>NC_044036.1:311070935-311430935 GCF_901765095.1 Microcaecilia unicolor
TCTAACTTATGTTATAACTTACTCTATCACTCAGGAACCTCTATGCAATACCATATTGTATTATACTTTACCACATATACACCTTAATGCAATACCATTTGCAATTCTCTACCCGGAAATGGCGATCTCCATTACGGCATAATGTAAGCCACATTGAGCCTGCAAATTGGTGGGAAAATGTGGGATATAAATGCTACTAAATAAATAAATAAATAAATGTCCATCTGCATGTTGAGTCAGTCCATGGGTACTCTTTATATACAGATTCCCCCCCCATTTTCAAAGTGATAGTACAAAACATATTTTGCTTTGAAACTAGCCATAGGTGCTTGAACATTTGTTCCTGTTTTTCTACACAAACATTTTTTTTAATGGAAAATTACGCACATGATTAAAAAAAATGTAACCTATTACGTGTTCTTTTCCAGTTCTACTCAAAACAACGCCTCTTTTAAATATGCCTTAAATCATGTATGTTGTGTTGTCGCCCTCCCCCCCCCCCCATCCATGCCTATATTTAGCCACAATGAGGGATGGCATTTTTCAGACAGTCACTATATAGGAAATGGCTTTCAAAACTGACTTCCCCTTCCCCCAGTGTCTATGAGAAAAATGCTTAGTACATACAGCATCCTGTCTTATTTCTAGGTCCCAAACACAAAACTTATTACTGCGCTTTTGCCAACATCTCCTGAACGCAGCCCCAAGACTAGGGTAATGTTCTCCATGAATTTGATGATCAACGTTCATTTTCTTCTCATATCTGCATTCTTCAGGGAATGGGACAACAGTAGCCAGTGTTTCCTTTTCCTGAGTTGTGGTCTGTCAGGTCTCTACTGTCGGATCTCTTCATCCTCTAATTGCTGACCTGGTATGTTTCTAATAGTGACCTTGTTTTAGCTACTGGTAATTCAAATATCTCTCAGTGTCAGAAATAATAAGTGCCACAGTGAGACGAACAAGAGGAGCTTAAGTTGAGCACAGATTAATGGGGTTTTAATATTCCTAATTTAATCACTCTTTTCTGTCAGAGTGTGTGCAACATGATGTAACGGCTAATTATTTTTTTTTCTACTGTGATGGGGATCTTTCCTAATCATTTTTATATTTAGCATGAATGAAGGGAGGGCAGTGATTAATGAGGGAATAAATCTTAAGAAATGGGATTGAGTGGATTTTCATTTAAAAATATGTCTGTCTGATTTTTTTTCCCTCCAGAAAGTACTTTAGCAGCTGTCTGTCTCCAAATGAAAAGCAGTTTTCAGTCTATAGAGAGAGACATTAATGTAACAAAAAAAAAAAAAAATTAAAACGTGAAATGCCAGCCAACGTTTTTTAAAATTGCTATTTGCACTCTCTTTTTGGTTCAGTTTGCTTATTTTGTTCTTTTTATGTTCATTTTGGGGGTTTCAACATTTCTTTAGTCTTTCATTGATAAGGCCTTTCTGTCTTGTAAGTAGACAGGCTCATTGTGCTTGTTAAGCTCATGAAGATAATATAACTCACCCCTAAGACTGGATGAGACCTGACCTTGTACACTGAGGGGGGGGGGGGGGGGGGTAGCAGGATCCCTGAGAGAATTCCAGGGACTTTTCCAGGACAAAGACTAAAGAGAGTACTTTGCTGGGAGGGAGAGTGCAGATGTGCCATACTGGGTCAGAACAAAGGTTCATTGGACAGCAAGGAGATACAGCAGAGACTCAGAATGACTCCACAGCCCAACCTTGGTACAGGATCATCTAAACAAATGCAGACCTACGCATCAGAAGTGCCAGCAGGAGAATCTGCCTGTAAACCAGTGGATTATTTGCTAATATGTTGGACCCTATTTCCATGGGGTATATGAGTAAATACTGTCTGGGGATTGGTATCCCTTATCTACCTTTTTTTAATACTCCAGTGGAAAGGAGTAATTAACCCCACATTTTGGCTTAGAGGCATGCTGCAGAACCTAACCACATGGGCTGGATATAGATTAAGGGGCCCTTTTACTAAGGTGCGTAGGCGCCTACTCGCGTCCAACGTGCATCAAATTAGAACTACCACCCGACTATCGCGTGCCCCGGGCAGTAATTTTATTTTTGACGCGTGGCCAAAACGCTTGGCAGAAAGGTTTTCTATTTTCTACTACATGGCGCTAACCGGGTGGTAATCGGCAGTGTACACACTCTGACGATTACCGCCCTGTTAATGAGTGAGACCTTACCGCTAAGTCAGTGGGTGGAGGTAAGTTCTGTCCTTCTGTCTGTCTTACCCTTATCCTTATTGGTCCTGTCTGTCTGTCCTGATTTAGATTATAAGCTCTTTTGAGCAGGGACTGTCTTTTCTTCATGTTCAATTGTGAAGTGCTGCGTATGACTGGTAGCGCTATAGAAATGATTTATAGTAGTAGTAGTAGTTCTCAGGCCCAAAATGGACGCATGCTCATTATAATTTTGCAGCACGTCCATTTTCGGCCAGAAAAAAAGGCCTTTTTTGCAGGCATGCTGAAAAATGGACCTGCGCGCGTCCAATACACGCGCCTACACCAGCGCAGGCCATTTTTTCAGTGCGCCTTAGTAAAAGGGACCTTAAATTTGTCCAAAATGAACGTGTATTCCCAATTATATTGTCTGCTACTTATTAGTTTCATGGAGCCATTCCGTATTATCTAACACATGATTTTATAGACTTATCTTCTCTCCAAGTCGGAGGCCTAATTTGTTTAGTCTTTATAGGTGAACCATTCCATTCCCTTTATTATTTTCTTTCCCCTTCTCTGCACATTTTCTAGGTGTGCTATGTGGGTTCTTTTTCAGATGGGGTGACCAGAATTACACACAATACTCAAGATATGGTCACACCATAGATCGTTATGCATTCTCCATTCCTTTTATAAATAATTCCCCACAATCTATCTGCCTTTTTGATCACTGCTGTACAGTAAATTGAGGATTTCAAAGCATTGTCCATGATGACTCCAAGATCTTCTTCCTGGGTGGTGACTCCTAATATGAGACCCAGCAATATATACCTTTGCTTTGGATTATTTATCCCTATATGCATCATTTTGCTCTTGTCTACATAAAGGGCATAATCTAATTCACGTTTAATATGGGATAAAATGCCATAAATAAGGAAATAAATATAAACTTTTAACATTCAGCACCTGATTCTCAAAGTGGACATATTCCAAACAGTATAATGAAAATAAAATTATTTTTTTCTACCTTTGTTGTCTGGTGACTTTGTTTCTCTGATCATGCTGGCCCAGTATCTGATTCTGCTGCTCTCTATCTGTTCCCTTGACTCCGTTTCCAGGGCTTCCTTTCCATTTATTTCTTTTTTTTCCTCCTTTCTTCTTCATTTCTGGTCCTCCACAGACTTGACTGTACAGTGGATCCAGCTTCTGCCTATTTTCTCCATCCATGTGCAGTTTCTCTCCTCACTTCCTTTTCCCTCATCTAATCTCCTTCCTCTATCTTCCCTCCATGTCCAGCATTTCTTCTCTCTCCCTTCCCTCCCCTCCATCCATATTCAGAATTTCTCTTGCCCTCCCCTCCATCCATGTCCTGAAACTCTCCTCTCTCCCCTGCTCCCCTCTACGCATCCATGCCCAGCAATTCTCTCCCCTGTCCCCCTCTACTCATCCATGCCCAGCAATTCTCTTCTCTCCCCTGCCCCCCTCTACCCATCCATGCCCAGCAATTCACTTCTCTCCCCTGCCCCTCTCTGTCCATTCATGCCCAGCAATTCTCTTCTCTCCCCTTCCCTCCATGCCCAGCAATTCTCTTCTCTCCCCTGCCCCCCTCTACCCATCCATGCCCAGCAATTCTCTTCTCTCCCCTGCCCCCTCTACCCACCCATGCCCAGCAATTCTCTTCTCTCCCCTACCCCCCTCTACCCATCCATACCCAGCGATTCTCCTCCCTCCCTGCCCTCCCCTCCCCTCCTGCTCCCATCCATATCCAACGATTCTCTGTTGCCCCCATCCTCCCCTCCCGCTCCCATCCATGTCCAGCAATTCTCCGTCGCCCTCATCCTCCCCTCCCGCTTCCATTCAGCTTTTTTTATTACCTTTGTTGAAGCGGCCCCGTTATTTAAAGCCCTGCCCGTCTCTAGCCTTCCCTGCTTGCTTCAATCGTGATGAGTTCGTTCCCTCAGTCCCGCCTTCGCGGAAAAAGGAAATGACGTCAGAATGATGTCAGAAGGCGGGACTAAGGGAACAAACTCATCACGAAGCAAACAGGGAAGGCTAGAGATGAGCAGCAGGGCTTTAAATAACGCAGCCGCTTCAACAGAGGTAATAAAAAAAGATGGATGGGAGCGGGAGGGGAGGATGGGGGCGACGGAGACTCGCTGGACATGGATGGGAGCGGGAGGGGAGGTAAGCATGGCCTGTAGTGGCGCCCTCCTGCCATGCTTACCTCGTTCACTGGAGCCAGCTCGTGCTGGAGAACAACCGACTTCCAAGATCTTGCAAAATTTAACAACCGGCTCTTGCGAGCCAGTGCGAGCCGGCTCCAGCACACCACTGCACATACCCTTTTCCTAGGCCTCTGTTGGCCAGACACACATACACTCACACACCCTTTTCCTAGGCCTTTGTTGGTCAGACACACAAACACACACACATATACACACCCTTTTCCTAGGCCTCTGTTAGTCAGAGATACATACACACACTCACACACCCTTTTCCTAGGCCTCTGTTGGTCAGAGATACGCACACCCTCACACACCCTTTTCCTAGGCCTCTGTTGGTCAGACACACACACACAAACAAGAAAACCTTTTCCTAGGCCTCTGATGGTCATGCACACAAACACACACACACACACACACACACACACCCTTTTTCTAGGCCTCTGTTTGTCAGACACACACACACACACCCTTTTCCTAGGCTTCTGTTGGTCAGAAACACACCGCTACCAGTCCTCTGTTGCATATACAAATAGGAACTGCAGGAAACCCATTAAGCATTAATTTTGACATATTTTGGGCCTGCACTTTCTTCTGGCAGATTTGCCTCAGCAAGCACTCTGTCCTCTTAGGCTCCTGATTCTCACAGCATCTTAAATGGGGGGGAAAAGTAGTGGCATTTCTTATCTCATTTTCCAGTATTTCAGTGGGTGCCATAATCTATTTACCACACAATTTGTGTCCCTTTGATAAGCAGCTGCTTCAAGACTGCATTTATTAAAATCAAGTGCAGGGACAGCTTTTGAAGTCTCTCAAGTGTTGTAATAAATGTTTGAAATTAGTCATTACTGTGTTTGCCATGGTTCATATCGTACACTGTATCTAAATGATAAATGATCATATCCTTTAAACCAGTTTTGGATGATGAGGGCGATTAAAGGTATTTTCGGCAGCCAGCAGAAAGAGAGAGCGTTTATGCGAACAGTGGGTTGCAGCATCTTCAGAGGAATCTTAGCAAATCTTCACTTAGGCCTTCAGGAACAGCTGTACAATTGGGTTTAAAATCGAATTTGGATTTTGCTGGCACCAGTGATTCCCCTCCTCCCCTCCCTGCAGCCCTCCAGACTTGACTTTTGCAGGTTTATCACTGAAAGTCCTGCAAACTATTTGGGGAGGGGGGAATCTGACATAGGGTGCCTACACAGTTAGTCACAGCAATGGGGGAAAACACCACTTAGCGACAAAACAGGGGTACAATGGCAGTTTCGCTCGGAAGGGCACAGGCCCTATTCTATAAATGGGTGCCTAAGTTTTCTTGAGTGTATCTGCAAAGGAGATGCTCTCATGGGAGGGACATTGATTGCACAGAGAGACATTAATGTAAAAAAACAAAAAATAAATTAAAAGCTTGAATGCCAGCCAACGTTTTTTAAAATTGCTTTTTGCACTCTCTCTTTGGTTCATTTTGCTTTATTTTGTTCTTTTTATGTTCATTTATGGGGATTTTAACATTTCTTTAGTCTTTCATTGATAAGGCCATTCTGAGGGGCATAATCGAACAGAAACGCCTATCTCCATGGGCGTTTATCTCCGAGAACGGGTCCGTGAAGGGGCGGACCCAACCGTATTTTCGAAACAAATAGACGTCCATGTTTTATTCGCCAAGTTGTGAGCTGGGCGTTTTTGCTTTTCAGCGATAATGGACAATGAAATCGCCCAGCTCAAAAACGAATAAATCCAAGGCATTTGTTCGTGGGAGGGGCCAGGAGTCGTAGTGCACTGGTCCCCCTAACATGCCAGGACACCAACCAGGCACCCTAGGGGGCACTTTTACAAAAACAAAACAAAAGGTAAAAGAGCTCCCAGGTGCATAGCACCCTTCCCTTGTGTGTAGAGCCCCCCAAATCCCCCTCAAAACTCACTGCCCACAAGTCTACACCATTACTATAGCCCTAAGGGGTGAAGGGGGGCACCTACATGTGGGTACAGTGGGTTCGGGGGGGGGGGGTTGGACGACTAAGCATTAAGCAGCACAATTGTAACAGGTAGGGGGGGGGATGGGCCTGGGTCCACCTGCCTGAAGTCCACTGCACCCCCTAACAACTGCTCCAGGGACCTGCATACTGCTGCCAGGGAGGTGGGTATGACATTTGAGGGTGAAAATAAAAAGTTGTGAAACATCATTTTTTGTGGTGGGAGGGGGTTTATGACCACTGGGGGAGTCAGGGGAGGTCATCCCCGATTCCCTCCAGTGGTCATCTGGTCATTTAGGGCACTTTTTGGGGCCTTATTCGTGAAAAAACAGGGTCCAGGAAAAGTGTCCTAAATTCTAGCTAAAAACGCATACTTTTTTCCCATTTCTGTGAAATGCGCCCATCTCTGTTCGGCAGATAACCACGCCCCAGTTCCGCCTTCGCCACACCTTTGACACGCCCCCATCAACTTTGTCCGCATCCGCGACGGAGTGCAGTTGAAAACGTCCAAAATCGGCTTTCGATTATACCGCTTTATTCGTTTTTGTGAGATAAACGTCCATCTCCCGATTTAGGTCGGAACTTGGGCGTTTTTCTCGTTCGATTATAAGCTGGTCTGTCTTGTAAGTAGACAGGCTCATTGTGCTTGTTTGGTTCATGAAGATAATGCACATGTCATAGAATACTATAAAATGATGGGTCCAACTGCCTATATTATTTATTATTTATTGCATTTGTACCCCACATTATCCCACCTTTTTGCAGGCTCAATGTGGCTTACAGAGTAGGGTTATGCTAAAGTCAGTACATGATTAAAATACAGTTGATGTAGGGCTGAGCATTTGCATTAGATTTTGGACAACGTAAGTACTCACACCTAAAGTTGGAACACACTGGTTAAGGTGGCATTCTACAACAGCAAATCCACACAGAACTGCCATTATAGAATTGAATCGGTTCAGAGAAAAGTGACCAAAATGGTATGGGGTTTGTGTCGCAAGACGTATGAGGAGAGACTTGAGGACCTGAAGAAGTATACCCTGGAGGAAAGGAGAGGCAGGAGTGTTATGATACAAGCGTTCTAATATTTGAAAGGTATTAATTTACAAACAAACCTTTTCCAGAGACAGGAAGGTGATAGAACGAGAGGACATGAATTGAGGTTGCAGAGGGCTACCGACGCGGGAATAATGTCAGGAAGTAATTTTTCACTGAGAGGGTGGTAGATACATGGAATGTCCTCCCACGAGAGGTGGTGGAGATGAAAACGTTAATGGAATTAAAAAATGCATGGGACAAACACAAAGGAATCCTGTATAGACAGTGTGGAACCAAACAAGCTTAGCGGTGATTAGATGACAACACCAGTAATTGGGAAGCGAATCCAGTGCTGGGCAGACTTCTACACTCTGTGCCCTGATTGTGGCTGTACAGATTCAGCATCCGTAACTGGAGAACAAGGCCAGTGCTGGGCAGACTTCTACGCTCTGTGTCCTGAAAATGGCAAGGGCAAATCAAGTTCAAGTATATGTATCATACCTTATACTATAAGTTTATCTTGTTGGGCAGACTGGATGGATCATACAGGTCTTTATCTGCTGTTATCTACTATGTTACATTCAGGCTTATTTTTGAAAGAGATGGACATCCATCTTTCGACATAAATGGACGTCCATCTCCCAGAGCCAGCCAAATCGGTATAATCGAAACCCGATTTTGGACGTCCTCAACTGCAGTCCATCACAAGGACATCCAAATTTCAAGGGGGTGTGTTGGAGGCGTGCTGAAGGTGGGACTTGGGTGTGCCTAAGACTTGGACGTCTTTGAGCAATAATCAAAAAAAGCAAGGGCGTCGTACAGTAAAACTTGGACGTTTTCACCCGGACGTGTTTTTTTTACAAATAAGGCACAAAAAGGTGCCCAAAATGACCAGATGACCACCGGAGGGAATCGGGGATGACCTCCCGTTACTCCCACAGTGGTCATTAACCCCTCCCACACTCAAAAAACATCTTTAAAATATTTTGTGCCAGCCTCAGATGTCATACTCAGGTCCATGACAGCACATGCAGGTCCCTGGAGTAGTTAGTGGGTGCAGTGCAGTTCAGACATGTGGACCCAGGTCCATAACCCCCTACGTTTGTGGAGGAAACAGCGAGCCCTCCAAAACCCACCACAAACCCACTGTACCCACATCTAGGTGCCCCCTTCACCCATAAGGGCTATGATAGTGGTGTACAGTTGGGGATAGTTGGGTTTGGGGGGGCTAAGCACACACGGTAAGGAAGCTATGTAACTGTGAGCAATTTATGAAGTCCACTGCAGTGCCCCCTAGGGTGCCCGGTTGGTGTTCTGGCATGTCAGGGGGACCAGTGCACTACAAATGCTGGCTCCTCCAACGTCCAAATGGCTTGCATTTGGACGTTTTTGACATGGACGTCTTTGGTTTCGAAAATTGCCAAAAGTCAAAGACGTCCATGTCTAAGGATGGCCATCTCTAAGGATGTCCAAATCCAAGGGCGTCTTTGGTATTTTCAAAATGAAAGATGGACGTCCATCGTTTTTCAAAAATACGGTTTTCCCCGCCCCCGGATTTGGACGTTTTACAAAGACGTCCAAATCCCAACTTGGACGTTTCTTTCAAAAATGCCCCTCTATGTAAGTGGTGCTTAGTGCACACTATCCTGGCACCTAACTTTGCGAGCCCTGTCTACAATTCCCCTGGTATGTGACTGTATCATTCCATGTACTGAAATCGCTATAAAGAGAAATCCACAGTGAACACTCAGTCTCTGGTGAGATTCTTGTGGCCATTTGTCCCTCATCTATAACTAATGATAAGGGTTCCTGGAATGAATAATGGGTCACAGGGCTGGCTTAACCATGAGGTAAGACTAGGCAGTCACCTAGGGCAGCAAGTTCTGGGGGTGCAGCAGAGAAGCCCTTGCATCCAAAGTAAAGCAATTAAGGATGTGCATTTAATTGAAACAAGGAAAATGTCAATATTTCATGTTGGTTTTTCCCCCCCTTGAAATGACATGAAAAACCTCAAAATTTCAGGATTTGTCTGATGTCATTAATAGCGAGAGCCATGTTGAAAGTGTGAGAGCAAACACAGAACACTGAATTGTGAGCACACTATGGGGCTCATTTTCAAAAGAGAAAAATGTCCAAAAAGTGTGATAAAGCAGTATTTGGATGAATTTCTTCTCAAAACATTCAAATTGGTATTTTCAAAACTCATTTTCAGATGTTTATCTATGTAATTCATCTGCAGTGCTTCCAAATTACAAGGGGTGCAAGTCAGGGGCATTTCGGGGGAGGGATTAGGGTGGGTTTTTGGTGTTCCTAAAACTTGGACGTTTTATAGCTATAATGGAAAACGGCTAGGGCTAAAACTTCAACATTTTGGTCTAGACCTGTTTTGACCAAAAGAGATTTAAGAGACCTGAAGAATTTTAAGACGTTTTGTGTCGATTGTGGTGTGGATGAAGATTTTGTGTGACACCCGATGATTTCCACGTGCCATAAGGTTCTTCTGGGCTGTACACCGGACTGCAAGTTTCAAGTTTCAACTTTGAATGTATTGGCTATCTTGTTTTGATAGTCTGTTGGGCTTTGGAAAAATTGGGGTAATCGGAACTTTGGAATGCCCTTTAAGAACTTTTCTGGTGTCCGTGAATAGTATTTTGAAGAAGAGCCACATCAACAGATGGGCAATTTGTATGAGTATAAATGTTGCGGGGAGGAGGGTGCAGTTTTAAACTGTTGTTTGTGATTATATTGTATAATAAAGAAATGAACTAGGAGTGGAGGAGTGGCCTAGTGGTTAGGGTGGTGGACTTTGGTCCTGAGGAACTGAGTTCAATTCCCACTGCAGGTACAGGCAGCTCCTTGTGACTCTGGGCAAATCACTTAACCCTCCATTGCCCCATGTAAGCCGCATTGAGCCTGCCAAGAGTGGGAAAGTGCAGGGTACAAATGTAACAAAAAAAATTTATTATTACATATTGTTAAATTACTGATTTAGTCATAAGGGATTTTGTATTTAATAATTTCTTGAGTAAATATTGAATATTCAGCCCTGTTAGTATATTTAATGACTATGCATGAGAGAGATTTGCATACAGTGGAGGTGGTAGCATGCAGATCTCTCTCATTCATATTCGTTAAAGATAAACTGAAAAACCTGATCCGTTGGCAGCCCTCAAGGACTGGGAGTGAGGACCAAGTCTAGAGATGCCAAGTTACTCAGTTCAAAGCTGGAGACTTTTTGGTCAGTCCAAGTTTTGAGCTTTCAACCCAAAGCAGTGTGGGATTTGCAGTGCCTGATCCTGCCCACTGAAATCAGTGCTGCAAGTCCCATAACGAGAACACTTCCTCTCCCCCATCAAACACAGCCATCTGGAGCTCATTCAACCAGAGGCAGCTCTTGAAAAAAATCCTGAAAGGTCTATGGCCTAAAATCTGCCCTCTCGACCCCTGCCCAACAAAGATGGTACAACCAGAAGCGGAGCCAGGTTGAAGGCGCGGGGGGAGCGAGATCGGCCGGCGCGCTTTTTAAATGCAACACATTGAGTAAAAAATAGGCGCTGGCGGAAGTCCGTTTGGGGGAGCGGCCACTCCCCTGGTGCCCTCCCCCCTAGCTACACCACTGAGTACAACAAGCAAGCATAAGCCCTATTGAAGGGAACACTAAAATTGTTTACTCTTCTCTTGAGGAAGGGCAGCTGCCCACAGCTCTAAAAAGGGCTCTGGTTCATCCCCTACTGAAAAAGAGCTCACTTGACCAGGACAAGCTTGAAAACTACTGGCCAGACTCAAACATTCCTTTCCTGACAAAACTTATAGAACAGAAAGTCTGCGTTCAACTCGACTGGCTAATTGTAAGTAATTGGCTAGACCCATGTCAATCTGGCTTCAAACCTGGGTGTGAAACAGAAACAATTCTTGTGTCTCTTCTTGATGATTTGCACAGAAACCGTGACAGTGGATCTGCCTCGATACTAGTGTTGCTGGATTTCTCAGGAGCCTTCAACATTGTGGATCTTAATATCATGCTTACAAGACTGACAGAAACAGGTATCAATGGCACAGTATTTACATGGTTCAAATCCTATTTGTCAGACAGACAACAATCAGTTCTGTTCAACAACAGCACATCATTACCTTGGGCACTGAACTGCGGGGGGGGGTTCAGTGATCCATATCGTCTTCCCATTTTATTTAATATGTACCTCAAGCCTCTAGCTGAGCTGCTTTGGGTGATGGACACAAAATTCTGTATCTATGCTGATGATGTGCACAGGGCCGGTCTTAAGGCGAGGCGACCGCATAGTGCCTCGCGCTCAAGGGGGCCCTGTGCTGCGTGCCTGAACTCCACCCCAACTGCCCAAGTTCCAGTCCCCCTCCCTTTGAATTTTAAAAGTCATCTAAGTTGGGGAGGAAGTGACGTCACGCTCCGTTATGGAGGTCTAATAGCGGAGCTCCCGACACCCAGCCTGGAAAAACGAAGCTTTTAGCTATATTTAGCGATTTTGAAATAGCCCTGGAGGCGGATTAGAGCGGCGAAAGGCGAGTGATACCAAAGATGTCGAACACTAAAACTAAACCAGCTGATTTAGCCGCTTTTGCTTACCATCAGCGGGAGGCCAAAGAAACAGCACAGGCCGCGAGCACAAACGCTAACGAAAGCGCCATGCGGTCTCGAGCATCATCGCCTCAGCAAGAAAGCGGGGACGATGGAGATAATGAATTGCTGCCCGATAAATGGGAGCAGCTTAAAACCTGGTTCCAAGATATTAAAACGGAAATGAAAGAGATACGCAAGGATTTTGCCCAGCTTGGAGCAGAACTCCGAGGAGAAATTACGGAATTAGGGAACAGAGTTAATGAAGTAGAAATTGGCCTGGAAGAGCATGCAGACTCCCTAAATACCATCGAGACCACTGTGCAGGAACAGCGCACGAACTTACGCTTTTTAACAGATAAAGTGGAAGATTTAGAAAATCGGAGCCGAAGGTCCAATATTAGGATACGAGGGCTCCCTGAACTACCAGAGCATAATGATTGCGAACAAGTTGTAAAGGACATAGCAGCCCAACTCCTGTCTACATCGGAGCATGTGGTCACCGCTGAGGAAATAAAAATTGAAAGGGCGCATCGGGCGCTAGGCCCACAACGGGCTAATGTACCTAAAGACATAGTTGCCTGTTTCGCTGAATATAAAGTTAAAGATCAACTTATGCATAAAGCACGGGCAAATAGCCCGATCACATGGAATACCTATCCGCTGGAAATATTTCAAGACATTTCGGCAACTACACTCAAGCGCAGACGAGAACTACAGCCACTTACAGCGCAACTGCGAACAGAAGGGATAAAATATAAATGGCAACATCCATTTGCCTGCTATTTTATAAAGCGGGTAAACAGTGCAGAATAACATCGCTGGAGGAAGCCCAAGAACATCTGGGCCAAGGAGCAATGGCGGAACCTACGCACTCAAACTGCCCAAGGCTATCCACAGAATAGCGCTAAAGCGCGATGGCAGCGTGTCTCGCAAGGACGAGGAAGGCTGAGAAGGCAGCAATCAGGTCAAACAGGGCCCAACCAACGCTGATGGATTACAAATAGAGGAATTAACAATGAGTCAAAATAGACATCAATGAAGAGGGCTATAATGGCGTGTGATTGAACAAGGCACAGCAATACCAGGCTGGTAATGTTTTGGGATCGAACTCACTTACCTCCTAGGCATGTCATACCCAAGGGGAAGGATATGTCATACATGGGCTTTGGGGAGGAGGGGAGGGGGGAGGCAAGTAGGGGATTGGGAAAGGGAAGTCAGTGGTAATTTTATAACTAAAAGTTGTTATATGTATGGTTGATAAAGAATTGAAAATTGTTACTTTAAATGTAAGAGGGCTTAATTCACCTACAAAGCGAAAGTTAATGTTTAAAGATATGGTACGCTTGCTGGCTGATATAGTCCTTTTGCAAGAAACTCACTTGAAAAAAGTGCATGAGAAACTGGTGAAACATGGACGATACTCTGTTATTAAGTTCTCCTCTTGTGCTGCTATGCCTAAAAAGCGAGGGGTTCTGATAGCGCTGGCAACGTCTCGTCCATGGCAGATTTTGAAAACTGTAAGTGATAAAGAAGGGAGATATCTATTGATGGTGGTTTCTGTATATAATACCACGTATACTATACTTAATGTGTACGCCCCTAATCAGGGGCAGGGCCCTTTCTGGGAGCAGATAGAAGGGGTTCTGAAGCAACACCAGCAGGGCCACTTATTAGTGGGTGGAGACTTCAATGTCACCATGCACCCCCATATAGATAACTCTACAGGGTCTGCAGTGTATGCCAAAACAGATAGGAAATTATTGAAACAGTTAATGGCCCGGTGGGGACTGATAGACATTTGGCGAGAGAAAAATGGTAATGAGAGGGACTACACATATTACTCCCCCAATTATAAAACATATTCTAGAATAGATGGTTGGCTGGGAGATGTAAATATAGCAAGAAAGACACAAGATGCTAGCATAGAACCTCGCACATGGTCTGATCATGCCCCGGTAATACTGACACTTATCCTAGGAACTCACCTTGTAGGCATACGATATTGGCGACTAGACGATACCTTACTATATGATGAGAGAAATATACTAGAGATAGAACAATATATTATGGAATATCTTAAATTTAATGATACAGGCGAGGTCAGAGTGAGTACCTTGTGGGAAGGTCTCAAGGCAGTGATCAGAGGGCGTCTAATAGCACTACGAGCCCATATATCGAAAACTCGCATGGACCAGGAAAACAATGTTAGGAACGAACTCAGGCAAGCAGAACAGAAACACAAAGCACAACCAGACGATACTAATGAGGCAGAAAAGTTACACCAGTTGAGATTAGCACTTAACGAACTCCAAATGGAAAGCCTAGCGGCGCAACTACAACAGACCCAGCAAGAACATTTTGAGTTTGGGGAGAAAGCGGGTAGGCTTTTGGCCAATAAGCTTAAAAAACAAGTTCAGCGGAATCATATAGGGGGGATACGAGATACGAACGGGGAACACATCACACAATTAGATCAAATACAGAGAACCTTTCTAGAATACTATACCTCACTATATGAGAAAGAGTCCACATTGGAGCCAGCAATCGTGGAACGATACTTGAAAGAGAGTGGTATTCCCCAATTACAGGGAGTGGAGAGCGAAACACTATCGGCCCCCATAACATCGGAGGAAATTAAATGGGCAATTAAAGATAGTGCACATGGGAAAGCACCAGGCCCAGATGGGTATACTATAAAATTTTATAAAACATTTGCAAAACACCTGATCCCAATATTAGAGAGGGTATTTAATGAGCTGGAAGAGGTTCAAGAGATACCACAAACATGGAGACTAGCAGCAATAACACTGCTCTTAAAACCAGGCAAAGACCCCCAACAATGTAGCTCCTACCGCCCGATATCCTTGCTCAACGTGGATTATAAACTCTTTACGAAAATATTAGCACATAGGCTACAGAAACAGCTCCCAAACTTGATTCACGAAGATCAGGCGGGATTTATTATAGGGCGACAAACGTTTGACAACATTCGAAGCCTCATCCATACTATCCAATACACCCAAGATGAAAAAGTACCAGCAGTATTACTATCCATTGACGCAGAAAAAGCGTTCGATCGTGTTGATTGGGCATACCTCTTTGCGGTGCTTCGACAGGTGGGATTAAAGGGGCGGTATCTAACATGGCTGCAACTTTTATATAAAGACCCGAAAGCAATATTAAAAATTAATGGATCATATACTGCGGCCTTCCCGCTTCGGCGGGGAACTAGGCAGGGGTGTGCCCTCTCCCCGCTTCTGTTTGCTTTAACGGTAGAGCCGCTCGCTTGTATATTGAGAAATGATGAGGAAGTAAAGGGCATAGTACGAGGGCGAAAAGAGCAAAAGCTTCTACTTTTTGCAGATGATATACTACTCACTCTTGCGCAGCCTGCAATATCAGTACAAAAAGCAATAGATCACGTGTCATATTATGGAGCAGTGTCGGGATTTAAACCCAATTTAACTAAATCTACCTTATTAAACATAACAGTACCGAATGAAGAGATACCGGCTCTGCGAGAAGCATTTCCATTTGCCTGGGCGCAAAAATCCATTAAATACTTAGGAATACAGATCACACCCAAGATAGAAGATCTATTTCAGGCTAATTTTCCAGTAAAGATAGCTGAACTTTTTCAGGAATTAGATAGATGGGAGGGCCTCAATATATCTTGGAAAGGGCGTATACATGCTATCAAGATGATGTTGCTCCCCAAATTATTATACTTATTTCTGGCACTGCCCATACCGATACCTGCCTCCTTCTTCACGCAATTAAATAAGAAAATGTTTCGATATATATGGAGGAAAAGGCCACCACGGGTTAATAGAGCCACGATGTATCAAACACTAGACCGAGGTGGTATGGGAACACCCAATTTTTATCTATATCACCAAGCAGCACAATTAAGAATACTAGCTGACTGGGCTCCAGGGACAATAAAGAAATGGATGCATTGGGAGAGAGCATGGATAGGTAGGTACACGATAGAGGACATATTGTGGATATCAGGGAGAGATCTGACATCTATATTGCAGGAATTACCTATGAGTCTAAAACACCCGCTCCAAACGTGGTTACAAATTAGAAAGCATATGTTCCCGGAAAGGAAATATTACCGAAAAACAGCAATACGATGGGCGGAGGGTTTCCCACTTGGGAGATCAGAAAAGGTGTTTGATAACTGGGCAAAAGCAGGCTTATACACACTGGGACAGGTATGGGCGGAGGGCAATATGATTAGTTTCCAGGAACTTCAAGAAGAGTATGGTCTATCGGAAAAAGATCTTGTTTATTACTGTTGTCTGCGTAATTTTATTAAAAGACGAGCACAAGATGAATTAGATCTAGAAGAGACAACTCTTGAATTAGCAATGCGTAAGGGAGGGGGCAGAGGTAGTATCTCCCGGATATATCTTGCACTATTGGGCAGGACAGACCCTCAAATTTTTTATCATAAGAAATGGGAAAACGTTTTGCAATGTACACACCCTAGAACAATTTGGATGAGCAATTACAAATATCTGCTCAAGGCATCCCCAGCACAATCTATCAATGAAAATGGCCATAAGTTATTGTACTGGTGGTATTATACCCCAGATAGATTGCAAAAGATATATCCGGGGACCTCGGGAAAATGTTGGCGGGGATGTGGCCTTCAGGGCACGTTTTACCATATTTGGTGGACATGTCCGAAGGTGGAATTGTTTTGGGAGGCAGTAGTGGAGTTGGTAAATACAGTATTGCCTCAACCATACCCAAAGAAAGCAGAACATTGCCTCCTCCATTTCCGGCCTAGCTCAATACCCAGTGGACAACATAGATTGGCTACTCAGTACTTTGTAGCGGCCAAGATAGCCTTAGCCCGAGCCTGGAAACAAACTGAAACACCAACACTACAACTGATAGCTCGCAGAGTGGACTTTCTGTATCAGATGTCGAAATTGACTGCTAAGAGGAAAGGCACTATGAAAGTATTCACGAACATTTGGTCAATATATGAACAATCTCAAGAATCAGAAGCAACACCACTGACGGAGAAAGGGAGGGGGGGAGGGGGACCATGAACAAAAATTGGTTACTGATATTGGATGTTATTTGGTTATGATTGTAATTTGCTAAATTGCCAATAAAATATTGGAAAAAAAAAAAAAAAAAAAAAAAAAAAAGTCATCTAAGTTACCTTGTCAGGGTTACGGTGGCAGGCGGCAGCAGTGAAAAGCGTGTGAGCTGCTCGGTGCTTCAGGAACCTTCCCTTCCCTCTCTCAGTTCTGGTCCCGCCCTCCCACCCTTGCAGAAACAGGAAATTAGGGCGGGAGTCGGGACCAGAGCTGAGAGAGAGAAAGGAAGGCTCTTGAAGCGCCGAGCTCGCACACTTTTCACTGCTGCTGCCTGCCGCTGTAACCCGAGGTCAGATGATTTTTTAAATTCGGAGGGAGGGCGGGAGGCCCTGGAGCTTGGAGAGAGGCCTTGGAGGGAGGGGGCCTTGGAGCTGGGAGGGAGGGAGGGAGGGGGAATGGCCCTGGAGCTCAGAGGGAGCTCAGAGGGAGCTCAGAGGGAGGGGGGATGGTCCTGGAGCTCAGAGGGAGGGGTGGCGGCCCTGGATCTCAGAGGGTGGCTGGTCCTGGAGCTCAGAGGGAGGGGCCCTGGAGCTCGGAGGGAGTTCAGTGGGGTGGAGCTAGGGTGGGGCGGGGCAGAGGATGGGGCCCCATCAAATTGGTCTGCACAGGGCCCCGCATTTACTAAGACCGGCTATGGATGTGCAACTACTCATACCCACTGAACCAGTTCTACCCACAGCTCTGAGTAAACTGTCTGCCTGCCTAACCGCAACTCAGGAATGGGCGAACAACAACAAACTCTGCCTGAACCCAAGAAAAACAGAGATTTTTTGGGTACCTAACACCATTGAACAAATACCTGACTTCAAAATACCTTTCGGGAAGTATGAACTCCCCCTAAAATCACAGGTCAGGAATCTTTTGATACTGCTAAACTCATCAGTCACTCTGATCCCACAAATTCAATTAACCTTTAAAAATTGTCGCTATCACCTGCGGCAGCTATGAAATCTCTCTATATATATTGAAAAGAGGAGTCTGACCACAGTAGTCCATGCCATGATAATATCACGACTAGACTACTGTAATGCCCTGTATACTGGTTAAACCAAAAAGAGTTTGTATCAGCTCCAACTACTTCAGAATGTTGAAGCACAAGCGATAGAAGGCTGGAAGAGGCGTGACCGCATCATATCCTTCCTGCAAAAACTACACTGGCTACCAGTATCTTACAGGACTAAATTTAAAACTCTATGTTTGATTTTCAAATTCCTCCTACAAAATAGACCAGAGTACTTACAGAATAAATTAGCCCTTTACATATCTTTGAGACCTCTAAGGTCCTCTCAAGGAGCATCACTATCTGTACCCTCTTCAAAACAAATTGCACGATGTGATACCTGCCAGCAGTGCGTTTTTTCTAGTAAAAAAGGTGCCGGTACTCAAATGCCAGGCCACCCTTCAGGGGTGGGGTGATCATTGAGGAACCCACTCCACAACAGCCAGACCGCCTCACAGAATCTAGGACAAAGCAGAATTGGTGTGTAGAACCTGAGCTCGTTCATTATAACTTGGGGAACACTGGGTCAATTTTAGCAGATAATGGAAAGGGTGCCGGTACTCAGTACCCCCAAGTACCCCCTCAAAAAAAGCCCTGCCCGCCAGCAAGCCTACTCAGGAATAGCTCCCGTGTGTTGGAATTTACTCCCAGAGGAAGCAGGTGAAAGCCTGGCTCTTCTTCCAAGCCTTTAATACATAGGGTGACTGACTATACTATCATTCTGCACCTGGACTAGCTTGCTACACACACCGTAACTTAGACCAGTTCCTTATATCTTGTTTAAGTGTACAAAGAACTTGCCTTGAGTTTAGCCACCCATCTATTTATCCCAACTGACTGTACCACCCATCTTGTCCCCATCTGTTTATCTGCACTTGGCCCCTCAGCTAGCATTGGCATCATATCTATGGGGTCCTTTTACTAAGCCTTGTAAGCATCTACACACGCCCAATGTGCGCCAAAAGGGACTTACCACTTGACCACTGCATGGCTCTTGCGATAATTTCATTTTTGGCACACGTCCGATGCGTGCATCTGAAAAATATTTTTTATTTTCAGGCGTACGTAATGGATGCATTACCACCTGGTTACTGCGTGAGTCTTTACCGCTAGGTCAATGGCTGGTGGTAAAGTTTCAGACCCAAAATGGACGTGTGGCAATTTTCATTTTACCGTACATCCATTTTCGGCAAAATTTGTTTTAAAAAGGCCCTTTTTACAGGCGCGCTAAAAAATGGATCGGTGCGCGCCCAAAACCCACACCTACACTATCGCAAGTCATTTTTCAGCACGCCTTTGTAAAAGGACCCCTGTGTTATTTGAATGTTTTAACATGTGCTTATTAGGTGTTTTGCTGACATCATATTATATCTCTATTATTTGAATTTCAATTCTGTTAAATGTGCATATTTTTGATACTGTTTCATGGTAATCCTATTATTAGGTTTCAATTTGCTGTTGTCAAGTTTACCTCATTTATTGTACTTATGTTTATATTTGATAATTTTACTATTGTTATGCTGTTAACAAAATTGTAAGTTTTATGTTAAACTGTACCTGCTGTACACCAACTTGGGTGACTCTCTTTATAAAAGCGGTTAATAAATCCCAAAAATAAATCATGCAACAAGATCGGGTGATCAGAAATCCAGGACTATCTTAAAATATCCAGCCTGGAACTGGGTAACTTGGCATCTCTGCAAGTATTTGGAGTCTTCTTGCCGCTGTTGAGGCTGTCTTGTTCCTCTCCAGTGATTTGCTTGCTCCTTTATTTATTTACTAGTAAAAAAGCCCCATTTCTGATGAAAATGAAACGGGGGCTAGCAAGGTTTTCTTCTGTGTGCATGTGGGAGTGTGTGTGTCCCTGCCCTCTGGCCTCACTCCCCTCCCCCCTCAGTCCTTCACTGTTACAGAGCGAGTGATTTGAGAGCGATTTGATTTCGTGCTCTGCTGTTTTCCTTCACTGACTGTTTGCGTTACAGAGAGGGCGGGGCAGACACTCATGGGGAAACCGGATATCTCTCCCCCTTCACACTTCCGGCTGGAGGCTTCACAGAACGTTGGTGTTGCCTTTTATATAGAGAGATTTATTTATTTTGTTACATTGGTATCCCACATTTCCCCACCTATTTGCAGGCTCAATGTGGATTACATAGTACCGGAGAGGCTTTGAAGTCTCCGGTGAACAAATACAAGGTGATGTTGTGATAGGATACAGTTCATGTAGCACAGTCACATTAGGGAGTCGTACAACGGAAGAGTTGAGTAATGTCCATTACGTACTTGAGTTTTGTTGTGTAGCAGAGTTCAGGCATTTACGTTGGGTCGGTAGGGTATGCCTTTTGGAACAGGTTAGTCTTTAGTGATTTCCGGAAGTTTAGGTGGTTGTACGTCCTTTTCAAGGCTTTTGGTAATGCATTCCATAATTGCGTGCTTATGTAGGAGAAACTGGAAGCGTAGATTGATTTGTATTTAAGACCTTTGCAGCTTGGGTAGTGAAGATTTAGAAATGTTCGTGTTGATTCAGATATGTTTCTGAGTCTTTAGAAATGCCTCAGGAAGAGATATCTGATTTTTCTCAAAGACTAAAATCCTCAGTGCCTTGATGTGATCCTGCATTACCACTCTCTCAATAAATGCAAATTACATGGATGCAGTACACGTACTTTCCTATAATGGACATGTTTATTGAGGTTAGGGTCAGGGCTGCCGAGAGACTGAGCCGGGCCTGGGGCAGGGCCGCCACCACCATGCCCGGGGCAGAACCGCCGCTCCCCTCCAGGATCACCGCCGCCGTCCCCTAGGATCACCGCCGCTGCCACCTGCCCACCGGAACTGCAAGTATCTTGGCTGGCGGGGATCCCGAGGCTCCGCCAGCAGAAGAAGTCTTCCTCCAGGCAGCGCTGCTCTTTCCTCTGCCAGCTGCCACATTGCCTGCCCCTGCGGCTGCTTTTCTCTCAGGTCGCGCATGCTCAGTTTCAAAACTGAGCATGCGAGGCCTGAGTGCCCAGCAGCCACTTGGCAGGCAATGCAAGGGGGACCTGGCACCGAAGTTTTCTCTCTATTGCTCTTCTGTCAGGACGCTATCACCCGGGTCCCGTCAGGAGTAGTAGAGAGAAAGAGACCCTGGCGCCGGGCCTCCAAGCCCAGGGAATTCTGCCCCCGCCCCCTCTTGGCGGCTCTGGTTAGGGTTGTTACTATATACTTATGAAGTGCCTTTGCATTTGTATCATGAGTGCTACTTTGTTATATCAATGATAGCAACACTGATGAATTACTATAGAAAGTCATTGGAAACCATTAACTCAAGTTACAGGTCTTTTGTGACTCAACTAGCAGTCTGAAAAGCACTAATTCTGTTACGTAAACTGGATTATGTAATCTATTATGTAATTAATGTAACCTGGATAGTTTACATTATTTTAGTTCTTGCTCGGTGAATACTGACTTGCTATTCATAACAATATTAATATTGTGCTTGAAAAAGCATTAAGCAGAGCCTCGACATACAAACTGGGTGGAGGCAAGAAATCATTTTATTGTTTATTCTCTGCCGGTACACCTCAGAATGTAAAATTATTTTCATGCAAATGAATGCATTCTGTGAAATGATGCCACTCTAGAGACCTTCCCATTCTTCCCAGATTTGTGGTTGAGGGTGACCACAAAAATAGCCCCTAATTTTCTACAGAAGCTGAGGTATAGACTGTGTGGCAAGAGTTGAAAATTGTGCAGTAGATGTGCATAAATTGTATTATTTTTGCAAATTGAACAAAAATAATAAAAGTGAGGGACCTGATATTTTACATTACATTATTTTACATTGAGTGGAGGAGTGGCCTAGTGGTTAGGGTGGTGGACTTCGGTCCTGAGGAACTGAGTTCAATTCCCAGCACAGGCAGCTCCTTGTGACTCTGGGCAAGTCACTTAACCCTCCATTGCCCGCCGCATTGAGCCTGCCATGAGTGGGAAAGCGTGGGGTACAAATGTAACAAAAATAAATAAAATATTCAGTGGAACTGGCACAGGCGGAACAGCTCCTACCTGGATAAGTCCTGCTCACCAGATGTCATACCTAGATTTTCAGGAGCATTTATCTGGATAAGGCCACTCAGAAGCTGGGCAGTGCCAACATGGCCTAGGGATGGAGTCTGGTTGGAGTTAGCTGGTTAGCTGCAATGTTTGGTCCACTAATCAGATGATTATGGGGCTCATTTTCAAAAGAGAAAAACATCCAAAAAGCGGCATAAATCTACATTTGGAAGTTTTTCTCACAAAAATGTCCAAATTGGTATTTTCAAAACCAATTTTTAGACGTTCTTCTAGGAAGTCCATCAGAATTGCATTCAAATCACAAGGGGGCGTGTCAGGGGCTTGCTAAGGGTGGGATCTGGGCATTCCTAACACTTGGATGTTTTTCTGCCATAATGGAACAAACCAAAAACAGCCAGGGCTGTAAGTTGGACGTTTTGGTGTAGACCTCTTTTATTAACGAAAAAGCCACAAAAAAATTGCCCTAAATGACCAAATGACCACTGGAGGGAATCAGGATGACCTTCCCTTACTCCCCCAGTGGTCACTAACCCCCTCCTGCCCCCCCAAAAAATGTGATTAAAAACATTACTTACCAGTCTCTATGCCAGCCTCAGATGTTATAGTCAGGCCCATTAGAGCAGCATGTAGGTCCCTGGAGTAGTCTAGTGGTGGGTGCAGACAGGTGGACCCAGGCCCATACCCCCTCCCCACCTGTTACACTTGTGGTGGAAACCGTGAACCCTCCAAAACTCACCAGAAACCCACTGTATCCATATATAGGTGCCCCCTTCACCCATAAGGGCTATTGTAGTGATGTACAGTTGGGAGTAGTGGGTTTTGGGTGGGTTTGGTGGGGCTCAGTAGACAAGATAAAGGATCAGTGGTGAGTGTGTACCTGGGAGCACTTAAACGTGCTCAAATGGCATAGCACATATTTGTAAGGGGGACGTTCACATGGACAGAATACCGTAAGTTCTCCCCATGCCTGCAACTTTTTGACACTCTCAGGTGTAAATAGGGGTACCTAAATATTACACTTGTATTTTACCCATGTGTCTATACAAAATAGGCTCTCATCCCATGTTACCAGGGTCCCTCAATGGATGTCATAATGCCTCAGGCCACCAATAAGAGCCAACCTCATCAGTGATGTCACAATGGCTTGATTGTCCTATACTTGGCTCACTTTTATTACATAGCTCTTTGAGCAGGGACTGTCTTTCTTCTATGTTTGTGCAGCGCTGCGTACGCCTTGTAGCGCTATAGAAATGCTAAATAGTAGTAGTAGTAGTAGTAGTAGTAAATAGGCTCCGGGGAGGGTAATTTTATGCACATAAAATTAGATCATGCTTAAAAGTATCTGCTTGGGCAAACTGGTGTGCTACTCATCCAGTAGGTGTGCTTAGGGAACGAGGTTGGGCATAACATGGGCAGCCATATAGTAACATACATAGTAACGTGACGAGGGGCATAATCGAACAGAGGCGCCCATCTCTAAGGGCGGCTATCTCCGGGGACGGCCCCGGGAAGGTGTGGAGCCAACCATATTATCGAACAAGATGGGCGGCCATCTTTCGTTTTGATAATACGGTCGGGGCCAACCAAATCTCAACATTTAGGTCAACCTAAATGTTGAGATGGCCGGACTTAGAGATGGCCGGCTTCAGCTTTCGCTGATAATGGAAACCGAGGCCGGCCATCTCAAATCCGGCCAAATCCAAGCCATTTGGTCATGGGAGGAGCCAGCATTTATAGTGCACTGGTCCCCCTCACATGCCAGGACACCAACCGGGCACCCTAGGGGGCACTGCAGTGGACTTCATTAATTGCTCCCAGGTACATAGCTCCCTTTCCTTGGGTGCTGAGCCCCCCAAAGCCCACTCCCCACAACTGTACACCACTACCATAGCCCTTATGGGTGAAGGGGGGCACCTACATTACTACTACTACTTATCACTTCTATAGCGCTACATACGCAGCACTGTACACCATACATGAAGAGACAGTCCCTGCTCAAAGAGCTTACAATCTAAATAGGACAGGCAAACAGACAGAACAACTAAGAGGTAAGGGAATTAAAGAGGTGGGGATAAAAGGGTACAGGGCAAGTGAGTAGTGGTTAGGAGTCAAAAGCAGCGTTAAACAGGTGGGCTTTTAGCCTGGATTTGAAAACGGCCAAAGACGGGGCTAGATGTACAGGCTCGGGAAGTCTATTCCAGGCGTGAGGTGCAACAAGATAAAAGGAACGGAGTCTTGAATTAGCAGTAGAGGAGAAGGGGATAGACAAGAGAGATTTATCCACAGAACGGAGTACCCGAGGAGGGGCATAGGGAGAGACAAGAGTGGAGAGGTACTGGGGAACGATAGAGTGAATGCACTTATAGGTTAGTAAGAGAAGTTTGAATTGAATGCGGAAACGGATAGGGAACCAGTGAAGGAGAGGGCTAATGTGAGCATAGCAACTCTGGCGGAAAATGAGTCGCGCAGCAGAGTTTTGGACTGATTGAAGAGGAGAGAGATGGCTAAGTGGGAGGCCGGTGAGAAGCAGGTTGTACATGTGGATACAGTGGGTTTCGGGTGGGTTTTGGAGGGCTCCCATTTAACACCACAAGTGTAACAGGTAGGGGGGGATGAGCCTGGGTCTGCCTGCCTGAAGTGCCCTGCAGTACTCACTAAAAACTGCTCCAGGGACCTGCATACTGCTGTGATGGAGCTGGGTATGACATTTGAGGCTGGCATAGAGGCTGGCAAAAAATGTTTTTAATTTTTTTTTGGGTGAGAGGGGGTTGGTGACCACTGGGGGAGTAAGGGGAGGTGATCCCCGATCCCCTCCAGTGGTCATCTGGTCAGTTCGGGCACCTTTTCAAGGCTTTGTCGTGAACAAAAAAGGACCAAGTAAAGTCGGCCAAATGCTCGTCAGGGCTGGCCTTCTTTTTTCCATTATCAGCCGAGGATGGCCATCTCTTAACCACACCCCCGTCCCGCCTTCGGTACACTGCCGACACGCCCCCTTGAACTTTGGCCGTCCCTGCGACGGAAAGCAGTTGAGGATTGCCAAAAATCGACTTTCGAATATACCGATTTGGCCGCCCTTAGGAGAAGGGCACCCATCTCCCGATTTGTGTCGGAAGATGGCCGCCCTTCTCCATCGAAAAAAAGCTGGATAGTAACATAGTAGATCACGGCAGAAAAAGACCTGCATGGTCTGGGGGACGAAAAAATGAGTGTTGAATATTATTTTATACCGGAATCTGTGCCCAGTTTTGGGCACCAGCTGAAACCTGGTGTAAATCCTCATGCTTAAATTAGGCATGGATCTCTTGTATTCTATAATACTACGTGTATCTTAAGTGAATGTCCCTGACCTACCCATACCCCTCCCATGGCCACACCCCCTCTTTGGTTGCACGCTGAAAAATGTAGACATGGATCTTTATAGAATAGCGCCTAACAAGATGTCAATTGTTGCCAATAAGTGATCGTGCCCAATTATTGGTGCTAATTGGCTTATTACACAATTAAATTATGCATGCAAATTGGGTGTGCACAATATTGAGTGCCATTTATAGAATTTGGGTGTGTACACATTCTTTACATGCTAGCATTTAGGAGTGGAGGAGTAGCCTAGTGGTTAGTGCAGTGGACTTTGATCCTGGGGAACTGAGTTCAGTTCTCACTGCAGCTCCTTGTGACTCTGGGCAAGTCACCTAAGCCTCCATTGCCCCTGGTACAAAATAAGTACCTGAATATATGTAAACCACTTTGAATGTAGTTGCAAAAACCTCAGAAAGGCGGTATATCAAGTCCAATTTTCCTTTCCCCTTTCCCTTCTGTTGAGCAGATGTAGATGTCATTGTCTAGCCACTATTTCTGTAGGATTTGTGCTAGCATTTTATAAAGACACATGGTTGCCTAAGGTACTAATTTGAAATATCGATCATGTTGCATAAGTCAATAAGATGCAGGAGAGGGAAACCAAAGTACACTCATGTCAGAACAGAGAACAAAAGGACAAGGAGCCTTCAAGATAGGGGGCATCAACTCAAGCTTATTGGACAGACCCAACGCAGTCCATGTTTCGGCAGATAAACTGCCTGTGTCAGAGATCTTGAGACAATGCACAAATATCTAAAAAAAACCAGTGCTCAATCTGAAGACCCCCCCCCCCAAAAAAAAGCCCCACAAATGCAACTGAGTTCCAAATATCAACAAAACTGATTGGGTAGAAGGTCTGTGTCGACAGATCCTGTTCTAAGATACTAGCGGAACTTGAGACATCCTAGCTTAGATACCTCAATTCCCATTTCCACAGTACCATAAGCATCGCCATACTGGGACAGACCGAAAGTCCATCAAGGCCTGTTTCCAACAGAGGCCAAACCAGGTCACAAGTACCTGGCAAGATCCCAGAACAGTAGAACATATTTTATTCTGTTTATCCTAGAATATGCAGTGGATATTTCCAAGTCCATCTTAGTAATGGCTTATGAACTTTTCTTTTAGGAAATTAACCAAACCTTTTTTAAACTCTGCTAAGCTAACTGCTTTTACCACATTCTCTGGCAGTGAATTGCAGAGTTTAATTATTCGTTGAGTGAAGAAATATTTTCTCTGATTCATTTTAAATTTACTACTTTGTAGCTTCTTTGTGTGCCCCCTAGTCCTAGTATTTTTGGAAAGAGTAAACAAGCGATTCACGTCTACCTGTTCCACTCCACTCAGTATTTTATATACCTCTATCTGTCTAAAATGCTGCTCCACGTGTCTTCCTGTCTCAGCAGTGACGTACCAAGGGGGGGCGGTCTGTTCCGGGGCAGAGGGAGCATGGAAACGAACGACGCTGACCGGCGCGCGGCACCCCCCCCAGCGGCGTGCACCCGGGGGTGAGGGGGTTCTTTCGCCGGGGTAGGGGGGTGTCCTTTTGCCGGGGGGGTCATGCTGCACCCAGGGGGGTGGGGCGCATCGGCGATCCGCCCCGGGTGTCAGCGCCCCTAGGAACGCCACTGCATCTCAGTATGTTTCAGAAGTCAGGGCTGAGGCTCAAGACTAATCTAAATAAATTTATTAAAGTCTTATCATCATGGTTGTTCTCATGTTTTGTCAAGATACCTGTGTGGAACTTGAACTTTGGATTCCTGGAAATTTGGTGGCAGCATCCCTAAAAGCTGGGATGAATCATAAGCAGAACTAAACTACAGAGCTGCCAAGTTACCCATTCCAAGAGGGAGACTTTTTGGCCGGTCCTGGATTTCTGCCAACTTCATCCTGGTGCATTATGGGACCTGCAGCACTGATTTCAATGGATAAAATCATGGACTTCAAATACTACACTGCTTTGGGATGTAAGTTTAAAATCAGGACTGGCCAAATAGTCTCCCTCCTGGAATGGGTAACTTGGCAGCTCTGAAACTAGTAGGGAAATGTAGGGGACCTTAAATGTTTTGGGGCTAAGGGTTACCCTAGAGGCAGGTACGCAATCAATAAATGGTGTCTATGGCCAACCCCCCCCCCCCAAAAAAAACCCCCACTCTTCCCCTCCCAGCTTTCTCTCTCACGGCACACAGAGAAATAAAAGGTCCTCTGCTGGTGAGCTTAAAATATTAGGTGAAATAATAAATAGGCACAGTAAAAGTAGAAGGAAAAAAGTCAGGGGACTGTTATGGCTTTAAAATGAAAACTCTCTTTAATGGGCTCTCCAGTAATGCACCAGTATATATGAAAGAAGAATTATAAAAAGCAAAAGACAACTAGTTCGCAAAAACAATGTAATTGTTGCAAGCAGACTCAATTACGTTCATCAGAGAAACAGATTTTGGTATCCTCTGAACAGCGTCATTCACTTCAAACTCCAGTATCATCCTATCTGTTTGGAACAAGTTATTCTGAATCAGGCTTGTAATACTACTAGCACACTATATGTGAATTGTGGTACGTCTTAGTGGCCCATTTTAATAATTTTCCACAGATGGCACTGCATGAATTTCCAAGGTCATGTAGGTTGGGGTCTAGGGTTGAGGCCTCGTCTTCAAAGAGAACTAATCCTTATGTTGGTGAAACAAAAGCAATCACGGCCCGTAAAGAATCCAGTTTTCTCCAGAGAACCTCAAACTCCATTGTAATAGACTGGGAGAAATATTTAAGGCCCGATTCAGTCCTGTTTAGCAGAACAAACGGGTTTGATGCCACAGAAGAGCCTTTATCTGTCTTGATACCAGATTTGCACTGGAATTGAAATGCATAACCCCACCAGACTCTAATACATTTTACCATCTGAAAATTCTGATTCCTGCGTACCCAGTACTTTATAGTTTATAATAAACACCCTGTCTGCTAAACCTTGTTTTGTGAAGTGAGATTCTAACACTGGACACAAGGGCCAGACTGTAATACTGCATTAGGATAAAAAAAAACAGAAGAAGAAGAAATAAAATCCCTTTATTGCTAGATTGTAGATAAAAGTTACCGGTATAAGATCATAAAATATTAATGTGACAATAGCTACATGGAACCCTAAAGCAGGAAAAGGCTGTGGGTGTGGAATGCAGAAAAGGATTCTGACTGATTATAATTAGATCTGCTTTTTGCCCAGAATTGATGGCATTCAGAGCTGAGGAATACCTGGTTTATCTGCGGGGAAGAAAGGATTGTGGGGGAGGGGGAGAGAGTAAAAATACAAAACTAGAGCAGAGAGCATGGCTGAAAGAAATCTTCTCCAGGAAATTCAAGCACATGCTATTTAAACATGCAGATATGCGCTGCTGTTTTGCATGAATGTTTGACCTTGGGCAGAGCTGTTCCATACAGGATGGATGTGTTGTGCCTGCATTTAATCATTCAAAGCAGAGATGAATTCTCAGGGGGAAAAAAAAAAACCCTTCTTCATAGTCCTGTTCCCAATTACCACACTGTGGATGGCAATGAACTTCGGTAAAATAGCTAATCAATAAATTGAACAAAAGGGCTCTGCCTGCTAAGCCCACTCTGTCAGGGCCTTAATTACAATTACAGAAATAAATTGGAGGTGGGAGCCTTACTCAGAAACAATTAACCCTTTATTCTACTGATGAGAGCCACAGTGCTACAAATAGTGTGGATTGGACAAAGCTGTTCTGGGGACTGGAGGTGGTATTTGGAAGGTGGTGCTACTACGTACCTCTTTTGCAGTGGTCCAAGGGGTGCAGACTTTTTTTTAGTTTAACCCTATCTTTATTCACTGGTTTTCAGTGCAGACCCTTTGCAATCCTGATTTTTAGCAGACAAATTTTGAACCTTCCTTGCCCGTGGCTGATTGATACTGCCACACAGCAGAAGAGGCATCACCATTACCGAGAATGATGATCAGAGAGAACTAAAGCCTGCCAGACTAATTCAGCTTCGTAGGGCTAAAAGGAAAAGGTTTCACTTCAAAGGGAGCCAATCGTTTTTGGGGGTTTTTTAAGTGTAAATTTGCAACCTAAAGTTACAGGAGAGGTTTTATTTTATTATTTATTTAAAAAAACTGTATAAACCACACAATCCACAGGTCTAGGCGGATCACAATAAAACATAAAATAATACATCCCAAAGGGGGTCCTTTTACTAAGCTGCGGCAAAACCCAGCATTTGTGTGCCATTGCGCAGGTTTTCCCATTTTTACCATAGCCATAAAAAAGGCCTATTTCTGTTTTTTGTACTAATGTCCATTAGCATGTAGCCATTAAAAAGAAAAATTAGGGTGTGTCTACTCTTACCACCACCCATTTTCTAGGTGGTAAGGATGGGCATAATTGAATGGTGCCGGCCAAATAGATGGCCAGCCATCTTCGGGGCCGGCTCCGCAAGGGGGCAGAGCCAACTGTATTTTTGAAATACGGTTGGGGCCGGCAAAATCTATCGCCGGGTTTAGAGGAGATGGCCGGCTTCGTTGTTCAGCCATAATGGAAACCGGGCCCGGCCATCTCAAACCCAATGAAATGCAAGGCATTTGGTCGTGGGAGGAGCCAGCATTTGTAGTGCACTGGCCCCCCTCACATGCCAGGACACCAACCGGGCACCCTAGGGGGCACTTCTAGAAATTAAAAAAAAAAAAAGCTCCCAGGTGTATAGCTCCCTTACCTTGGGTACTGAGCCCCCCCAAATACCCACCAAACCCCACAACTCTACACCATTACCATAGCCCTAAGGGGTGAAGGGGGGCACCTACATGTGGGTACAGTGGGTTTTGGGTTTTTTTTGGAGGGCTCAACATTAACCACCACAAGTGGAACAGGTGGGGGGGGGGGGGCTTGGGCCTGGGCCCGGGCCCGGGCCCACCTGCCTGAAGTGCATTGCTCCAGGGACCTGCATACTGCTGCCAGGGAGCTGGGTATGACATTTCAGGATGGTGTACAGGCTGGCAAAAAACTTTTTTTTTTTTTTTTTTTTTGGGTGGGAGGGGGTTGGTGACCACTGGGGGAGTAAGGGGAGGTCATACCCATTTCCCTCCAGTGATCATCTGGTCAATTGGGGCACTTTTTTGTGACTTGGACCTAAAAAGAAGTGGACCAAGTGCAGCCGGCGAAATGTTTGTCTGAGCCGGCCATCTTTTTTCCATTATGGGGTGAAGTCGGCTATCTGGTATCCATGCCCCTGTCCCTCCCCCACCCCACCCCGTCCCGCCTTCTGTACCCTCCCTTGAAGGTTGGCCAGCTCCGCGACGAAAAGCAGTTGCGGCCGGCTAAAATCGGCTTTCGATTATACCGATTTGGCCGGGATCAGGAGATCGCCGGCCATCTCCTGATTTGTGTCGGAAGATGGCCGGCGATCTCTTTCGAAAATAAGCTCAAAGGGCTCACTTACTATTTCTGTGCTAACCAGTTCGCACAGTGGCGGCCTCACCATTAGAAAAAACTCCAAATAGCTCAAAACACTGCAGCTAGGTTCATATATAAAATCTCTCGTTTTGAAAGTGCCTCCCCTTTATTAATCAAATTACACTGGCTTCCCATCAAAGTGAGAATTACCTTCAAATTATGTACCTTTATCTTTCAAATACTAAATTGCACAGCTCCAGACTATATGGTACCATTAATAAACTAACCTTAAAGAAACACTAAATATGAGGCAAGAAACTATGTCAGACTACACCTCCCAAATTGCAAAAAAGTGATCTACAAAACTGTCCACTCTGCAGACTTCACTTACCTAGGAACCAAATGGTGGAACTCCTTACCACCCAAATTAAGAAATATACAGGAATGTGCTAGATTCCGCAAAATTCTCAAATCATTCCTATTCAAACAAACCCTCACAAAGACAACCGTATCTCAAACAATTAATTATTACCTGAGTTGGTTATTACTCTATTTACCATTAACTTTCTCTTTGCTTCATGTACATTTTCTCATTCATAATAGATTTTCTAAATGTTAACCATCCATAGCTATCCCAGTATGTTTATGATATTATACTGTAAAATTGGATTCTTATAACAAATTACTTTCTTATGCATTATTCTTTGTTATGTATCCTATACTGTTTATTGTAAGCCACATGGAACTCAAACTTGTTTGGGATAATGTGGGCTATAAATGTCACAAATAAATAAATAAATAAAATTAGGCCAACTGAGGCGGGGGGCTTCAGGTGGCACTTTTCTGAGACAGCATCACTGCTCTTTCTTCCCGAACCCCCTTGCCCGAATTTAACTTTTATTTTTCTTCCCTTTCAAAAAGTACCAGCAGCAACGGCAGCGATTCCCACAGGCTGCCCTACCACCGGTCCAGGCCTCTTCTCTCTACTGTGGCCCGCCTCTCTGATGTAATTTCCTGTTTCCTTAGAGGCAGGCTGCAGTAGAGAAGGGACCGGGACCGGTGGTAGGGCAGCCTATGGGAATCACTGTTGCCACCTTTTGAAAAACAATAAAATAAAAGGTTAATTCGGGGAAGGGGGTTGGGGAAGGAAGGAAGAGACCATGGCGGAGGGTGGTGGCAGGAGGAGGAGCCAGAGCAGCAGCTCATTGCTCGTCTCAGGCGGCAGATTGTCTTGGTCCACCCCTGAGTTCAGGTGTGATAATATAGCAGCTCTAACCAATTAGTGCAGGAACACCCAATCTCTACCCCTAGACATGCCCTCTCAAAAAAGATGTAAAACTGAGTGTCCATTGACCGAATCAGCTCAGCTAGTGGTTTGAGGTAGATATTGACAGTATCAATCCTTGCGGTACCCCACAGATCGGTGTCCATGGTAATGATGAGTTGCTGCCAAACATTATGGATTGTTTTCCTGTCTGATAGGTGGGATCTGAACCAAGCAAGTACTGTTCCATTGATATCTGTTTCTGTCAGTCGTGCTAGCGTGATATCATGATCCATGGTGTGAAAAGCTGCTGAGAAGTCAAGCAGTACTAACATCAAGGCAAATCCCTTGTCTCAGTTTCTGTGAAGATCATCTAGTAGGGATACAAGGATCGTTTCTGTACCATAACCAGGTCTGAATTCAGATTGACATGGATCTAGCCAGTTTCTCTTTTCTAACCAGTCATTAAGTTGAACACAAATTGTTTATTCTATGACTTTCCCTAGAAACGAGATGTTGGATACTGGCCTGTAATTTTCAAGTTTGTCCTGGTCAAGGTTGCTTTTCTTCAGCAGAGGGCGGACCACTGCCCTTTTTAATGCTGTTGGTAGCTGCCCATTAGAAAGAGAGGTGTTCCCAATTTTTGTGGCGCCTTCTATGAAGCCCATACTCCTAGGAGCCAACTTTTCAAAATTATTGACACATACAAGGAACTTTCTTAATACTGGGGGTGCTCAAGCACCCACAGCACCCACAGAGCTGGCTCCAATGCCCATACTTGCCTGCTGCACTAACTTTGATGGGCAGGGATCGAGGGAGCAGGTAGTTGGCTGAAGGTCTCTTTGGATTTTCTCAAGGTTCTCCTCTGGCATTGGATTGGATAAACGCACTAATTATTTTTTAAAATGTTTTTGGACATTTCTATGGCATTTAATATACTTGATCATCACATTTTATTGTGACACCTGCGTGCTTGTGGCCTTGCAGGATGGTTTGCATCTTTTTTGAGCAATAGAAAGCAAGTTGTGAGCATGGGGAAGACTGCCTCAGCTGTGCATTCATTGGGCACTGGAGTGCCACAAAGATCAGCACTGCCTGATGCATTATTTAATATATATCTGCACCCATTGTGTCATTTTTTGCATTCTTTGGATGCTTCATACCAAGTTTATGCGGATGACCAATTTTTCCCCCTCCCACTGACAGCTTCTATTCCTGATGTAGAGACTCAATTACAATCTTTTTTATGCCATACTAGGTTGGTTAGTGAATAATCAATTAATGTTGAATATTGCCAAAGCTGAATTGATGTGTGTTGTTGTTGATTCAACTGTGACATTGCCTGGGAATGTTCTTTTGTCAGGGATTCCTGTGAAAGTTTCTAGTCAGGTATGAAGTCTGGGAATACTCCTGTACTCCCACCTGTCTTTTAAATCACAGGTTTAATTAATGATTCATAATTCCTATTTTAAGTTACATTTGTTATGTAAATTGTTTCCTTTGTTGCCTAGAGCTGACTTTGTGAGGGTTTTGCAAGCAATGGTATTGAGTGGATAGGTTGTATTAATACAACATCATTTATCTGGGTTTGTCCATTTGCTGCAAATTGTGCAGAACACTGCAGTCTGTTTATTGTCCAATTTGGCAAAGTTTGAACATGTTATAACTTATCTAAAGTGACTGCGGGTTGCCTGTTGCTTACGGCATTAAAGTTAAGTTGTTAATTCATTGCTCAGTGGGCTTTGATCCTGGTATCCTGAGTTTGATTCCCACTGCAGCTTCCTTGTGACCCTGGGCAAACTTAACCCTCCATTGCCTTAGGTACAAAAACCAAGATTGTGAGCCCTCTAGGGACAGAGAAAGTACCTGCTTATAATATGTGATTGTCCTCTGCTTTGAACTTGATGCTTAAACAGATTATAAATGCCAGAATTAAATTAAATTAAATTTAAGTACAAGCACCTATACCAGCTCTATGGTTGACATAAGTACATTGCCTGATTTATAGACACATATATACAAAATTATGCTAGTACAGTGAAACCTCGGTTTTCGTCGATTTCGGATTTCGTCGTTTTCGGTTATCGTCTATTTGTTTCGCAAAATGTTTGTCTCGGTTTTCGTCGGTCGCCTCGGATTTCGTCGGTGTTACCTCAATAATTTCTATATACTGTATATAGCAAGGGCTGGGACGAGTATACAACATCTGGGGAACTTCCGACGCTCCTTCACTTTGCATACACGTGAACAAAACTCCGCCTTCGCATTGAGAGGAACTCCTTGCGCACAGGCAGCGTTGATTGAGAGATAGGGGCCAGGATTACGTGAAGACTGCTCACAATGCCGTAAGCAATGCCATAATGCCATAAGCAATGCCATGGTGCCTCGGATTTCGTCGTTTTCGGTTATCGTCTATTTGTTTCGCGAAATTTTTGTCTTGGTTTTCGTCAGTCGCCTCGGATTTCGTCAGCGTTACCTCAATAATTTCTATATACTGTATATAGCAAGGGCTGGGACAAGTATACAACATCCGGGGAACTTCTGACGCTCCTTCACTTTGCATACACGCGAACAAAACCCTGCCTTCGTGTTCAGAGGAACTCCTTGCGTACAGGCAGCGTTGATTGAGAGATAGGGGCAAGGATTACGTGAAGACTGCTCGCGCTGCCATGGTGCCTCGGTTTTCGTCGGTTTCGGTTTTCGTCGATAATTTACGAACAAATTATTGACGAAAACCGAGGTTTCACTGTATTTTATAAAGGAAATTAGGTGCCCACCACTGTAAGCGGAACAGGAGTCCTCCAACTACATTGCTGCCATTTGGGGGGGGGGGGGGTGGTGCTTCAATATTGTGTTTTCAATTGCTAGGGACAGAGAGGTTCCCTGGAATCCTGCAGAGCTTGCCTGCCCCTCGCTATTGAAAATGTGATAGTGAAACAGCACCCCCTACTGGCAGGACTGTAGGTGGAGGACTCCTGCTCAGCTTAGAGGGAACAGAGGTGCCACATAGCCGCTTTGTTATAGAATTACCCTAAAGTACCTAACTGCATTAATGTGTACGTGGATCCTGTTTAGTCCTATTCTTTTGTACTGTTATATGTAAAGTATCTTTTCTTTCTTGCCCTTCTACTCTACTATTCTCATTTGTATCTGATACCACCCGGAGTTCTCTCTCTCTCTCTCTCTCCCCCCGGTTTATGTAAGCCACATTGAGCCTGCATGTCTGTGGGGTATAAATACATTAATAAATAAATAAGTGATACCCTTCGACTGTAAGCCCTCTGTGGACAGGGAAGTACCTACTGTACCTGAATGTAAATAACCTTGAGCTACTGCTGAAAAGGCATGAGCTACATCTAAAAAGATGAAATATATAAACCATTTCACATCATGACATGAGAGCTGAAAATAACCATTATATCAGTAAGAGCACCTCAACTAAAGTATGCAGTTCTGACCGTCACATCTCAAAACAATACAGGAGAACTAGAAAAGGGCAACAGCAGTGATAAAGGGATGAAATGCTCCCTTATGAAGAAAGGTTAAACAGATTAGGACTCTTCATCTTGGAGAAGAGATGATTGATACAATAGAGGTCTGTAGAATCACTATATCGATTGGCTCACCTCTAGCCACATGCTTGTTCATGCCTTCAAATAACTCTAATAGATTAGAAAGCATGCCCTCCTTTTTTCTAAATCCAGGCTGACTCTTCCCCCCATGCAACCCAAAGTTCACCGGGGATGATATATTGGCATGCCAGTCCCAGAGCGTACACAAAGAATTTGGAAAAATCAATAGAAGGGTGTTCTGACTTCAAGATCGCACTGGGAAAAACTTCACCTACTCCACACTTTAAATAAAATCTAGTCCAGCCAAGTAATAGTTTCTTAAAAGCAGCTTTATTAGATGTATCCCCCCCTCCCAAATAAAGGCATTTATAAATTAGTACCAAAAAGGAAAAGTAAAATCAGAAAACTCACACGAGTAAAAGTCAGATGAAGTGGTACCACAAAGAAAGCGAAAGAAAGTTCTGTAAGTCACATTGTGGCAGGGTTCTCTATGAATCCATTGGCAACTCTTCCTTCTTTTTATATGCTTACCGGGCAGTCCTTTGGGTGCTCACTCCTCTTTTAACTCTAGAGAACACATCTCAAAATATCACAAATCACAGTTTATCCTTGTGTTAAATACAGAATGACGTTGCGCCTTGAACTTTGTATATAACCCCAAGCCACTCTTAAAATTAGCACCTTTGGGGAAGGTATACAAACCAGGAAAAGTGCATCATTTCCCCAAAGAAAATATCCATTTGAAAATCTCAGACCTCCTTACTGTGCGCTGGGCATGTACCGGGTTTCGGATCCTCGCACCGCAGTCTGGTCTTCCCAGCAGTCAAGATGGGACGCAGAGTACTGAACCTACTCACTTCCTGACAGAAACACAACTCTCTGACAGCTGGACTCTCCCAGGCCCCTGTTGGTCTGGGTACTGGTAGGCCTCTGCTGTTTTCATTGGGCAGTGCCATCTGGCTGTTCACTCCAAAATCACCATATCTTTGTCTTTCTCTTTACTTCTACTCTTGGTTAGACCCAGTGGCGTAGCTACTGGGGGCCATGGGGGCTGACCCTCCCCCAAAAATGGATCAAGGGCCCCTGGCTTGGTTGGCGAGGGTCCCCAACCCCCACCAGCTGAAGCATTTCTCCAGCACTGCTCTCATTACATTGCCTGCCCTGCTTCCCTCTCGTCGCGTACATGTTTGGTTTTAGTGAAACTGAGCATGCGCGACACTTTGCGCATGCTCAATTTCATTAAACTTGAGCATGTACAAAGTGAGGGGAGGCAGGGCAGGCAATGTAAGGAGAGCATCACTGGAGAAACGCTTCAGCTGGCGGGGTTTGGGGACCCAACACCAACCAAGGTATGTGGTGTTAAGGTGGGAGGGGGGAGTGGAGAGGAGGCAGGCCAAAATGTGCCCCTTCACTTTGGACTCTGGACCCCCCCCCCCCCCCCCCGCTTCGAGGTCTAGCTACACACCTGGTTAGACTTAGCCAGTCTATAGGGAATCCCCCTCCTTAAAGAGGCAGCTTCAACTAGCATCTTGTGAGCACTCCTGGGCATCCTCCAACACCGTTCCAGTGCTGATATCTTTCCCAACTTTTCTCGGAACAACAAAGCTTCTTACAGTTCCCTCCAGAAGCCTGGAAGGATATTCCCACTGACAGAGCTGAGTCTCTTACCCATCTTCTATTACAATATATTAGGCATACAACACTTAGGAACAGAGATTCCAGAAACGTCCCACAACAAATAAAGAAGCAACCTTTTTTGGGGGTTGGGGGGGGGGGGGTTCTGCTTTGACTATTAAGTCATGTTTATGCATGTGACCACTCTTTCTTCCTAAACATCGCACTGGTCAAAGTCACAGATTACAACACTCTCACACTTCAAACTGTGCTGACCAGTCCATACTAGTTGTCTGCTCTTATCACATACTTTTTTGCTTTCTTGTTTTCTGTTTCTTATAAACCATTTGGAATGGATATATTCCATACTAATGGTATACAAATGTTATAAATAAATAAGGATGTGCATTCATTTAAAACCACTGGAGGAAAAAGGAGAAACTGAGAGAAATCCCACGTGGAACGTAGTCAGCAGACGAAAGTGGGAAGTTGGAGAAGGCTTGAGAAAGATCATGGACACGGGATATTTATCAATAAAAAAACACTGTATTGCTGATACATGGCCTTCCATGTTCTTCCATGTATCAGCAATGAAGTGTTTTCTTATTGATAAATATCTTGTGTCCCTGATCTTTCTCAAACCTTCTCCCACTTCCCACTTTCGTCTGCTGATATTCATTTGGAACAACACAGAAAATGCCAACAACATTTCACATGTTGCTTCGTGTCCTTGGAAAATGAAAATGAGCAGAAACTACACAAAAATCATTTTTGTGTGCTTGTGTGTGGATCATCAATGGTGCACATTCTTTGGGAAGAGTGCATTATTTTACAAAGATTGCATGTGGTTCACACAAAGGACTGGATTCATAAGTACATAAGTACATAAGTAGTGCCATACTGGGAAAGACCAAAGGTCCATCTAGCCCAGCATCCTGTCACCGACAGTGGCCAATCCAGGTCAAGGGCACCTGGCACGCTCCCCAAACGTAAAAACATTCCAGACAAGTTATACCTAAAAATGCGGAATTTTTCCAAGTCCATTTAATAGCGGTCTATGGACTTGTCCTTTAGGAATCTATCTAACCCCCTTTTAAACTCCGTCAAGCTAACCGCCCGTACCATGTTCTCCGGCAACGAATTCCAGAGTCTAATTACACGTTGGGTGAAGAAAAATTTTCTCCGATTCGTTTTAAATTTACCACACTGTAGCTTCAACTCATGCCCTCTAGTCCTAGTATTTTTGGATAGCGTGAACAGTCGCTTCACATCCACCCGATCCATTCCACTCATTATTTTATACACTTCTATCATATCTCCCCTCAGCCGTCTCTTCTCCAAGCTGAAAAGCCCTAGTAAATGACACTCAAAATGTGCCGTCCAAAAAATCGGCGCTGAATGGTACTCTACAAAGAACATTCTGGGATGGGCACCCTTTGTAAAATAGCATATACCCCCCCCCCCCCCCAGATTCTATATAGCCCCCTCAGCATTCTGCGCCAAAATCCAAGCATATTCTATAACAATGCTTGTAACTTGAATGACAGATCCCGGCAACACAACAAAACCAAATTATGTGACAGACAAAACACAACTCTACTGTTGAACGACTCCCTAATGTGGCTGTGCCAGATGAACTTTATCCTACCATAACATAACTTTGTATTTGTTCATACCGGAGTCTGCAAATGCCATTGAGCCTGCAATTAGGTGGGAAAATGTGAAATACAAATGTAACAAATAATAAAATAAATAAATCAGCGTTGTTAACAGCACTTAACAAGCAATAATGAGCACTAATTGGCAATTAGAATTTATAACTTGCTAAGCGTATTCTGTAATTCGCTGCGCCTAAATTCTAATGCATACAGGCAAGAAGGGACTTGGTTGTAGGCATTTCAAAATTTACACTCACTGTTACAGAATATGCCCTCTGCACCTGAATCTACATGCTGGGATTTATACCATGTTTTCGTTAGTGTAAATGGAGGTGCGTAGTTTTAGGCGCTAGGATATCCACTAAGTGTATTCTATATACTGTGCCTAAATCTAGGTGCTGCTTGTAGAATACGCTTAGGCAGAAATGTTTTCCGCACAGTTTTTTTAGGCACCATATATAGAATGTGGCCCATAGTGCCGGAATCTTCATTCAGGGCCGGTCTTAGGGCGAGGCAACCGAGGCGACCGCATAGGGCCTCGCGCTCAAGGGGGCCCCGCGCGGCGCGCCTGAAGTTGCCCCGCCCTTACTGCCCAAGCTCCAGTCCCTCCGCCCTCTAAATTTTAAGTTACCTCATCGTTCACGTCGGAGTGGCCGGCAGATAGCAGCAGCAGTGAAAAGCGTGCGATCTGCTGGGCGGCGCTTCAGGAGTCTTCCTTTCCCTCGCTCAGCTCGCTTCAGGAGTCTTCCTTTCCCTCATTCAGCTCTGGTCCCGCCCTCGTTTTGAGGGCGGGACCAGAGCTGAACGAGGGAAAGGAAGACTCCCGAAGCACCGCCCAGCAGCTCGCACGCTTTTCACTGCTGCTGCTACCTGCCGGCTGCTCCGACGTTGACGACGAGGTAATTTTTAAAATTCAGAGGGAGGGGGCCTTGGAGCTGGGTGGGGAACCTTGAAGCTGGTGGGTGGGTGGGAGGGAGGGGGGCCTTGGAGCTGGGTGGGAGCTGGGTGGGGGGCCTTGGAGCTGGTGGGATGGAGGGAGGAAGGGGGGCCTTGGAGCTGGGTGGGAGCTGGGTGGGGGGCCTTGGAGCTGGTGGGTGGGTGGGAAGGAGGGGGGCCTTGGAGCTGGGTGGGAGCTGGGTGGGGGGCCTTGGAGCTTGTGAGTGGGAGGGAGAGAGAGAGACAGGCCTTGGAGCTGGGAGGGAGGGAGGGAGCCCTGGGGATGGCCTGGGAGCTCGGAGGGAGGGATGGCCGCCCTGGAGCTCAGATGGAGGGGTGGCCGGCCCTGGAGCTAGGGTGGGGGGCGGGGCTAGGATGGGGCCCCATGAGATTGGTCTGCATAGGGCCCTGCACTTGCTAAGACCGGCCCTGTCTTCATTCAGCTTTGAGCACCAGGGTTTACACTAACTGTAACCAGGTGTAAATCCTGGTATGCAAGTTGGGCTTCGATTCGCACTATTCTATAAGACTTTGTGCATCTTAAGGGAACGCCCCTGACCCTCCCATCATTATGCCCCTTTGCAGACCTGCATGGAAACATTTATGCATTATTCTATAAATGGACGTGTAAGTGTGTTTATGCACAGATCTGGTCTTTCTTGCATCCATTAGAAACTTTTCCACACTGAAAACTCAGCGAAGAAGTAGCACCAAACGTTAGCCACCATATTTAGAATCCAGGAGAGTGTGTACACTCTTTCCCAGTAGTGTGTGCACCTGTGAACCTTTGCTTATGTGCAAAAGGTTCACACCTGCATGCACCATCAGGAAAGTGTGTGCACCCTTTATGAATAGTGTGCACTGTTTTGAAGGAGCGCACGCTCTTTCTGAAAGAACACACACTCCTATTGACTCTGTGATGACATAATGAAAAACAAAAACATACAAACCAACATTCCCAGAAATGACACAGGAAACAACAAACAAAAATGTTCTACCTGCATACCCCTAACACTTGAAGAGGACCTTTTATAAAATCGCATGAAGCGCTAAAGCACCATAAAATGTGCTAAAGTATTTTGCAGTAGTTTGTCTGTCATTGTGCACTAAAGACCTGGACCTTTTTTTTTTTTCTTTTTTTTAAACATCTTTGTATTTGCTTTCTCTCCCTTTCTCTTTCTTTCATCAGATACCTTTTTTCTGTCTCTTTTCCTTCCCTAGTCTCTCCCACCCCCACCTCCATTTCCCTCTGAAATAATGGGAAGCAGACCAAGCAGAGCAGGCTCAAAATATCACAGCAGTGTGTTACTTCCACAAATCTCCCTGATACTCCTTGTGACCTTGGGCAACTCATTTCACCCTCCATTGCCTCAGGTACAAACTTAGAAATATATTTACCAAATCACGCTGTTTCTCCATTAACTCATGTTAATGGTGATTTTTAAAGCAGATTAATAGAGAAACATACATGCTATAGTTTAGATTGAAATGGGAGTGTAGAAGGAATTGTGTATGACAATGACACACGTTAACGCATGCTACCACACTCTGGGAGCAGTTGATGACAGCTCTGCAGGTGTATTTAAATTTCCTCAGTAAAGTCAAATGATAGCATTAATGCCCATTACTGTCAAACATACACCTTAGTTGCAGATGAACAGATGGGATAGACCGAAGGTCCATCAAGCCCAGCATCTTGTTTCCAGCAGTGGCCAATCCAGGTCACAAGTACCTGGCAAGATCCCAAAATAGTACAATACATTTTATGCTGCTTATCCTAGAAATAAGCAGTGGATTTTCCCCAAGTCCATATTAATAATGGCTTATGGACTTTTCTTTTAGGAAGCTATCCAAATCTTTTTAAAACCCCGCTAAGCTGACTGCTTTTACTACATTCTCTGGCAACAAATTGCAGAGTTTAATTACAGGTTGAGTGATCAAAGCTAATAGCATGCAAATTTAGGTGCACTATTAGCCCTGATCAGAGGGGTACTTCTGAGGGAGGATTGTGCCTAAATTTAGGCGTGGTTTATAAAAGGTCAACTAAAGTTAGGCACCAGGATGATGTGAGCTAAGGGCCTTATTCTGTAAAGGTTATGCTTCTAAATTTATGCTCTTAAATTTACACTCCTAAATCTATGAGCATAATTAGGAGCATAAATTATGCTCGTAATTTAGGAGCATAAATTTAGAACTGTAAATTTAGGAGCATAAATTAAGGAATGTAAATTTAAGAGCATAAAATTAGGAGCATAACGTTTATACAATAAGGCTCACATCATCCTGGTCCTTAACTTTTCATACCCCTCCCAGGTCCATGCGTCCCTTGCATTTGAGGCTATGGATTTTGTGTGACAATTTCTAGAATCCTGACTAGGGGCAGTTACATGTGCAACTGCTAATCAGTGCTAATTAGTGCCAATTAACAGCAATTATAGTCAATTATTGCTTGTTAGCACCAATTAGCTGCTCTTTAAATTAAGTTATGCACATAACTGCCACTCTTCTATAACTCAATATAATAAGCCCCACTATTCTATAACTTGCATGCACAACTTTATGTGCTAAGGGGGAAACTCTATACATGGGGGCCCTTTTACTAAGCAATGTAGGCGCCTACGCGCACCCAACGCGTGCCAGTTTCAAACTACCACCCGGCTACCATGAGACCCAGGTGGTAATTTCCGTTTTTTACATTTGTCCACCACGTGCGCCAGAAAATTTCTGGAGTGTGGCGCTAACTGGGTGGTAATCAGCAGTGAACACATGCTGAAGATTACTGCCTGGTTAACGCATGAGAATTTACCACTAAATCAATGGGTGGCGGTAAGGTCTCAGGCCCAAAATGGGTGTGCACCAATTTTTATTTTTTTATTTGTACCCTGCACTTTCCCACTCATGGCAGGCTCAATGTGGCTTACATATACAGGTACTTATTTGTACCTGAGGCAATGGAGAGTTAAGTGACTTGCCCAGAGTCACAAGGAGCTGTGCCTGAAGTGGGAATCAAACTCAGTTCCTCAGGACCAGAGTCTACCACCCTAACCACTAGGCCACTCCTCCGCTCAAAATTTGGCGCCGAAAAATTTGGTGCTGAATGGTATTGTATAAAGGGCATTCCAGGATCAGTGCCCTCTGTACAATAGCATGTAGAGTCGGGATTTGCACTCAACTTTGGACGCAAGGAGTTACAGCACCTGAAGCCAGGTGTAAATCCCGGCGCTCAAGTTGGGTGCAGATCCCCAGATTCTATAACACTGTACGCATTTTAAGGCATAGCATGCATGCATAAATGTACAGGATGACAGTCTTTCCGTGGGTAAGTGTAAACATACATGCATAAGTGGCAACAGAGCAACTAAGAGATATTCTGGAAGGGCACATGTAAGTGGTACAGCACGCCAATGCAAGGGGATGTTCATCTGGGTGGAGCAAGGGTGGGGCAAAGGTGGGCCTGCAATTGCACATGTTAATTACTGAATACTGGCTGGATTATGCCAGCTCTATGGGCTCCTTTTACTAAGCGGCAGTAAGCCCAAAGTGGGCTTACCGCTCGCTATACAGGAAGTACCACCGGGCTACCGCGACAGCCCAGCCGTACTTCCCACCCCTAGCATGTCATTATTTCTGGTGCTATGAAAATGTATTTATTTTTGTAGCGCTGGGATGTACCCAGTGGTAATCGTGCAGTTCCACGCACTGCCTGGTTACCGCTGGGTTAACGTGGGAGCCCTTACTGCCACCTCAATGGGTAGCAGTAAAGGCTATCCCTGAAATGTCCATGCGGCAAGTGCTTTACTTGCCGCATGGCCATTTCCTACAGGAAGGCGAGGCTTCCCTTTTACCCGCTGCGGTAAAAGGGAGCCTCGGCGCGTGTGTAAAACACACGCCGAAGCCATTGCCGGACCCCTTTTGCCGCAGCTTGGTAAAAGGAACCCTATGGTTGGTATAACTGCAGGCACATAACTGTAAGGTACACTGATGTCAGATTAACTAGTATTGCAAATTTTTTTTATTTATGACATTTATATCCCTCAATATCCCAATTAAGTTCAGGTTCAATGTGACTAATGATAAACATTTGTAAAAAGTACAATTATTATTAGCATGTGTAGTAATACCAGAGTAAACTCCGAGAGAAATTGCACTGGCTTCCTGTCAAGGATCGAATCACCTTTAAAATCTGCTCCCTAGTTCACAAAATTCTCTATGGTGAAGTCCCTGATTACATGATTAACCTAATCATCCTACCACCCAGGAATGCATTAAGACTATCCCGTTCGTACCTAAACCTTCACTACCCAAGCTGCAACGGTCTTAAGTATAAATCCACATACGCTTCATCCCTCTCCTTCATCAGCTCACAACTATGGAATGCTTTGCCTAAAACTATAAAAGCCATCCAAAACCATCTAAATTTCAGGAAATCTCTTAAGACCATCTTAATTGGAAAGGCCAGGACTCAGCCTGTGTCTCCACTGCTTGATACACATCAATTTTAAGACAATTTTGGACACATCCACCCTTCCCTCCTCTCCTCTGGTTTCCCTGTTCCTTTCGTTCCTTCCCCATCCTCTCCATTATTTCTTATGTAGGTTTTATGTTGTATTAGTTTAATCTACTGCATTGGCGTCTGCATCTGTGGTGCGATGTAAGCCACATTGAGCCTGACGCAGTTGGGAAAATGTGGGGTATAAATGTGATAATAAATAAATAAAATAAACACACTTCACTACTATTGAATAACAAGGGCAGGGTTCCAAGGACGCCTGAGAGCTAACAATTACAAGTGTGAGTAAGGAATTTACTAAATAAAAATGCTTTTAACAGCTTACAAAATAAGAGGTAATCGGTAACATATTGTAATGGATTAGGCAGAGAATTTCATCTTTGTACCTTGATAGATAAATCCTGCATTATGAATAGATTTATAATGAAGCTTCTTACAACTTGGGTAATAAAGGATGAGACAGTCCCTAGACATAGGAAAGGCGTTTTATAAAGGCAGTTCTATCAGGTTTTGCATGTAGCAAGGTAATAAACCATACAAAATTTGATGAACAAGTACACAAAGTTTAAAGGTAACCTGAGAATTTATTGGATTCCAATGTAATTTAGCCAGGAGAGGAGTTGCTTTGGTATGAGGGACATGAGGTGTCACTGTGGAACAGGACCTCAGGGGTCCTTTTACTAAGGTGCGCTGAAAGTGGGCTGCGCTAGTGTAGGCGTGTATTTTTGGCGCGTGCAGATCCATTTTTCAGCATGCCTGTAAAAAAGGCCCTTTTTTAAAATTTTTGCCAAAAATGGGCATGCGTCCATTTTGGGTCTGAGACCTTACCACCAGCCATTGACGTAGCGGTAAGGTCTCATGCGGTAATCGTGAGATAATCGTCTTACGCATGTAGAATGATTACCGCCCAGTTTTCGCTGCATGCATGGAAATAGTGGACACTCATAAAACCAAATTGACGCGTGTTGGGTGCGGGTAGGCGCCTATATGGCTTAGTAAAAGGGTCTCTCACTGAGCAGTACCGGGGAACCGAAAAGGAGGCTTCCACTTGTAGAATTGCTCCCATATGATGCAGAAGAGCCAGAAAAAAGACCAGGGGCTTTCAAGGGCGGGTGAACATCAAATCTGTAATGGAGGACTCGACAGGGGCCTCTCATCTGCTTGTGTGACTATTGCTTTATTAAGGGCTATTGATAGTATCCCACCCAAGTTGTATTACCGAAGCTGACCCCTGACACAGTGGCTATTCTATTCTGCTTTTAACTTACAATTCAAAGCGGATCACAGAGCAAAGAGATATCCCAACTGGATAGAATTGCATTAAAATCAATACTCTACTAAAAGAATATCAATCTAAGTCATTTTTACAAAACTTAACATTAAGAAGCAAACAAATGTTTTTAAGACATTTTGAAAAGAACTGTAAGGAATAGTTAAGGGAACTGTTGTAAGTAGACTGTTCCATATTTTTATGCCTTGGAAGGCAAAAGAATGTTCCCAAATAGACTTCAATCGCATGATTTTGTTTTACAGAAGTGACATCGAGAAACAGATTTTTAGAACTTTTTAGATGCTCTCTGTGACTTGGGAATATAAGCAAGTTTCCTACCATAGATGAGTTAGCACCATAAACATATTTATAGACCAGACAGGCTATTTTAAATTAAATTTGTGGTTCTAATCTTAGCCAATGTAAGTTATTCAACAGGGGGCTAGCTCGACAAAACCTGCCTGATCCAAAGATTAATCTAGCAGCTGTGTTCTGCAGAAGTTGGAGTCACCGCATTTCTTGTTCATTTATGCCACAATATAAAGAATTACAATAATCCAATAATGGAAGCACAATTGCCTGTGCTATTATTTTTTTTGTTACATTTGTACCCTGTGCTTTCCCACTCAAGGCAGGCTGTATGCGGCTTACATGGGGCAATGGAGGGTTAAGTGACTTGCCCAGAGTCACAAGGAGCTGACTGTGCCTGAAGTGGGAATTGAACTCAGTTCCTCATTTCCCCAGGACCAAAGTCCACCACCCCAACCACTAGGCCACTCCTCCACTCAAATGCACTCCATTCCAAATCCACCAGTGCTTAAAGATGCCCTAATAGATCTCAATTTCCTTAGAAGAAAAAAAGAATTTCCTTACCAAAACATTAATCTGGTGTTCATAAGATAGCTTGCCGAAACATGACCCGTATCAAGGTTCAGGAAAAAGTGGGTGATGGACCATGGTTTCCAGAGATAGGAGAGACAATCTTGAGTTGAAAAAAATCCTTATTGATAAAAGACTCACACAACGTTGTGTTTTGGCCACAAGGCTTGCTTCAGGAGTCTCAATTTTAAGATTAATGGACTTCAGAAATCCAGATGTGAAGTACTTTCTGGTAGATCAGGTAAAATGGTCTTGAAAAAGACCTTTAATGGTAAACGATGCGTGCCTTCAGGTCTAGTCGTAAAAGAAATGTAAGAGCTCCTGTTGCCTGTGTATCCTCTTGGGACTGTAGAGTTCTCCATGTCAGGTTCTGCATTAACGATTTGACATTCATCCACACTTGGTGGCCCCTGGTGCTTTTCTCCGGCTCTTCTGTTTTCTTGCTCTTTCAATTCCCTCTCTGGTTGTCTTCTTCTCATATCCTGCACACACACATTTGTACCCTCGGAGCAGGTGTAAATGTGTGAGTTGACATTTTTGTGTCTCCGAGGCCACATCTTGGATCCTATTTGAAAGATGGGTGTATACAGATGTACACTTTATCCAGTACCTCTTCACCTTATTTCTTCTATATACACCCACCTTCTGATGGTCCGCACAAAATTAAGGGGCCCCTTTATAAAGCATTGGTAAGCCAAATGCGGGCTTACCACATGCTAACTCAGAATTCCTGCCAGTCGAATGTGGCCACTAACGGTAGTCCTGGAAGTGCACTCCATTTCCGGCATGACGGAAACATTTTTTTATAGCGCAGCACTAACCCGGCAGTAATCAGGCATCGCTGCGTGCTGCCCAGTTACTGCTGAGTTACCACGGGAGCCCTTACCACCACCTCAATGGGTGGTGCACTGGCTCCCCATCAAAGAACGAACCACCTTCAAAATCTGCACCTTGGTACACAAAATCATCTACGGCATAGTACCAGGATATATGACAGACCTAATAGATCTACCAACCAGAAACAGAATCAGATCATCAAGATCATACCTAAACCTACATTATCCAAACTGTAAGAGGCTAAAATACAAAACAACCTATGCATCCAACTTCTCCTACATAAGCGCACAACTATGGAACGGTCTCCCAAATGCTGTGAAAAAAACCATGACCACTTCTTCAGAAAATCACTCAAAACTTACCTCTTCAAAAAGGCCTATGCCAATGATCCAACATAAAAGACCGGTACCCAGCAACACAGCACAACTAATGATTGTTCTGGACAATTTATAATCTTCACTTCTTTCAATCCCCCTGATGCCTGATCCACACCTACCTCATCTGATCAGAATATAACTTTGTATCTGTCACCAACCGAATGGCAACAGCTTCTACGGTACTATGTCGGGGGGGGGGGGGGGGGGGGAAGGAAATGGGACTTGATATACCACCTTTCTGAAGTTTTTGCAACTACATTCAAAGCGGTTTATTTATTTATTTTTATTTTATTGCATTTGTATCCCACAATTTCCCACCTATTTGCGGGCTCAGTGTGGCTTACAATACATTGTGAAGATGGAAGTACAATCTGTTCCAACATAATTATGGTTACAATGTGAAGAAGTTAGGTTAAAACAAAGTCCATATATCGTTAAGGGGAATAAAACAATGGAAAAGAACAACTGAGCAATAGAAGAACAACGAATACTGAAAGGGCAACAGAGCTATAGCAGGAGGATGTTCGGGTATAATATTTTCTATTTTTACCTGTAAATTAAGGTTTAAATGTGTTAAAATTGCGGGGGATAAGAGTATAGAAGAGAATGTATTGATGCATTGCTAACCGTGTTTGTGGACTTCATGTGTTTTGATCCTTTTGATAGATTTTTTCAAAGAGATGGGTCTTTAATAGTTTGCGGAAGTTGACCAGTTCGTAGATCATTTTCATGTTTCGTGGTAGTTTGTTCCAGAATTGCGTGCTCATGTAAGAAAAGGTGGACGCATGTAGCACTTTGTATTTTATGCCTTTGCAATTAGGGAAGTGGAGGTTGAGGGAAGTTCGAGATGATCTTTTAGCGTTTCTGGGTGGTAGGTCTATTAAGTCAGACATGTAGGCTGGGGCTTCACCGTGAATGATTTTGTGGACTAGTGTGCATACTTTAAAAGTGATGCGTTCTTTGAGTGGGAGCCAGTGTAGTTTCTCTCATAGGGGTTTCGCACTTTCGTTTACATATATTCAGGTACTTATTTTGTACCAGGGGCAATGGAGGGTTAAGTGACTTGCCCAGAGTCACAAGGAGCTGCAGGGGGAAGTGAACTCAGTTCGCCAGCATCAAAGTCCACTGCACTAACCACTAGGCTACTCCGCCACTGAGCCTGCCACATTGAGCCTGCAAATAGGTGGGAGAATGTACGGTACAAATAAATAAATAAATAATAAGTGTTCCCCCCTTCCCAGCATGGCCATTTTTTAGGGGCTTTACACCTGCTACTGTAAAAAGGGCCATGGCCCACCAGAAAAACAGCCCCCGCTGCTACTGCAGGACCCTTTTTACTGCAGCTTAATAAAGGATCCCTAAGTTTAAGTTAAATATTGCTGCATGTGAATTTGGCTCTTTGTTTCCTGGTGTCTTTATGGACATCTCCGCATAGGCAACCCGTTGTCAGAAATTACTTTCTTTATTTCAAAAGCACATCCGTCTCCAGTTACATGATTTTCCTTGAAGTAACGGATGTCCAGAAGAGATGGGCAATAGGGGTCCCAGTACAAGACTGGGCACTGAAGCCGACATGTATTTTCCAGCGGGAAACTCTGATAATATAACATGAAATATTAACCATTCTAATGTGTTCCTGTCACTGATAATGGATCACGACATACATTCCATGTGAGCAAAGAAAAATCACTTTCTCTGCATTTAATCAGCTTAAAAGTGGCTGAAATTCTATGACGGGGATCTGTTTTAATAGCATTGAAACATTACTTAACAGCAAGTTAGCCTCACTAATAAAAATGAAACATTGCCACCTGCCCAGAATAACCTCCTGCTAAATGGATAGGAATTTCCAGGGCCGGATTCAAGTCCACCTTTGGTAATTCAATTGGAACCACACCAGGCAGGTAGGCAGGAAAGGCACTGCTATGCTCTCTCTGTCTGCAGCTATCTGGGAAGGGAAGACAGTTTGCTAATAAAGTGGATATGTCTCCTGCCGACAGGGAGACTGCTGTGAGTGAGATGCTGTATCTCTGTGGGCTATTTGCTTTTGTATCAGGATTTTGAAACAGATAAATCTCCTCCTCAATGAGGTAGTACCGTTTGAGCACAGCCCTGGGAATGTGAGGCACTGCCGGGTACATGGTGTTTACTGCACAGATAAAATATTTACAGCTCTGGCTCTGGTGTGAAATGCAACTCTGCCAGCCCGCTCTGAAGGTCACTACAAAGTCGTTGAGATTTATTGGTGTCTTATTGCACTTTTGCGACAAGAAATCAAGGTTAAGGTAGAGGAAAATATCCCCACAGAAAGGCAGCACCTGCAGAGAGAGCTAGAAGGCTAGAGAAAAGAATCTATTACACTGTAAAGATCCGTGTGTTACATACAGGGAGTCTCTGAGACCTATTTTTAGAAACGCATTCTCTGTAGCTAAAGGAGGAAATCTGCCACTGGAGAAGGACTTCTTCAGTTTTGTCCAATAATAATGACAAAAATGCTGTATCTGATTCATTCTGTTTTGTAAGCCGCATTGAACTCAAACTTGGGAAAAAAGAACCCGAATTATAGCTACGTCATGCAAGGTTCCACGTTAGGAGTTACGGACCAAGAAAGGGATCTGGGTGTCGTCGTCGATAACACGCTGAAACCTTCTGCTCAGTGTGCTGCTGCGGCTAGGAAAGCGAATAGAATGTTGGGTATTATTAGGAAAGGTATGGAAAACAGGTGTGAGGATGTTATAATGCCGTTGTATCGCTCCATGGTGCGACCGCACCTTGAGTATTGTGTTCAATTCTGGTCGCCGCATCTCAAGAAAGATATAGTAGAATTGGAAAAGGTGCAGCGAAGGGCGACTAAAATGATAGCGGGGATGGGACGACTTCCCTATGAAGAAAGACTAAGGAGGCTAGGGCTATTCAGCTTGGAGAAGAGATGGCTGAGGGGAGACACGATAGAGGTATATAAAATAATGAGTAGAGTGGAACAGGTGGATGTGAAGCGTCTGTTCACGCTTTCCAAAAATACTAGCACTAGGGGGCATGCAATTAAACTACAGTGTAGTAAATTTAAAACAAATCGGAGAAAAGTTTTCTTCACCCAACGCGTAATTAAACTCTGGAATTCATTGCCGGAAAATGTGGTGAAGGCGGTTAGCTTAGCAGAGTTTAAAAAGGGGTTGGACGGTTTCCTAAAGGACAAGTCCATAAACCGCTACTAAACGGACTTGGAAAAATCCAAAATTCCAGGAATAACATGTATAGAATGTTTGTATGTTTGGGAAGCTTGCCAGGTGCCCTTGGCCTGGATTGGCCGCTGTCGTGGACAAGATGCTGGGCTCGATGGACCCTTGGTCTTTTCCCAGTATGGCATTACTTATGTACTTATGGGATAATGTGGGATATAAATGTCACAAATAAATAAATGATATGAAAAAGAAATACACCCCAATTATCTAAAGAGTTGCCACGCTGAATATCTGGTAGTCAGTGCTAAAAGGCCTTAGTATCCGATTAGTGGCGACATTCAAACAGCTAATCAGATAGGTAGCCAGCCAAAGTTAGCAGTGATATTCATTCTGCTAACCAGATAGCTAACTAGCTGTGCGGTTAGCAGTTTCAATATCACTGCTAATCAGATATTCTCTGGCTCTGCCCAAGCTCCGCCTATGGAGCTGTCCAGATAGTGCCAAGGGGGTCAGAGGGAATATTCAGCAGTACAATGAGGTTAGTACACACACTGCGGTTAGCGACACTCACCTAAACGCATATGTGCTTTTCAATATCTATTGGTAAATCTATTCCTGCATTTGCATAGTACACTGGTACACTCAGCTGGATTGTTCTTGGAGGTCACTGGTACTGATGTGCATTGAAATCAGCTGTCTGTTAAAATAATCTGGGCTGACCTGTGATACTGTAGGTCACCTAGAGCATGAGGCTCGTTCACTGTCCCTGCGCTCTGGAATCAGCTTTCCTGTTTTCCTCTTGAGACTTTTACAAAATGTAAGCAGGCACATAAGACATACTTCTCTAAGGCATTTCCTACAGATTAAACATTGCCTCCGGGGTAGTATCCTGCCCTTACTCCTCACCTTTACCCCTGCCTCCGGGGTAGTATCCTGCCCTTACTCCTCACCTTTACCCCACTCAAACTCCTTTGCTCTAATTCTTCTTGTCTCCTTTCCCTCCTTTTGTATCATAGTTCAGCAATTTTTAATACTTTTATAATAGTTATTTTTGCATGCTGCTGGTTTTTGTTTTAGTTAGATTATTGATATGTTAATGTAACCTAGACCACCTTGTGTTTGTTACTATCAGTAGTGTAACCACAGGTGGGCCTAGGTGGGCCAAAGCCCACCCAGTTTGGGCTTAGGTCCAGAGAAAATTGGTGCTACCTTAGCGTGGGAACCCCAAGCCCTGCCAGCTGAAGACCTTCTCCCGGATAGAACACTTTCAGCCTGGGAAGTTGGTAGCAGTGGCCTTGAGCAGCCGCAGCTGGCCCCCTGCCCCTCTCCCCTACGCATGCTCAGTTTTTGCACATGCGCAAATGGGTGAAACTGAGCATGCACGGAAGCTAGTGGTGGTGGCTCAGGGACTCTGTCGCAAGCTGCCAGGTTGCAAGTGTTCCTGCCAGGAGGAGGTCTTTGGCTGGGGTGAGGGGGTGCACTAGGCACTATTCTATACAGCAATAGATAAATGTTATAGTGCATAAGACCAGAGTGGGCCTAAACGTGGGAGGAGCGTTGGGTGGATCGTGGGCATGGTGTTAACGAATGTGCGTAACTTATAGAACAGTGTTTCCCAAGTCCAGTCCTGGAGTACCCCTTCCAATCAGGTTTTCAGGATATCCACAATGAATATGCATGAAAGAGATTTGCATCTATTGCAGGCAGTGTATGCAAATCAAGTTCATGCATATTCATTGTGGATATCCTGAAAACCTGACTGGCAAGGGGTACCCCAGGACTGGATTTGGGAAACACTATCAGTTATGTGCATTACCTGGTGCATTTAGACTCAACCATTTATGCTTAAGTGCCATTGTAGAATTGGCACTAAGCAAAGCCCCACTGTATCGGTGAAATCGAGGTGCCAAGGTACGTAATTGCCCTTCTATTTTTATTTTTCCTGAGCAACTTGTTTTGACAGTTGCTATCACCATTTTTTTTAACCAGTATGAACTACTTAAGATATTTAGGGGGGGGGGGGGGGGTCTTTTACTAAGGCGTGTTAGCGTTTTTAGAGCATGCTAAAATTAGGTGTTCACTAAACACCAGGGGCGTAGCCACGGGTGGGCCTGGACGGGCCCAGGCCCACCCACTTGCCCTCCAGGCCCACCCATCCAAATCCTTCATCGCTGTCGCTGCCTTTTCTCCCGCGGCTTCCGGGAGGCAGCGATCAGCGTTACCTGTCAGTGCCTGCCCTGAAATTATGCTTCTCTTCTCCCCAGGCTTCGCCCCGCTCGTTTCTTTGCTCGTCGGCAGCGCTACGCTGCGCTGCTATTCAAACAGGCAGCTCCGCTCCTCTCTGCCGCGTCCATCCGGCCCTACTAAACAGGAAGTGCATCAGAGGGCCGGATGGACGCGGCAGAGAGGAGCGGAGCTGCCTGTTTGAATAGCAGCGCAGCGTAGCGCTGCCGACGAGCGAAGAAACGAGCGGGGCGAAGCCTGGGGAGAAGAGAAGCATAATTTCAGGGCAGGCACTGACAGGTAACGCTGATCGCTGCCTCCCGGAAGCCGCGGGAGAAAAGGCAGCGACAGCGATGAAGGATTTGGATGGGTGGGCCTGGAGGGCAAGTGCTGGATTTGTGGTTTGTTGGTTGGGGGGGAAGGGATACTTTTGCCAGAGACAGAGTCAGACTTGTAGGAGGAAGGGGATTAGAGGGAACTGGGAAGGAAGAGAGCTGCTGGAGGTGGGAGGAAGGGGCTGGAGAGCTTCTGGAAGAGGGAGGGAAGGGAGAGAGCTGCTAGACATGGGAGGGAGAGGAGGAAGGGGTTGGAGAGCTGCTGGACAAGGGAGGAAGAGGAGGAAGGGACTGGAGGGAATGGAGAGAGCTGCTGGACATGGGAGGAAGAGAAGGAGGGGACGATGGAAGGGAGAGAGCTGCTGGACATGGGAGGGAGAGGAGGAAGGGGCTGGAGAGCTGCTGGACAAGGGAGGAAGAGGAAGAAGGGACTGGAGGAAAGGAGGAGATCTCCTGGACATGGAAGGAAGAGGAGGAGGGGACGATGGAAGGGAGAGAGCTGCTGGACATGGGAGGGAGAGGAGGAAGGGGTTGGAGAGCTGCTGGACAAGGGAGGAAGAGGAGGAAGGGACTGGAGGGAAGGGAAAGAGCTGCTGGATATGGGAGGAAGAGAAGGAGGGGACAATGGAAGGGAGAGAGCTGCTGAAGGAAGAGGAGGAGGGGATCTGGGTGGAAGGGAGAGAGCTGTTAGATGTGGGAGGAAGAGGAGGAGGGGATCTGGATGGAAGGGAGAGAGCTGCTGGACATGGGAGGAGAACTGGAGGGAAGGGAGAGAACTGCTGGTACAGCACAAGGAGGGAGGGAAGGGAAACAGAGATACCAGACCAAGGAGATGAAGGAAAAGGGAATATTAAACCTACAGCTTGAGGGAGGGAGGCAGGAAATCAAGCAACCAAACCAGATGCTGGAAAGAGGAGGGAGTGAGAAGGAGAGAAGCTGGATGGGGTAGGGTCAGAGAGGGTAGAAATATATTGGCACTGGGGACAAAGAGAGGGGAGAAGATGGACAGAGTAATATAGGGACACAGAGAAAAGGAGATACTAAACATGGAGGAAGATAGAGGTACAAAGATGGAAGGATGGCAGAGAAAGAGGGAAAACAGATGGAAGGATGGCAGAGAAACAGGGAAAACGGATGGGTGGGGAGAGAGACACTGGATGGAAGGATGCAGAGAGAAAGGGGAGAGACTGGAAGGATGTGGAGAGAGAAGGGACACTGAACAGAAAAGGGTAGAGAGATAGACACTGGTTAGAAGGAGGGAGAGAGACATTAGATGGAAGGATCAGGAGAGAGGGTAGATGGGTAGAAGGATGGGGAGAGAAAGAGGGAAGACGCTGGATGGAAGGGTAGGGAGAAAGAGGTGACACTGGATGGAAGGATGCAGAAAGAAAGAGGGGAGACTATTGGAGGATGGGGAGAGAGAGGGGAGACACTGGAAGGATGGGGAGAGAAAGAGGAGAGCTGCTGCATGGAAAGGGGGAGTAGTGAAAGATTGGAGAATAAGAGGAAGGGGCATGGGGAGAACAAGGGTGAGAAAAAGATGAAAAGCCATAAGTAGATGAAGGAAATTAAAGAATAGATAGTAAGAATGAATTAAATCTGGACACAGAGAGAGGCAGAAAAATATTGAAGAAAGCAAAGAAAAAGGAGAGAAAAATGACAAATGGCCAGGAAACCCTGGCAGAAGAGTTAAACGAAAGAAAGCAGAATCTAGAGACACAATGAGACAAAGTAAATGGCCATACAACAAAGGTAAAGAAAATAATTTTATTTTTAATTTAGGATAAAGTAATATGGTGTTAATAAAGTTTCAGAGACCAATACTTCCTTCCTTAGGTCAGGAGAGGATACCGTAACAGCATTATACTGACCTGAGGCAGGAGGTTTTGGCCTCTGAAAGCTCACTGAAAAGGATTAGTAAATTGTCTGAAATCGGATGCACTGAAAAGCAGCACTTTACCCTGTGTGACAAATGCATCTGAGTGTGACTAAATTTTGCTGGGGGGGGGGGGGGGGGGGGGTACAGAGAAAATTTTGTGCCCACCCACTTTGGGTTCAGGCCCACCCAAAATTGGCAGTCTGGCTACGCCACTGCTAAACACTAGAGATGCCAATGTATTCCTATGGGTGGCTGTAGCGTTTAGCACACACCTATCTGTAGCACGCGCTAAAAACAAAAGCATGCCTTAGTAAAAGACCCCCTTAGCCCGTATAAAGAGAAAGAACATCTAGGAATGAAGGCAATTTGGTAGAGGCAGCAAATGTTCGACCAGCAAATAAACTTCGCAATGTATCTGTGAAATCTGCCTAATAATTCCACCTTTAATATCAGAAATGTACACCATTAGATGTATTTTTCCGACTAGTTTATTGCAATGTAAGTACCCAAGAATGTCAAGTAAAATAAATCAGAAATACCATAGTCTAGGTTAATGGGAGCTCTGTCCATCATATCCCAAGATTTACTGTCACTAAGGCACTATAAGTTATCAGATTCAAGGGTAGGTACATTTATGGTCTGAGAAATTGATAGTGGCTCTGAGGTCCAACTGTCCCCAAGGAGGTCCAGTTGCTGATAAATTATGTGTTTCTTATTTATGTTATAAATCAACAAGAGTGGCATGAGTCAATCAGGAGCTTCATCAGTGCTCTTCAGACCTATTTACATTTGAGTATGAACTAGACAGGGAGAACAAAGCAGTCTGATTGGCTAGGAGAGGTCCCATTCCAGTGTGAACTACAGGACTTTTCTAAGCGTTGAACATTCATTTAATGAGACACTGGGAACTCAACTTTGTTCCAAAAATATAAAACTATACCTTCCCAATATACACATGGGGTCAGATTCCAGTTGTACTTTTTCTCCTGCGGTTTGCACTGATAGTCAGAACAAACCTGTGACTATTACCCCCCCCCCCCCCCCCCCACCAACTATTTATAATTCAAAAATGTTGAAATTACAATTTGAAATTAATAGCAAAGTAAGTGAAAAAGAAAATAAAAAAAACCTACTGCAAAAATAGAACTAATCTATTTATTCCCTTAGTCCCCAATCAAGGAGGACCCCAGAAAACTAGGAGGAAAACAGAAAGTTATCGGCCGAGGAGAGATGGGCGCCTTTCGCCGATAATGGAAAAAAAGTATGCGTTTGTAGCTAGAATTTAGGGCACTTTTCCTGGACCCTGTTTTTTCACGAATAAGGCCCCAAAAAGTGCCCTAAATGACCAGATTACCCTCAGAGGGAATCGGGGATGACCTTCCCTGACTCCCCCAGTGGTCACTAACCCCCTCCCACCACAAAACATGATGTTTCACAACTTTTTATTTTCACCCTCAAATGTCATACCCACCTCCCTGGCAGCAGTATGCAGGTCCCTGGAGCAGTTGTTAGGGGATGCAGTGGACTTCAGGCAGGTGGACCCAGGCCCACCCCTCCCTACCTGTTACAATTGTGCTGCTTAATGCTTAGTCGTCCAACCCCCCCCCCCCCCAAACCCACTGTACCCACATGTAGGTGCCCCCTTCACCCCTTAGGGCTATAGTAATGGTGTAGACTTGTGGGCAGTGGGTTTTGAGGGGGCTTTGGGGGGCTCAACACACAAGGGAAGGGTGCTATGCACCTGGGAGCTCTTTTACCTTTTTTTTGGTTTTGTAAAAGTGCCCCCTAGGGTGCCCGGTTGGTGTCCTGGCATGTGAGGGGGACCAGTGCACTACAACTCCTGGCCCCTCCCATGAACAAATGCCTTGGATTTATTCGTTTTTGAGCTGGGCGCTTTCATTTTCCATTATCGCTGAAAAACAAAAACGCCCAGCTCACAAATTGTCGAATAAAACATGGACGTCTATTTTTTTCGAAAATACGGTTCGGTCCGCCCCTTCACGGACCCGTTCTCAGAGATAAACGCCCATGGAGATAGACGTTTTCGTTCAATTATGCCCCTCTATTTCTCCAATTCTACCCCATAAGCAACTACTACTCAATACTACCCCATAAGTGACTACCACTCCAATGCTACCTCCATAAGCAACTATTACTCTAATACTACCCCCAAAAGTGACTACTATTCTATTACTATCCCCGTAAGCAACTACTACTCAATACTACCCCATAAGTGACTACCACTCCAATGCTACCTCCATAAGCAACTATTACTCTAATACTACCCCATAAGTGACTACCACTCCAATGCTACCCCCATAAGCAACTATTACTCTAATACTACCCCATAAGTGACTACCACTCCAATGCTACCTCCATAAGCAACTATTACTCTAATACTACCCCATAAGTGACTACCACTCCAATGCTACCTCCATAAGCAACTATTACTCTATTACTACCCATAACCCTGGGATTCTATATATATCTCGCCTCGATTTCTGCATGGAAATCGAAGCCTGTTCCATAACAATGCACATAATTTAATTAGTTAAGCTAATCAGTGCTGATAGTTGGATGTAAACATGCAATTATCAGCACTAATTGGCATTAATTAGAATGTATGTGCACTCCTTGCTAAGCGTATTCTGTAACATGGTGTGCGTAAATTCTAAGTCACACAGTTTAAAAGTGGGTGTGGTTATAGGAGTGGCATGAGCAAGTTGTGGGAATTTCTCAAACCTATGTACATTCTTATAGAATACACCCGCTCTGCGCCTAAGTTAGGCATCTGGATTTCTACCAGGTTATAGTTGGTGTAATTGACCGCGACTACATTTATTCACATGGAGCAACACTCTGCGTTTTCCATAACATATGCCTAAATTAAAGCACGCTCTATAAAATACGCTTTGATTTCCACACAGAAATCGAGGCACAATATATAGACTCTAGCCCTAACACATCTATAATACTACCGCATAAGTGACTAGTACTCTAATACTATTTCCTGTTTACAGTATCAAGTTTATTACTTGTGTATTATTGTGAAAATTCTGTATAAATAAAAAGTTAAAAAAAGAAATTGATAGGAAAAGCAAAACAGAAAGAATAAAATCTTATCACATCATTCCAACAAGTTCACATTAAGGGCAAAACTGGGGAATATAAAACCAAAGAAATATAACCATACAGAAATCTAGACCAGGAAACATCAACCCATATTACAGTGCCAAAGCAAAAGTATCTTCCTATATTATGCAAACAGGACATTTAACTATTATCATCTTTCAAAAATGTCTGTAGCTGCAAAGGATCCCAGAAGCCCAAATTCAAATTCTGAAATGCAAGTAAACATTTGCACAGAAAAAAAAGTGGAGTCAAAGAAAGAAAGAAAGAAAGAAAGAAAGAAAGAAAGAAAGAAAGTCTAGCCCTATCTCCGGACACACTGAGATTGTGTTGCCACAAAAAGAAACCTCTTTTTTCTTAAAGTTACCTTTCCAAACTATCAATGTATTTATCTTTTTCATGAAGAAAAGTGACCAGGAGGATAGCTCTTGAAGAAATCATGTCCCGAGAGACACCCCCCTCCTTCCCAAACAAAAATTACCTGCTGAGATTTGTAAATAGCCAAAAAAAAGAACAAGGAGCCTTCAAAAGAGGCGGGTATTGCGTCAGGGGTCTAATGATGGTAACTAAGTCCAATAAAATCAGACATCCAGTGGGGGAAAATACCTTTGTCTTAAAATGGAAAATCCATTGGTGATTTAAATGGATGTCACCAATCATTCAGTGCGGGAAATGCATGTATAACATTGCTTTTCATATATTGGATCTCCAGTGTATACAGGAAGTTCTTGCAGAGTCATTACGAAATCCATAAGAACATAAGAATAGCCATAGTGGGTCAGACCAGTGGTCCATCTAGCCCAATATCCTGTTTCCAACAGTGACCAAGCCAGGTCACAAGTACCTGGCAGAAACCCAAATAGTAGCAACATTCCATGCTACCATTCCTGGGGCAAGCAGTGGCTTCCCCATGTCTGTCTCAATAGCAGACTATGGACTTTTCCTCCAGGAACTTGTCCAGAAAACCAGACTGTTTATTACTGGTGTGCCTCCAGCACTGGGGTGAGAAACATTTGTTCAGCAGAGAGTCTGAATTCCATAATGGGCCTGGTTTTGGTTGTTAATGAATATTCTGGGCTGGGTTAATTTTCATATTTTGATTACTCTGCAAAGCTTTACACTCCAGCGGTGTAGCCATGGGCGGGCCTGCTCCAGGCCTGCCCACCCTAACTAGCCCCAACCTAACCGGTGGCATAGCTCTCCTAAGCGAGGCTCCAATCTTTTCCTGCCTCTTCTGCCCGCTCTCCCCGTCCGCATGGTCTGCTCACTTTTACTGCCCTGAAGCACCATTCTCCCTCCAGCACCGGCAATTCCCATAGCCAGCCTTCTGCCAGCGTGCATCGTCGGGGCCTCTTCTCAGGCGCATCCCGCCTACTCTGCAACTTCCTGTTTTCCGCAAAGGTGGGACGTGCACCTGAGGAGAGGCCCTGACGACGCACCCTGGCAGAAGGCTGACTATGGGAATCGCCGGTGCTGGAGGTAGAACGGCACTTCAGGGCAGTAAAAATGACCCGAAATGACCATGTGCAGGGAGCTGTCGGCATCTGGAAGAACACTGCCAAATGCCCTGGGTTTGAAACAGTTCAGTGGCGGGGGGTGGGGGGGAGGGTAGCGGGTGGAGAGGAAATGTGAGGCCCGTGCCCACCCAGTCCACCTCCAGGCCCATCTAAAAATTGAACTCTGGCTATGCTACTGCACTCCTTGAGCCATAATGGCCTTACTAGTCCAGCACATTTTTTGGCAGACTTTAGAGTTGCAAATCAAGATGTTTTATTGATGAGCAAGGCAAAACGTTTTCATGGTTGACATGATATTTATAGGATTGTGAACTAGATCCATTTTTACAGGACAGATAGACCCAGTTCCTAGTTTAGCCCCATCAAATCCATGGACCTATCATTCAGATGCCTGAAAAAAGTGGGAGTAAACCTAGGTTACCGTATTTGCGGAGACAAAAAAAGAGGACAGAAAAAATAAAAATGGTTGCTACCTTTGCTAAAGAAATATTTAATCAAAGCCTTTAGTTAATGAACACACATCGAACAGTGACTTACAGTACAGCAGTAGACAATCTACTTTCAAAGACTTAGGGTTTGAGTTGGACCGAGTCTGAGTCCAAGCGTAATCAGAAGAGTGCATACCCCTCAACAACTTTGGTTGGCTTCTGAGATAGGTGTGAAAGTCTTTGCATGACATATGCTTAAGGTTGTGCTGCACAAACAAAATTCCTTTGACAAGTTCAACCAGCAGGGGAACAGAGAGGGGATCAGCAATGCCTTTCTCTTTCTTTAGTACTCCCATTTATTTAGATTTTGCTCACACCTTTTTCAGTAGTAGCTCAAGGTGAGTTACATTCAGGTACTCTGGATATTTCTCTGTCCCAGGAGGGCTCACAATCTAAGTTTGTACCTGAGGCAATGGAGGGTTAAGTGACTTGCCCAAAATCACAAGGAGCAGCAGTGGGATTTGAACTGGCCACCTCTGGATTGCAAGACCTGTGCTCTAACCACTAGGCTACTCCTCCACTATAGCAACATTCCATGTAGAATCTCAAATAGTAGAAACAGAATCTCCACTAGTAGCAACATTCTATGTTCCACTGCACTAACCACTAGGCTACTCCACGTGCAGGACGTCAGACTCACAGAAACAGAAGCCTGCGCGGCCGCATTGCTGATCTGCAAGGGCAGGCTTCTACATGGAATGTTGCTAGTGGAACAGCAACATTCCATGTAGAATCTCAAATAGTAGCAACAGAATCTCCAATAGTAGCAACATTCCATGTAGAATCTCAAATAGTAGCAACAGAATCTAAAACTATCATTTATTAATTTAGATTTTGCTCACACCTTTTTCAGTAGTAGCTCAAGGTGAGTTACATTCAGGTACACTGGATATTTCTCTGTCCCAGGAGGGCTCACAATCTAAGTTTGTACCTGAGACAATGGAGGGTTAAGTGACTTGCCCAAGATCACAAGGAGCAGCAGTGGGATTTGAACTGGCCACCTCTGGATTTCAAGAGTGGTGCTTTAACCACTAGGCCACTCCTCCCACTGACTAATAGGCCACAGTTGATTTCTCTCATTTTGTGGACAGGTGTGTTGGTCATAGGCACATAAAAGAAAAAGAGGACATTTCCCTAAAAATTAAAAATCCTGGAAGACATATCTGAAGAAGTCCAAAAAGAGGACATATGGTAACCCTAAGTAAACAAGGCATGAGTCGGCATCTCCTGAAGTGAGACTGCAACCCTGTGGCAGACGTGAACCAAACTTAGATAAAGAAAAGAGAGAGAGAGAGTTTAAACAATTAGTTGGTTTCTTTCAGCACTGAGGTAATCAGCAATGAATTGGTTGTAATGTGTTCTCCCCGTCTATACTGTTTCCTTAGGTGGAACAATAAAGATGGCTGTAATTTGAGAAATGATAGCAGTATCAAACAGAAATGAAACACTGGAACATTCCAGACTAGGACGCATCCAATAAGTTCTTTTAATAGTTCCTCCAGGCAACTATTATCAGGTGGCCTTGAGTATGTTTTACGTTATACCCAACTAGTCATTTGAACTATTAAATTTTACTGTGCCACCACTGCGAGGATTGAAGCTGAGCCTACAATGCAGAATCCTGCACAGAGAATGCATCAGAGACTCAAAACTGTGGCAGAAAGATACAGAGATTTTACCAGTTTTTTGTGCTCAGTCAAGCTTGCAGCCAGCAACAAGAAAGAGCCGGAAACCTTTACTCATCTTGAAACTTTGAATCGGAGAAAATCTGTACACAAAGATACAATGAGGTGGCATGTCTTATCCGTTGGAAAGTGTGAATGCTATATAACATTGATATTCCATAAAAGCAATGGGAACATGATCCTAAGAGAATTGTGGAGAATGAGGAGGGTTTTTTTGTGATCACTTGGAACATTCTCATCCTGATAGCTTGATGCAAGAATCCGGAATAGCGGTGGAGAAAAACAGGAGAATAGCATTGATGATGATGTGTCAGTCAGTCAGTGTCAAGTGATTATTCTGTTCATTATGTGGAGGGACACAAGATTTTCAAATACCAAGAAATGCAGTGAAGAGACTTAGGGCCCTGTTTACTAAGGTGCACTAGCGTTTTTAGCGTGTGCACAAAATTAGCAAGCACTAATTGTGTAGGCGCCCATAGGAATATTGTGGGCGCCTACACAGTTAGAGTGTGCTAAGAACGCTAACGTGCCTCTAGTGCGGCTTAGTAAACAGGTCCCTAAGGGGCCCTTTTACTAAGCTGCAGTAAAAAGTGACCTTAGTGCACCCTTACGTGGGTCTTTCCCGTGTGCCAAGGCCATTTTTACTGCAGCAGTAAAATGGACAATTTTCCATTATTTGAATTAATGGCCATGCGCTAATGTTGCCATTAGTGCATGGCCATTAAATAAAATTAGTGTGTGAGCACTTACCAACACAGTAATCCCGTGCTAATCAATTTGTATGCGGTAATGTAGCTGCACTCAGGGGTCCTTTTACTAAGCTGCAAGAAAAGGGGCCCTGCGGTAGTGACAGGGGCCAATTTTCCTGCGCACCAGGGCCTTTTTTCTTACCGCAGCAGGTAAAAAGCCGCTAAAAATATGGCCATACGGTAAGATAACTCTTACTGTGTGGCCATGCGGCGGGGAGCACTTACCTCCACCCAGTGAGGTGGCGGTAAGGGCTCCTGCGGTAACCCAGCTGTAACCGGGCAGCGCATGGCAATACCAAATTACCACCGGGTTAGCACCGTGCTACAAAAATGGTGTGTGCTCAAACTGGAACTACCGCTACCAGCTGCGTTGGGCTGGCTGTAGTTCTGGGATAGCGTGCAATAAGCCTGCTTTGGGTTTATTTATTTACTTATTATTACATTTGTACCCTGCACTTTCCCACTCAAAGCAGGTTCGATGCGGCTTACATAGTAATAGGGATTACAGGATATTTAGAAAGAAAATAGAAGTTAAGTATAGCAGAATAATAAAAGTGATAGGTAGGTAGAGAAGGACAGGGGTAAAGGGAGTAGAAGAGGTGTGAGCAAGGGAAGAAGAGACAGGAGGGGAATGGGTTACAGGATAAGCATAGAGAATTTTGGTGGGAAAGATAGTCAAGATCATTGTCGTTGTCTCCTGGGTAGTAGGGTTCATAGAATTAGTTTGGGTCATTAGGATAGGCTTGCCTGAACAGATGGGTCTTTAGTGATTTCCGGAAGGGTAGATAGTCACTGATTGATCTGATAGGTCTGGGGAGGGCATTCCAGAGTTGGCTGCCTAAGAAGGAGAAATTGGATCCATTATAGGTTTTATATCTGAGTCCTTTGCAATTAGGGTAATGTAGATTGAGGTAAGTGCGTGAAGTTTTAGACATGTTTCTGGTGGGAAGGTCAATCAGATTAAGCATATGGCTCGGAGATTCACCGTGGGTAATCTCATAGATTAAAGTATGGACCTTGAAGTTGATACATTCTCTGATAGGGAGCCAGTGAAGTTTTTCACGAAGAGGTGTTGCGCATTCAAATCGAGATTTGCCAAAAATAAGTCTTGCTGCTGTGTTTTGGGCAGTTTGAATTTTTTTCAGGATGTGTGTCTTGCAGCCTAAGAAAATACTGCTGCTTTTGTAAAAAAAAAAAAAAGCCCCTAACTGATTAGCACAGAAATACCCACTCTCTGCCCCCCCCCCCCCCCGATACATCCCCTTTGTGAAAACAATAAAAATACTTTTTAGTGTACAGTTTGCATATACAGATTGGGATCTTACCGCAGGATGCCTGAGCAAATCCTGCAGTTTCCCCTTTTAAACTGCATTAAGCACACACTAGCAATTACTGCAGCTTAGTAAAAGGGCAAATATGGTAGAAAAATGCAGAAATATTTTCAATTGTCCGGTGTGAAAAATATACGTTTACTTTATTGATTGTAGATTATGCTTACATATGGACATTTTACTATTGTTGTGTTGTTAGCATAATAGAAATTGTTTATGTCAAGCTATACTTGGGTTAATCTCTTCATAAAGGCAATTAATAAATCCTAATCAATAAGGATTTTTTTTTTAACCTGTTTGTCATTGCCCATGAAATGATGCAATCAGAAAAATAAAAAAATGCAAGAAACAACTCAGAAATATTGCCAATTGTTTTCAAGGCCACTGGCTTGATCAAAAATAATTCCCAAGTGCATCTTCATAAATTGTCTGTAGATACCATAGAACATCCTATGAACTTCTGAAGAACCTCTTTTTAGCAAAATGCAGGTGTTAAACTTCATTGGCTACCAGTACAATACAGGGCTAAATTTAAAACTCTATGTCTGATCTTCAAGGCCCTGAAAGGAAATGGCCCCGAGTATCTGAAGAATAGGATGATCCTCCACACACCGCCAAGGACACTAAGGTCCTCCCAAGGACTTTCACTAACTACACCCTCTCCAACAGACATTATACGATGTGATACCCACAAGCGAGCCTTCTCTGGAGTAGCCTTCACACTCTGGAATGCACTGCCTGAAAGGCTCCGCTTAACACAAGACTATCTCTACTTCAGGAAGCAAGTGAAAGCTTGGCTCTTCAACCAAGCCTTTAATGGAAGAAGTAACTAACTTGTTAGTGTCACTCACACACACAAGGATTGACTCGGGCTGCACATACTGCAGTGGGACATGTTTATCCACTCCTACCCTAGCTGACCTCACATGTAACTTTCTTCAAATCAGTCATCTTACTTTCTAATTCTTCCTACTTTCTTACTCATCTATATGGACTTAAAATATACCATTCTAGAAGAAAGACGGGAAAGGGAACACAGAATAGAAACATATAAGTGTTTCAATAAGGTGCAAGTGGCATAGCTAGGACTGATTTTTTGGTGGATCCTGGGGTAAATATGGACAGACACTGGGCAGTGCAGATACTGGCATTTTTCAAGTTCTTCTCTCATTGGCCTGTACTGCTGCTGTTGACTGGGTGAGCTTGACTCCAAAATGGAGGGGCCACAGCCCACCCATGGTGAGAAGTTTGTATTCTCAACAGAAGAGTAAGCTCCAGAATCTAGTCATGATAGAAAAGAGGCTCAGAAAAATATCTCAGGGTATGAGAGGGGTAGTTGATGCCTTGAACTGCTTACTCTTGGATGAAGAAGGCTCTAAGAAAATGGTCGTTTTACTAATACTTCAGGTGAATCAGATATGAGCAAGGATGAATGTATTGCATTTCTTACCAGCAGAGGTAGCAATTACCAACACAGTGACACAATTTAAACAAGCCTGGTACAGATGCAGAAGGCAATTGTTAGAGCACGGAAGAGATATAATACAGTCCCAGCAGATAGACTGGGTGGGTCTTATCTGTCGACAAATCAATGTTATTGTTGTTGTTGTTCATGCTGCATTAGAATTTCCAAAAATATAAAATACCATATCCTTCTGATTCATAAGCGTTCTTCTTTCCAACCCTAACAATGCTTGCTGTTCATAATAGCAACTAGTATAGGATGGCGAGCAGAATGCACAAAAATGTACAGGTGATGCATGGCTATAATTATAACCTGGCATTCAAGTGGTGAAATAGGAAGCCCAGTTTCACACAGTAGCTGCCTCCAGCATCAAGTCTCCAGGGAGCACAAGTTGCTGCCTGCCAACAAGCTTACTGCAACCTCTTATTCTTACCACTTTGCATAAACTCAGATCAGCTGTTTACACGTTGTTTTCTGGGAATTGGGATTTTGTGTTAGCAATCTGCATTTGGGCAGCAACAGGATTAATTCAAAAGAGAATAGCTAAGCTATTTTAAGTACACAACACTACTTGTATAAGTACACTTTCCAAATCCAGACAGGTCTTATTGAAACATAGTAGCAGAGTAACATAGTAAATGACGGCATATGAAGACCTGAACGGTTCATCCAGTCTGCCCAACAAGATAAACTCATTATACATGGTATGTGAATGTGATACTGTATACCCGAGTTTGATTTGTCCTTGCCATTTTCGGGGCACAGACCGTAAAAGTCTGCCCAGCACTGTTCTTGTACTAACATTTCTGAATCTAATGTCGAAGCCCCTTAAAATTTTACCCTCCAGCCTATCCATATCTATTCAGTCACAATCAGGACACAGACCGTAGAAGTCTTCCCAGCACTGGTTTTGCTTCCCAATTACCGGTGTTGCCACCCAATCTCTACTAAGATTCTGTGGATCCATTCCTTCTAAATAGGATTCCTTTGTGTTTATCCCACACATGTTTGAATTCCGTTACCTTTTTCATCTCCACCACCTCCCATGGGAGGGCATTCCATGTATCCACCACCCTCTCCGTGAAAAAATACTTCCTGACGTTACTCCTAAATCTGCCCCCCTTCAACCTCAGTTCATGTCCTTTAGTTCTACCGCCTTCCCGTTTCTGGAAAAAGTTTGTTTGCGGATTAATACCTTTCAAATATTTGAACATCTGTGTGATGTCACCCCTGTTTCTCCTTTCCTCCAAGGTATACATATTCAGGTCAGCAAGTCTCTGCTCGTATGGTTTGCAATGCAAATCCCATACCATTTTTGTAGCTTTTCTTTGCACCGCTTCCAGTCTTTTTACATCTTTAGCAAGATACGGCCTCCAAAACCGAACACAATACTCCAAGTGGGGCCTCACCAATGACTTGTAGAGGGGCATCAACACCTCCTTTCTTCTGATGGTTATACCCCTTTCTATGCAGCCTAGCATCCTTCTGGTCATGGCCGCCACCTTGTCACATTGTTTCTTCACCTTCAGATCCACGGTAGATAATGGAAAATTATTTTCTATCCTGGGAAACTATGCACACCAACTTCACAACTATGCTGGGCTCCCATGCTACCCCGGCGGAAGGCTCAATTTGGTGCACGCTATCTGTGTGGTAACCCTACAACTCCTTTGTAATAGGGCCTCTTATTGGGCTTTTATATTTATGGGGTAACATTGTTAGGGAGTGCGTGCATGAAGTTATCTGATAGTCCATGGCGCCAGAAGCAACTGAGTGAAATGCTGGCTATCATTGGACATGTACTAGCTTAAATTGAGCAGTAGTTAGGATCTTTTTACTCCTGTACTATCTAAATCTAATCCTAACAATAAACAATTCATATGTTATATGCTGACACAGAGGAAAAAGCCCCAACAGACTCCTACTATTGGCTGTGCAGCTCGTTAGTTACTGGAGTTCTTGCTGTCATCATAGGCAAAAAACCTCCTATCTACTCTTTAATATCAAATAATAACCACTTAGCTTAGTGTTAAGACTGCCGTCGCTTAGTCGGTCCTTTCCACGGCCAACATTGGCCAAGGTTTCGGAATTGCTTTCTCTCTTGTCCTGCTTCAGGGTCCGTGGAATCATTGACTTCCAATTAGCGACTTTCACTGGACATGGACATGAGTAGTGCTATTTTGAAACCCAAAGCTTTCTAAGATAAGTCAATAGTTTGTTTCATTGAACTGAATGCCAAATTCATTGCATAATATAATTTCCCATAAGTTTTAATGGAAGGTTTTCATGCCGATTATATGATTTTGATCTCATTGGATTTTTTAATTGGAGCTGTTTGAGGTGTTTTCCCTTCTATTTAAATAGAACTGTGCACTGGTGATAGTCCTAGTGCATTAAGAATGTTTTTTTGCAACTGTAAAATAGAGTATATTATGATTTGGTTATATATGTATGTTTATAAGTTAACCTTGTTGAAGCAAGATTTAGGATCAGGTCCTTTGGATGAATTGGAAGCATCAGAGAGGTCCCCTGATTTAATGTTGGATGAATTATTTCAGTGTTAAAGCACACCTAACCTGATATAGAATCATAATACAACACTGCTTTGGCATGTCAAAACTTAGACACAACAGAGTACACAGGTCAATGGCAGGCATGAGCTGGCGCGTCTATATATACCCTGCATTGCACACATCTGATAATACTCTATAAAGTGTACATTTTGCTAGGTGGAACGCCTATGACATGCCCGTGCTCCACCCACTAATACAGCCTATTTGCGGTTATACGCCATGCAACTAGCATGCCAATTTTATAGAGTAGCGACTAGCACATACGCACAAAATCATCAATTAAGGGTGCCGATCCAACATATATGTGCTTGTATTCTATAAACTTAGCATGCAATTGGCGTTTAACTTTAGGTGCTATTTATAGAATTATTTATTTATTTTTCACATTTATATCCCCCATTATCTGAAATAAAATTTGTGGCTTACTGGTAACTAGAGTACAACTAACAACTGTTATGACTACATGTAACAAATTGGTAGAAATCCAACTACAAAGATACTACAAAAATTCTAGGAGCATACAATTCGCAGTCTAGAACATATAATATTATTTATGCTGTTAAGTTTCAACTTCAAAATTGTTAGCCCAGGATTCCATTAGTTCTAGACCTGCTCTTATGTCTCTGTTAATAAGGCCAACTCTTCTATCCAGTCTCTAATAATGTCAGCCTTATTGACCACCGACCTAGCATATATATTCATTTATTTATTTATCACATTTGTAAAGTGGCTTACAATAATACTGTAATAAAGTTGCAATGCAAATAAGTATAGTTTTGCAAATTAAGAAACAAGGTAGGAATAACAATTAAACAGCAATAGTTATTAAGTAAGATAGAATTAACAATTAATCAATAATAAAATGAGGAAGGTAACAACGTGTAATTAGTGTCCATTGGATCATATGATGGTAAGGTATAATTTTGATTATGTTGAACCTGGGAAATAAGCCTTTTTAAACAATACTGATTTCCATAATTTCCTAAAGTTTAGGTAGTTCTACCTATGGGTAGTGGCAGATAGGAATCTAGATTGATTTGTGAAGTTGCAATATTAATTAGATGATGTTTATGATGTGTCGGTTTTGGAGAGGGTGTGTGGGAAGTATAAAGTACCAAGTACCAAGTAAGCATTGTGGTTGAAATTAGCTATGGTTGGACTATAAGAGGGAATTTTTGCTTTACTTGGGATTCAATTGCTATGTTGTTTGGGGCAAAATATTGCTGGGAAGTGGTAGAAAAATTCAAAGGCATGGAATCTAAGGTCTGTTAGCCAAGCTGTCATTATGATGACCATTAGCCAGAGCTTCATTTCGACGAGAGTTTGCATTCTTATGTAATTAAATATTTGAGTAGGAAGAAATTTTTATTTGTAATGTAGTAATATCAGTTATGATATCATTTGTGGATTGTTTTACTACAAGACTTATTTAGGAAAAGTAATAGATAAACAGTTTCAGTTATAGACAATGAATATTAGAGCAAATAATGTTAACTTTTAAATTCTACCACTTCTTAGTCATACTCGACTTCAGATTGATCAGTTTTGAGTTGAGTACTTTACCTTTTCTATATTAAAAGATCTTTGAGGAACAGATTAAGTGCAGGGCTTTGGTACATGACGATTCTCACGAAGGGTTCACAAAGGGGTGGGATGTGCCCCTTTGGCATGCTCCTTTGGCACGACGCCTCCGCTGGCTGCAGCAGTTTGACAGCAGCAGGGGATGATGTCAGCAGTGGCTTCACGATGGTATTGGGCTGTTGCGTGCAGAGATGTCCAGTCAGGAGAGGAGCCTTCCGGGTGGACTAGGACTCTACCCTCATGAGTGGTGTTGGCTCTGGTGTTTGTATTGATGTTCAGGCGATGCCTCCGCTGGCTGAATTGCCTTTCATGACCTGTTTTAAACAACTTTGGTTATTTTGTGAGTAAAACACCAGTTATATGTAGAAATGTCACAGATTTAAAAAAATGATTGAAAAAAAGCACAAAGTGATTCCTTCCTCGGAGCAGTTGTAACTTTTATGAAAGCATTCAAGAAGGCTATTTTGTAAATGCACATAAGCACACATGCATGGATTTATTTATTTATTTATTTGATTATTTATTTGTTGCATTTGTATCCCACATTTTCCCACCTATTTGCAGGCTCAATGTGGCTTACATTATGCTCGTTTCAACCTTATAGCTGATATGTTCAGCAATCTGTTACTCACCTTCACATTTACAGTATCCTTGCCAGCTTCGGGCATTCTACCTATTATCACTTAATTACTGGAATGTGGTGAAAAATGCCCTGTCTGCCACCTCCACAAAGCTCTGTGGGAAAAACATGGCAGGGACTGCATTGGCTGATACCAGTTGGTACATTTCTTGGCATTGGATTTCTTCCACGTTGCTAGATTCTGCTTTCTTATGATAAGCAATGGTCATCTGAGATGCTTATTTTTCAAACAAGGAACAGAGAGAGGTAGTTTGTAATATGTCTAAGTGTAACAATAATTATGATTATAATAACGAGTATAGCACCATCAGCAATCTAATTCACACTTGGTATAGTATCCCTTCCCAAAAAAAACTTGCACATGAAGGACTGGCTCAAGGTTATTCAGTTGCATTGGACTTACCGCCACTCTATAAAAGGGCCCCAAACTGTCTTTTTTATTAAAAAAATTCCTAATAGTTGAATGGATAATTTTGGACATTTCAATTGCTATGGGCTAAATTCTATATAAATGGCGCCTGAAAAATCCACGCAGTAAAATAATACACCTAGGTGAATTCTCGAAAGTATGCCTAAATTTTATAGTAACATAACATAGTAACATAATAGATGACGGCAGAAAAAGACCTGTACAGTCCATCCAGTCTGCCCAACAAGATAAACTCATATGTGCTACTTTATATGTATACCTGACCTTGACTTGTATCTGCCATTTGCAGGGCACAGACCGTAGAAGTCTGCCCAGCACTAGCCCCGCCTCCCAAACACCGGTGCTGCCACCCAACCTCTGCTAAGCTTCTGAGGATCCATTTCTTCTGAACAGGATTCCTTTATGTTTATCCCATGCATTTTTGAGTTCCATTACCATTTTCATCTCCACCACCTCCCGTGGGAGGGCATTCCAAGTATCCACCACTCTCTCCGTGAAAAAATACTTCCTGACATTTTTCTTGAGTCTGCCCCCCTTCAACCTCAGTTCATGCCCTCTAGTTCTATTGCCTTCCTGTCTCCAGAAAAGGTTCGTTTGCAGATTAATATCTTTCAAATATTTGAACGTCTGTATCATGTCACCCCTGTTTCTCCTTTCCTCCAGGGTATACATGTTCAGATCAGCAAGTCTCTCCTCATACGTCTTGTAACGCAAATCCCATACCATTTTTGTAGCTTTTCTTTACACCACTTCAATTCTTTTTACATCCTTAGCAAGATATGATCTCCAAAACTGAACACAATACTCCAGGTGGGGCCTCACCAATGACTTGTACAGGGGCATCAACACCTCATTTCTTCTGCTGGTCACACCTCTCTCTATATAGAACTAGCCGTTAAGCCCGTAACAACAGGCTAATTTTTTGTCTTCCTATGGCCTCCCCCCATCCACCAACCCTGCTCTCTCCCCTGCCCTCCCCCCAGTGTCTGATTCCCTCAGTTCCGCCCCCTCCTTCCCTCCCTGCTCCCTCCTCCTCAGATTTCCACGCCCATGTCCAAGCCCTCCTCCCTATTGGGCTGTACTGCTGGTGGAGGCAGCGCTTGGACTTCGACACTCTCAGCGTTCCGACTCTACTGCGCATTTGCAGGTGAGTCAGTCACTTGCCGTTTATATGTTTAATAGGCTTAAATTTCTGTGTGGTATATAGAATACGCCGAGTGCCTCTCTATGGGGTCCTTTTACTACCCATTACCTTTTACTCTCATGTTAATCTGATCCTTAATGGTTCTTTCTCTAAGCTTGGGAGCCATTGCCCCACATACCTCCCCCACCTTATTCCATCAGTGGCTCAATCCTTATATCTGTCCCATTGACTTTAGAGACATATTTCTGGGGTCCTTTTACCAAGGTGCATTGAAAAATGGCCTGTTCTGTTGTGGCGCATGTATTGGACATTTGTCAGCGTGCCTGCAAAACAGGCCCTTTTTTGGGGGCCGAAAATGGACTTGTGGCCAAATAAAAATTGGTGTGTGTCCATTTTGGGCCTGAGACCTTACCAACACCCATTGCCTTAGCGGTAATGTCTCACATGTTAACCGGACAGTAATTGTCAGTGAATATGCCAGAGGCGTAGCCAGACTTTGGCGGGACGGGGGTCCAGAGCCCAAGGTGTGGGGGCACATTTTAGCCCCCCCCCCCGCGCCACCGAACCCCCCGCCATTGCTGACCCCCCCGCCACCACCACCAACAACAACAATTTTGACCCCCCTACCAACGACCTTCTCGACCCCCTCTTCCGCCGCCAACCCTCCCCCGCCACCGCTATCGCCGTCAGACTCAAAATCAGAACGAAAGAAGAAGAGGGCCTCAGTTGGCGGGGGTTGGGGTCCCCCGCCAGCAAAGGTAGGCGATGGCGGGTTGGCGGCGGGAGGGGGGTCGAGAGGGTCGTCGGCAGGGGGGTCCAGGGTCAAATCTACAGGGGCCCAGGCCCCTGTGCAGTGACATACCAAGGGGGGGCGGTGGGGGCGCCGTGGCGCGCGCCTGATCCGAGTTCGCTAACTTCGCTCGTTCACTGCAGCTCCCTCTGCCCCGGAACAGGTTCCTGTTCCAGGGCAGAGGGAGCTGCAGCGAACGAGTGAAGTTAGCGAACTCAGAGCAGGCGTGCGCTGCGGCACCCCCGCCAGCGGCGTGCACGCGGGGGGGTGTCATTTCGCCGGAGGGGTGGAGGTGTCATTTAGCGGGGAGGTGGCGCACTGCACCCGGGGGGGGCGCATCGGCAATCCGCCCCGGGTGCCATCCAGGCCAGGAACGCCACTGCCCCCGTGGCCCCACGTAGCTACGCCACTGGCACATACACTGCTTATTACAGCCTGGTTAGTGCCATGCGGTAGAAAATAAAAAATATTTTCTGCCGCGCATATCGGACATGCGTAAAAAATAGAATTACTGCCAGGGGCACGTGGTTGCCGGGCGGTAGTTCCAAATTGACATGCGTTGGACTTGCATAGGCTCCTCTATTTGCATCCGACATGTGAAGGAATTTAGAAATTTGGGGTTCAGCTTAGCTGATTATTTTTTTAAAAATGTCCTAAACAATAAGACCAAATTCAACTTCACTTTGAACTCTCCAATGAAAGGCACTTTGGCAAACAGAGAATCCTTTGTGGCTGTAATACTCCTGCAAGTGACTGTGTGCTGCCTCTTCATTAATAATATACTGAATTTCAGCAGCAGATTAAATTCTATAAAGTAGTAAATTGCAGAGGAAAGTGAAGGAAATTCTGGAATGCGGAAGGCATAAGTGCATTATTGTGGGTCTTTTATTAGATAGAAGCCCCTGGCATCAGGCAGAAGGCTTCTACCTGCTGAAATAGAAAGACACACACATATATGACAATAAAAACGGCTCCATCAATCAACTTATCAAAATCATTTATATAGAATTGTTCTCACTCCATGTGCAGAATGCAATAAGACTTAAATGTTACATTGGGTATATATTAACTGGTACAGGGAGACTGTGACATGGTTATTACAATTCTTAGTATTTCAGTTAGCTACATGGATTTTTAAAGCTCTCCGTTGTAGCCTTGCCTTTTCTAATCATAACAGTGATTTCATCTCGGCACCTTTCATCTGATTGGGTTTAATCTAAAATGCTGTATGGTTTTCCCTCTTTAACAATATCCATGCCACCGTATCTGGAGTGGACATTTGGGTTAACTAGCTTGGTATCAGTTGTGACCGACAGCCACTATAGGGTGAGGGGGAGAATATGGTAAGACAATTATCTTTACATAACACAAGTTGTCAACCATGGTAGAAGCAGAGGATGGCTCTGAAGGTTGGTAGCACAGCTCCACATTAGGAGTCACTGCCCAGGAAAAGGATTTAGGTGTCATTGTTGATGATACGTTAAAACTTTCAGTGTGCAGTGGCTGCTAAGAAAGCAAACAGAACGTTAGGAATTATTCGGAAAGGAATGGAAAACAAAAATGAGAATATTATAATGCCTTTGTATCACTCCATGGTGCGACCACACCTGAAACACCGTGTGCTATTCTGGTCACCGCTTCTCAAAAAAGATATGGTGCAATTAGACAAGGTACAGAGAAGCACAACAAAAATGATAAAGGGGATGGGACGACTTCCCGATGAGGAAAGACTAAAGCGACTAGGGCTCTTCAGCTTGAAGAAGAGATGGCCGAGGGGAGATATTATAGAAGTCTATAAAATACTGAGTGGAATGGAATGGGTAGACATGAATCGCTTATTTACTTTTTCCAAAAATACTATGACTAGGGGGCATGCAACGAAAGTACTAAGCAGTAAATTTAAAACAATATTTCTTCAATCAACGTGTAATTAAACTGTGGAATTCATTGCCAGAGAATGTGGTAAAAGCAGTTAGCTTAGCAGGGTTTAAAAAAGGTTTGGATAACTTCCTAAAAGAAAAGTCCATAAGCCATTATTAAGATGGACTTGGGAAAAGCCATTGCTTATTTTTAGGATAAGCAGCATATAATCTGTTTTACTGTTTTAGGATCTTGCCAGGTGACCTGGACTGGCCACTGTTGGAAACAGGATACTGGGCATGATGGACCTTGTCTGTACCACCAGTATGGCAACACTTATTTTCTTACGTAAATAGAACTGAGGCATAGAGATAAGGTTGCCTGGAGAAGATAGATTGTGAAGGCAATTCTAAATCATGCCTATACATAGGCACCCAGAGGGCACCGGATTGCCAAATATTCTGGGGACCTTTTACAAAGCTGTGAGAGGGCTAATGCGCGGGTAGTGTGCGTCAAATTGGCACTACTGCTGGGGTAGCATGTGTGCCCGACGGTAATTGTGAGTTTAGCATGCGCTGAATCCCACTGTAGAAAATATTTATCTATTTACTTTCACAGGGGGCGTTCCCGGCAGTAATCGGCAGCATGGCCACATTTGTGCATGCTACATGGTTACCACACAGGTAGCATGTGAGCCCTTAATGCTAAGTCAATGGCTGGCAGTAACATAGTAAAATAGTAACATAGTAGATGATGGCAGAAAAAGACCTGCACGGTCCACCCAGTCTGCCCAACAAGATAAACTCACATGTGTCATTTTTTGTGTATACCTTACCTTGATTTGTACCTGTCTTTTTCAGGGCACAGACCGTATAAGTCTGCCCAGCACTATCCCCGCCTCCCAACCACCAGCCCCGCCTCCCACCACCAGCTCTGGCACAGACCATATAAGACTGCCCAGCACTATCCCCACCTCCCAACCACCAGCCCTGCCTCCCACCACCGGCTAAGCTTCTGGGGATCCTTTCCTTCTGAGCAGGATTCCTTTATGTTTATCCCACGCATGTTTGAATTCCTATCCCACGCATGTTTGGCAGTAAGGGCTCAGGCTGTAAATAAGTGCGCCCAAGTTTTAATTTTTGCGCACGCCCATTTCCTGGCCCATTATAAAAAATGGACTTTTTCCCAGCCGTGGTAAAAAGTGGCCCAGCGTGCACACTACTGCAGGCCGCTTTTTACCACTGTTTTGTAAAAGGACCCCTCTATAAGGAAAGTAGGTCCCTACTTTCCTTTATGGAATATTAGTGTACCAAGGTATATATGTGTGTATGGACTTAGAACAAGCACTTATGCATTTATGGAGCTGTTGCAAATCCTTCTGTATGAGTTCCAGTGAAACATGTGTAACTTACAGTCTTCTGTAGGTTCTGTGTGTGATTCTATGCCCTGCCCACGGTAGTTGACGTAGTGTATCTAGATTTTCAAAAAGCGTTTGACAAAGTCCCTCATGAGATACTCTTGAGAAAATTAAAAACCCATGGGATAGGAGGCAATGTTCTGTAGTAGATTAGGAATTGATGGTTCTAAAACAGAGGGTAGGGTTAAATGGCCAGTTCTCTCAGTGGAAGAGGGTGAGTAGAGGAGTGCCCCAGGGATCTGTACTAGGATGAGTGAGGTGATTACATTTGCAGACAACACAAAACTATTCAAAGTTGTTAAAATGCCTGCAAATTGTGAAAAATTGCAGGAAGACCTTTGGAAGTTGGAAAACTGGACATCCAAATGGCATTTAGTGTGGACAAGTACAAAGTGATGCACATTGGGAAGAATAATCCAAATCATAATTATTTGATACTAGGTTCCACCCTAGGAGTCAGCACAATTTAATTGACTAATGAGCCAATTAGCACCAATAACTGGGTGCTAATAATCAATCATTGGAGCTAATTGGCAATAATTTGAATTTACACTTGCATCTTTCTAGCTGGTATTCTATAAAGATGCATGCGTAAAATGTGTGGATCTGAAAAGAGGGCAGGTCTATGGGAGGGGCAAGGGCGGATCAGGGACATATCTAGAATTTGTGCGCACTGTTATAGAATATGGCAGATCTGCACCTAATTTAGGCCTGAGGATGTACACCCAGTGGCGTAGCTACGTGGGGCCAGGGGGGGCCTGGGCCCCCATAGATTTGGCCCTGGACCCCCTTGCCAATGACCCGCCAGACCCTCCTTCCTGCCGTTACCTGCCTTTGCTGGCGGGGGACCCCAACCCCCGCCACCCGAGTTCCTCTTCTTCTCGCAAAAGGCTTCCTTCTGATTCTGACGTCCTGCACGTCAGCTGATCTGCAAGGCTTCGCTCTGTGAATCTGACGTCCTGCACGTACAATGTGCAGGACGTCAGAAACGGAAGCCTTCTGCGAGAAGAAGAGGACCTCGGCTGGCGGGGGTTGGGGTCCCCCGCCAGCAAAGGTAGGCGACGGTGGGTTGGCGGCGGGAGGGGGGCAAAGTCGGCAATGGCGGGGGGGGGGGGGTCAGCGGCGCCAGGGGGGGGGCTAAAATGTGACCCCTCACCTCGGGCTCTGGACCCCCCCCCTCCCACCGAAGTCTGGCTATGCCCCTGTGTACACCAGGTTTCATTTGATGTAAATCCTCATGCCCATAATAGACAATAGTTCCGAGCGATAAGTACTATTCTATAAACTACACCCAACTCTGAGTGCTGTTTGTAGAATAGCATAAGCACTTTTTTCAGGACCCACATTTGGATGCTGTTTACTGAGGGGCCCTTTTACTAAGCTGCGGTAAAAAGTGGCCTGCGCTAGTTTGAATGCACAAAATTAGCATGCTTTGGGCCATTTTTACCTTGGCAGGTAACTAGGCCTTTTTTAATGGGGCGGTAAATGGCCATGTGTTAATTTTAAAAGTAGCGTGTGGTAATTTACTGCCTGATCCCTTAACACCACCTATTTTCTTGGCAGTAAGGGCTCACGCGCTACTTCTGCGGTAATCAGACAGCACATGTTAATGTGACCCCGCTGCCCACTACCGCCAAGAACGCCGCCCCCCCAGTGGTAGAAAATAGAAAATAATTTTCTAGCATGGGAAACAGCGCACGCTAACTTCAAAACTACTGCAGGGTACCCGCGCTACCCTGGCGGTAGTGTCGATTTAACGCACTATCCACACGTTAGCACTACCGTGGCTTAATAAAAGGGCCCTGAATTCAGCCCCTTAAGACTAAATTATTATATTATACAAATTGGATGATCATGTAACTCAGATGACTAGTTATGCAGTTATGAAAATATATAAAAAGAAAATAAACTTTAAAAAAATAGACATAGAGCGATTGTAACCTTATGACTTGACGACTCTGTAATGTGCTAAGAAATACATATCAATAGCTAAATTATGTAAATTAGAGTGACCTTATGCTAATTTGACTTTGTTATGCATTATCAGAGCAAAATAAATTTAAATCGTGCAGTTTGGACAAGCATTCGGATAAAATACAGTATAATGCAATCATAAAGTATAAAATCAATATTCAGCTGCTATTGAGAGTTAACTGGATAAAGCAGGATTGGCCTTGTTGCTGTCTTAACATTATCCACTTAGTGGACTGCCAATTCTGCCCATAAACTGACCCCAGCCAGCTCCAGGTCATAATCCAGCTAGTGCAACTGAAAATCCAGGGATGACTTTGTTCAGTGCTATTTATCCAGGTTGCAGTTGTCTTGAAGGGATCAGAGGAAGATGACAAAAAGGGTATAGGGTTTGTGCCAAAAAGGTGTTTGAGTAGTGTGACAAGGCTAGCATCCGGGGTCCCACAGAGAGGCAGCTAATCCCCGAACTACGATTCCCAGAAGCCCTTGCAAGAAGGAGAGAGAAAAGTAGCCCCAAAAGGGTGGAGCGGATTTCCAACCCCAGCAGGGGGAGCAATGGCAAGGTGAGCCAGTTACTCCCTTCCTCACTCAAGGGAGAAGGGGAGGTGAAGCTCAGTCCCTTGGCTGCATCGCCAGTATATAATTCCCCCCAGCTGTGAGAGGGGGGGGGGGGTGATTTCCTGGTGGCTCCCAGCCACCAGAGGGGAGAGGAGACTGCGAGAGAGAGAATCCATGGAGTAAGTGGAGGATGGAAAGGGCCTGCCACTGGAGCTTCCCCAGGAGGGGGGGGGGGGGGGGGTAGAGTAAGCTACCATGGAGGGTGAGAATGAAAATGCAGGCCTGTCCAGCACATGAAGGCAGTGGGAGAGGCCACAGAGGTTGTGGTGCTGTGAGGTAGGAGGGAAACTGCCAGCCCTTCTCAGTACAGGGTCCTCCTGGGTGCTGTGAAGAGGACAGGTGAATTGAGTATTGGTTTCCTGTGAAGAGACTGTGAAAGTGTTGTAACTATTGGGAGGTATAGAAAAGCCGGCTGACTGAGCCCTTCTGAGGGAGAGGGGAAGGTAGTGCCAAGGAAGTGGGTCTGAACTGTTAAGGAACTGAATGTTTGCTGGAGTTTTGAACCCGGCCCGAACCATTTTTGTGAACTGCATTTTGATGTTGGGAGTGGAACTGAATTGAGAAATAAAACACTTTGGCCCTAAGTCCAAATGGCAGTCTTGTTCTTTACTGGCCACCTGTCAGCCTAACCACGCTGCCGGCACCAACCCAGAGCGGAGGAAGCGGACCCTTTTTCAGTAGAAACTTGAAGATCTGAATATAGAAAGGAGGGACCGGGGACATATGATACAGACATTTAAATACTTCTTGTAGATGTTTGGTGTCTTTGAATGCTATTATGTTTTCTTTGACCTGAAGAAACTGCTAGATTGGATAATTGCCAAGGAAAATGGATTGAATGTACCCTTGTCAGATCCTGCAAGTTAAAGAAACACTGTTAGGCTGACTGCAAAAACTAGCCTTTCCTTCTGCCTGTAGGGAGGATTTTCTATTTTCAAAAAAGGAATTCTGTTTTCTTTTTGATTATTTTTTTTCCCTGTATCTTGGTTTCAAGTTGTGGATTAAAGGGTCCTTTTACTAAGCGTTGGGAAAAAGGACACTGAGGTACCAACAGGGGCTGTTTTTCCCATGCGCCAGGGCACTTTTCCCGCTGTGGATAAAGTGCCCCCCAAAAATGGCCATGCGGTAAGATAGCCCTTACCGCGTGGCCATGTGGCAGGGAGCACTTAGCGCCACCCATTGAGGTGGCAGTAAGGGCTCCTGTGGCAACCCAGCGGTAACCAGACAGCACATGGCAATGCCCGATTATCGCTGGGTTAGCACGAAAAATGGTGCGCGTTCCAGCCGGAACTACCGCCTGTGGCTGTAATGGGCCAGCGGTAGTTCTGGATTAGAGAGTGGTAAGCCCGCGTTGGTCTTACCGCCGCTTGTTAAAGACCCCCTTAGTTTAGTTGTATATTTTTCCTTAAATTTGTTTTATATTTGTTATTGTTTTTACTTGATATTTCCATTATCATTCTTAAGTTTATTCTTTGACTATTAAGATTGAAAAAGAGCATAAATAAAAAATAAATACTTGAAAAGGATTAACATACAAACAAATCTTTTTCAGAGAAGGGCATGAATTCGGGTTGCGGGGAGTAGATTTAGGAGTAACATCAGGAAATACATTTTCACAGAGCGTGGTGGATGCCTGGAACTCCCTCCTGATGGAGTCAAAAACAGTGATAATGTTCAAAAATGTATGAAATAAACACAGAGGACCACTATATAGAACAGGGGTGTCCAACCTCGGCCCTTGTCAGGTCAGGTTTTTAGGATTTCTACAATGAATATTCATGAGATCTATTTGCATACAATGGAGGCAGTGGAGGCAAATAGATCTCATGCATATTTATTGGGGAAATCCTGAAAACCCGACTGGACACCCCTGATATAGAAGGAGGATGGAATCAAAGCAAAACTTAAATAACCTTACACTTTAAACAGGGCATAGAGGGGTACAAGCTGCACGGAGAGGCAGGTACAACTCTGGCCACCTTGTTGGGTAGACTGGATGGACTGTTCAGGTCTTTCTCTGCCGTCATTTACTATGTTACTATGAATATTGGGCTGACATTTATTAATACTGCAATCATTTGCATCCTATTCATTTAGGGGCCCTTTTACTAAGCCGCGTAAGTGTCTACATGCGCCCAAAGCGCGCCAGAATGGAGTTACCACCCGACTACCGCGTGGCTCTTGCGGTAATTTCATTTTTGGCATGCGTCCAAAACGCAGATCTGAAAAATATTTTTTATTTTTGGACGCGCGTAACTGACTCGCGGCAAGAGGCATTTGACGCACGTAGGTCATTATCGCCTGGATTCTTTACTGCTGGGTCGATGGCTGGCGGTAAGGTTCCAGACCCAAAATGGATGCGCGGCAATTTTGATGTTGCCGCACATCCATTTTCAGCAAAAAAAAGAGGCCTTTTTCACAGGCGCGCTGAAAAATGGAGTGGCGTGCACCCAAAACCTGTGCCTACTCTACAGCAAGCTGTTTTTCAGCGCATCTTAGTAAAAGGAGCCTTTACTGAATTGGGAGCAATTTTTTTCTGGCAATTTGTGCATTACAGTACTGTGAGCTGAAGCTCAGCTCACGGTTCTCTCACGCAATTTATTACACCAGCCTCTCCATCAGTTCCTTCTCTCTTTGTTTATATCCCCTACCGGATAGCTACATCTCTCCTCAAACTCAGTCATCCAATGCTAAGGGCTGTCATGTTAAGATATACAAGTGAATAAGCATTAAAAGAAGGAAATTTTGCTGTTAATTGGACCTCTGCATTAATCACAGCATAGCTGCTGAAGTGCGTTCCTCATTAGATTTAATTTTGTAATAATTACAGGCAGAATAAAGCAGTTTTAGTGGCCTGAGTCTTTTTCTCCTGTACTTGGCAATTAGAAGAATTCTCAATTAAGGTTATTGCAGAAAACTATAATCTCAGCGCGTGTTATGCATGAGCATGCTTTCGTCCAGGTTACCAAATATAAATTAATCTGTTTAGAATGAATGCTGCTATTTTTTCTTAATTACTAAGGGGTGGAACAGTTACTGCTTGGTTATAAGGATAAGGTCGGTCAGTCCAGGTTGTGCAGTTCTTTTTTTCAAAGGGTTGTAGCGATCTCTGAAAATGAAAAACAGGAGTTGTAAGAGGAGGTCTAAAATTATGCAGGTCAATATTTTGAATGCTGTGGTTGGTGGTTCTTTTAAAACACTGGCACAGCATTACCCCAGATGTTCAGCACCGGACACTATGGTATCAGAATTCAGCTGGCGGCGGTCAATGTTTTTCTGGCCACAGCCGGATTTATCCCAGGATATTTCATGCTGGGCCATGTCCGGGCATTGGCACTGAGTATTCAGGTATACACAGCTGGCTAACACATATGTGGTTAAGTGTAATCAGTAATTAACCCCATACCCCCAGATTCTATATAGCGCGATGAGAGATCTGTTCGGCACAAATTCTACAACAAACATGCAACTTAATTGGCTTAACGAGTTAATCAGCGTTGATAACAGCTCTTAAACAATAACGAGCATTAATTGGCATGGATTAGAATTTAAGCGCACAACTCGGGAAGCGTATTCTGTAACAAAGTGCGCCAAACTTCTAATTTGTGCAGGCAAAAAGGGGCGTGATTATGGGCAGGGAAATAGGTGGGTGTTCTGAAATTTACTTGCATAGTATAGAATTACCTCAACCTCCACTACTCTAACTGCAAAGGTCTCAAGTATAAATCCTTGTATGATTCCAACTTCTCCTTCAAAGGCACTCAACTCTGGAATGCCCTACCCAGATCCATTCGTTCTATTAAAGACTACCTACCCTTCAGAAAATCGCTGAAAACCCATCTATCCAAGGAAGCTTATCCCAACGCCATGACCTAACCCTACGAACCCACCTATTCATCACCTGTTCCTGTGACAACGGCAATGACTCAGACCATGCCTCCTCCAATCTTCCCTATGCTTATCCTTACCCTATCCCTGACTATCTCAATCTAGCCTAATACTAGCACCTCCTCCTACCTCCTCCATCCCCTCTCGCTTATAATATTACCTATACATATTCCCATTACTCTGCTAAGTTTAGCCTGTTTTTCTCTGCATTATACTTTGTAATTCTACTACTATGTAAGCTGCATTGAACCTGCTATTAGTGGGAAAGTGCGGGGTACAAATGTAAAAAATAAATAAATATGGCCCAGTGCGCCTAAATACCTCAATTACCCAATCTTTTAACATCAATAATTGTACTCGTCATCAAGAAACATATATGCTTATCTTCTCTTAACAATATTCAATCTATAAGAAATGTACCTGTTATCACGAAATGATTATGTCATAACCATACTCTGTAAGCCACTTTGAGCCTGCAAATAGGTGGGAAAAGTTGGGATACAAATGCAATAAATAAATAAATCTACACGCTGGAATTTACACCACATTTTCATTAGTATAAATGGATGCGCGTAGTTTTAGGCGCTGAGATATCAACTAATCTTATTCTATACTCGGTGCCTAAATCTAGGCGCGGATTATAGAATATGCTTAGTTGGCACTGATTTCAGTTCCAATTTTTTTAGATGCTATATAGAATCTCCTCCGTAAGGTGAACCGCACAAAGATACGATTGCGTTCAGATGGCTGGTGTATGGGTGGGTGGGGAGGAGAGTAGTTTGGGGGTGGGGGAATGTAAAAAATTGATGACTGCCTGTGATTTCAGTTGAGGTTTTTTGGGTTTTTTTGTATACTGTAGTCTCTGTCTTGTTGATTTTGGAAGGATTTAATAAAACATTTAAAAAAAAAAAGAGGATTGTGTTTTATGCAGACCTATTTATACAGTTACCTTATGCAGTTAAGCGCTGAACATTGGCAATTAACCATATAAGTGCAAACTCCACCCCCGGACTGCCCACAAATTAGCCAGTTTAGGCTTAAGTGCTAATGCTGGATATTCAGCAGAAGCGGACTGACCATTCTGGCAACTGGGCAGTGCCTGAGGACCCAGAGACTGTGCCCAGCTGCCCATCGCCACAATACAGCCCCCATGGGGCCCTGGTGGTCTAGTGGCCACTGCCGCTATTCTCCCTAGTTGCACTGCTGTATTTACAAAATGGCTGCCGAGACTCACGTGTTAACAAGGCAGTAATTGTCAGCTTGTGTACACTGCAAATTGCTGCCCAGTTAGCGCCATGCAGTAGAAAATAGAAATTATTTTCTGCTGCGCGTTGTGGACACATGGCAAAATTAGTATTACTGCCTGCGGCATGTGGCAGTCGGGTGGTAGCTTTAATTTGACGTGCATTGAATTGCGCATAGGCGCCTAAGCGTCTTAGTAAAAGGGCCCGTGAATAAAGACTGTCCTAACTCTATCTGGTTAGCTATCCTGTAAGTGGTCTGAATATCACCACTAATGGGACAGCACAACCAGCCAGCCTGAGTCTGGATTTTCAGTGCTGGGCAGTTGCTGGAGCCAGGAAATGAATATCTTTCACCAGAGTGATATTAAGACTGGAGATGTGTGAGCCCTTGTGCCCCAACCGAGCACGGCGAAGATGGAGAGATGCCGTACTCGGTCAGGCAGCCAGACAACCCCTAGCTTCACCTGGGAAGCGACCACCGTTCACCGAGAGTTGAGCCCTCAGCTGCAGGTGGCCACCAGGACTTCTGGAACCGGCGGGGTTGCATAGCCGCTGACCAGGATGGCAGGAATAGACACAGTCCAGCACCAGAACTCCGAATAGGCAAGAGTAGTCAAAAATCAGTCCAGAGTCAAGGCAGGCAGCAAACAAGCGAAATCCAAGAAGTAGCCAAGGTCCGGTACACAGGAAATCAGGAACAGGAGAGAGCCGGCGAACAGCACTCCGACAGCAACTCCTCAGGACAATTGAGGCCGAAGCAAAGAAGGCCTGGAGGCAGTGCTTTAAATAGTGAAGCAATCAGAGCAAACCAAACTCAGGAGCATCCAACATGGCAGCCCCCCTAGGAGATCCTCCCCCGACCAGATATGGAGTTCCTTCCTGTTCTCGTTTAGACAAGATGGCTGCCCCCTCCTGAGCTAGCCAAGATGGCTGCTGCTCTTGCTCCAAGCCGGATCACGGCTGCCAGGTTAGGAAACAGAAACCGACCCATCCCGGAGAAGTGTAGCAGAGCGTAACAAGTGACTGTCATTTAAAAAAAAGTGCTGACCACCTTAGCTGAATAACAGGGGAGATTTTAATAAGTTATTTTAATCCATTTAGTTTATATTTATTGTGGGGTCCTTTTACTAAGCCATGATAAAACGTGGCCTGCGATAGTGTGGGCACATGTTTTTGTCACGCGCTGGGCCATTTTTTTACCACGGCTGGAAAAAAAGGCATTTTTTTAATGGGACAGAAAAGGGCCATGCACTAAAGTTAAAAGTAGTGTGTGGCTATTTACTGCCTGAGCCCTTACCACCAACCATTGACCTAGCGGTACACGTGTGGTACTCAAGCAGCACACTCCAATGTGGCCCCCGGTAGAAAATAGAAAAATATTTTGTACTGCAGGAAACAGTGTGTGCCAACTTCGAAATTACCACCAGGTGGGCATGCTAACCAGGCAGTAGTGTCGATTTGGCACACGCTACATGTGTGGCAGCCTTACCGCCTCCTTGTAAAAGGGTCCCTGTATGTTTTGTATATGCTCTTTAAATATTTTATGAATGGCTTTTTGTGTTATCTGCTTCGATGAATTTTGACAAACTGAATACTAACTTAATAAAATGAAACTCTAAAGATAAGAACCAGGTGAATTTGTACATTTGAGTCACACTACAAAAGGATGTATCCATTGATTTGCAACCTGTCCTGTTTTACATAGTAAATGATGGCAGATAAAGACCTGTACGGTCCATCCAGTCTGCCCAACAGGATAAACTTATTTTACTTGGTGTGTGAAACTTTATATTGACCCTGATTGCTGAACACAGCTTTGCTCCCTCCCAACTTCCTGGGTTTGGGTAGGGGATCATGGCCAGTTCAAGTTGGTTTGACAACCTCTACCTATCCCTTTGGTCACTTGCCGGCCGACTGATGTTTGCTTTCGGTTGCAAGCATTTCCATCACTCGTAGCCAGTGCAGACTGGATGGACTCATAGTCTTTATCTGCCGTCATGTTCTATGTTTCCATTTTCAATTAGCTAATTTTAATTATCTCATTTTGTCAGGCAGCTGGAGTCTATGAAACTCTGTTATTGCAGTAATTTTCAGCACAATGTGCTGACAGTTCCTTGTTGTCGCAGGGAAAATATATAAGTTATGGTTTAAGTGCAGTTAACTGTACAGACTAATTGCCAGCCTTAAATCTTGTTCAATCACAGTTTTACTGCTCCTTTCACTCAGCGACTTCTTACCGCATAAATCAGGGGTGTCCGATGTGTGGCCCATGGGCCAAGCGCACCCCGTTTGACCTCAGGATGCGACCCAGTTAAGAATTTAAGCAAAAAAAAAATCATTTTTACCTAATTAGCTAGCACACATGAAGCATTGCAGGATTATTTAGCGGAAATAAAGTCACAATTTCAGAAGAGATTCACAGATATGGAGGACTGATCATGCTACAGTAGGCTAAAATATTTATGCACGTAAAATATTTTCATGTGTATTTCTGATCATGCACCCCACTAGAAAAACAATTAATGCGGCTCCCCTACCCATATGGATTTCTGATCATATGGCCCACTACTGAAAAAACCTGGACACCCCTGCAAAAAGACGAACACAACAATCTAACAGAACAGGCCAGAGACGTGTTGCCAAATGTAATACAGCTATCATAGGTTTACCTCTAACTAATTCCCAAGAGCTTACCCTAGGCAGCTGTAAAATCACAGCAATGAGAACGCTACAGTGTTCAACCTACCTCAACAGGTCTTGTCCCCTATAGAGTGAAATAAAACATTCTATTCATGAAGGACTTCTTCTTTAATTTGTTTTCAATTCTTGAAATAAGAGCAGGAAAAAAATATGAAAAAAAAACCTAAAAAACAAAACAAAACAACCTGATCCATCCTAAATACCAGACAACGAAACATATACTAGACCTGGATATAACCGAGCTTGTTATACTTGATTGCTTCACCTACTGTCACCAATGAACTCTCTCTATTTAACTGATTAACTCGCTTGTCACTTATGAACTTTAATGCAATACCACTTTGTATTTCTCACTCCGGAAATGGCGATCGCCATTACAGTATAATGTAAGCCACATTGAGCCTGCAAATAGGTAGGAAAATATGGGATACAAATGCAACAAATAAATAAATATGCATTTTGCTCAATGCAGCAGTTTGGTGTTGCATTTTCATCTTTTCCTCATTTTCCTTCCCCTTCATTCCCTGTAACTTCTACTGTCTCCCTGACCTCCTTCAATAAACAGCATGGCCGATCTCAGACGCTCTCCCTGGCCTATGTTCCTATAACTGATCTTCAAAGATTTTAAATGAAATAGGCCAGAGTACTTGAATACGATCTCTCTCTACACACCTCCAAGTTGCTAAAGTCTTCCCCAAGGAATACCTCTAACCACGCACTCTCCAAAGGAAATGATGCAATGTGACACCTGCCAACCAGCCTTCTCTGGAGTAGCTCCTACACTCAAGAACGTACACCCTGAAAAGCTTCACTTAATGCCGGTGAAATTTGACTCTTTTCCCAAGTATTCTGTGGAAGAAGCAACTATCTAGTTAATCACACAAACAAGCAGTAACACCAGCTGCATATATTGTAGCAAGATGTGCTTATCCACCCTTCCTCTAGTTGAGATCATATTCATGCACCTTTTCTGATTTCACATGCAATTTCTTTTAGTCACTCTTATTTCTATCTAACTCATGTTACTCTATCATATATGTCTATATGTTCCACCTCTTCTTATACCCTATGCAGTCTATTAAGATGCTTTAATGTGTATTGTATTGACATTGTAAGTAGCATATTATGCCATAATCCCCCTAATTCTGTAAAAGTTGCCAAACATTTGGGCATTTGTACACACTATTTCTTTGAATAATGAGCTCATTAGTGCCAATAATTGGCTTTTTATCAAGCAGTTATTGGCACTAATTAGATTTAATTGGAACTTATATGCGTCTGCACCTAAACTTTATACGTGAGTAAAAAATGAGGCATGGAAATGGGAGGGTCATGGGCAGAATAGGAGCATTCCTAGCATTTATGCACATTGTTGAGAATATGGGGGTACGTGCCCAATTTAGGCGCATATATTTGCACCACGTTTCAGTTCATGCAAATGGCTGCACCTAAAGTTAGGCATGAGCCCTGATATTCTATAAACTGCACCTAACTTTAAGCGCGGCTTGTAGAATAGCACTTTTTTGGCACCTATTTTTTTCAGCATATATAGAATTCACCCCAATGTGTACTGTTATTTGAATATTTGTACTGGTGTAATTGTCTGTTGCCTGTGTTTGGTTTATTCTTGTTGTACACTGCTTTGAATGAATTTTTTCAAAAAACAGGTAAATAAATCCTAATAAATAAATAAATGTACTGACTGCCCTGGCACTTCCTGGATCGTGCCAACACAGTCCATGAGCAGAGCCAAGGCAAAGTCAGAAGTTATCCTGTGCCACCGATATTCAAAGCTGGTATCCATAAAACATTCCGGACAAGTTAGGACACTTGTCAACCTGGCATCAACTTTCTCAAGTTTGCTTCATGGATTGGTGCTCAAATATCTCCACTTTCTTGCGGCTTGAAACCTGATGTTAAAGTCATCAGATGAATTATTGTGGTTGTGGATGTTTGTTGAGAGACTCCCAAGGTAAGTATTTTTTGTGGTGCCTACTGTTGACTTGATAATTGCTAAGGATTTTTTTTTTAACTTGCACAATACATAAAACCATAATTTATAATGTACGGGCTGGAATGGTGGACGGATGAATAAAATATGGAACATTTTTCTACAATTAGTACATTTAGAAGTTATTGTTCCAGTTTCTGATAGTCTCCTTCAGTGGTGTACCAAGGGGGGGCGGTGGGGGCGGTCCGCCCCGGGTGCACGCCGCTGGGGGGGTGCCGTGCGCCTGTCGGCTCTTCGTTTTCATGCTCCCTTTGCCCCGGAACAGGTTACTTCCTGCTCCGGGGCAGAGGGAGCATGAAAACGAAGAGCCGGCAGGCGCGCGGCACCCCCCCCCCCCAGCAGCATGCACTCGGGGGGGGGTTCTTTCACCGGGGGATCGGGGGTTCTTTCGCCAGGGAGGGGGGCGTTGCGCTGTTCCGGGGGGGGGGCGCTGCACCTGGGGGGCGGGGTACATCGGCGATCCGCCCCGGGTGTCAGCCCCCCTAGGAACGCCACTGGTCTCCTTCATTATCCTTTGGGTTTTTTGATTAAGGATTTATTGTAACATAGTAACATAGTATTTGATGGTAGATAAAGACCTGTACGGTCCATCCAGTCTGCCCACCAAGATAAACTCATTTTACATGGTATGTGATACTTTATATGTATACCCGAGTTTGATTTGTCCTTGCCATTCTCAGGGCACAGACCGTAGAAGTCTGCCCAGCACCGTTCTTGTACTAAAAGTTCTGAATCTAACGTCGAATCCCTTAAAATTTACACTCCAGCCCATCCCTATCCATTCAGTTACGATCAGGGCATAGACCGTAGAAGTCTTCCCAGCACCAGTTTTGCTTCCCAATTACCAACATTGCCACCCAATCTCCGCTAAGATTCCGTAGATCCATTCCTTCTAAACAGGATTCCTTTGTGTATATCCCAATCACGTTTGAATTCCATTACCATTTTCATCTCCACCACCTCCCGCGGGAGTGCATTCCACGTCTCTACCACTCTTTCCATGAAAAAAATACTTCCTGACATTACTCCTGAGTCTGCCCGCCTTCAACCTCAGTTCATGTCCTCTAGTTCTAACGCCTTCGCCTCTCCGGAAAAGGTTTGTTTGCAGATTAATACCTTTCAAATATTTGAACGTCTGTATCGTGTCACCTCTGTTTCTCCTTTCCTGCAAGGTATATATGTTCAGTTTGGCAAGTCTCTCCTCATATGGTTTGCAACACAAATCCCATACCACTTAAAAAATTTATATATATATACGGTGGTGGAAATAAGTATTTGATCCCTTGCTGATTTTGTAAGTTTGCCCACTGACAAAGACATGAGCAGCCCATAATTGAAGGGTAGGTTATTGGTAACAGTGAGAGATAGCACATCACAAATTAAATCCGGAAAATCACATTGTGGAAAGTATATGAATTTATTTGCATTCTGCAGAGGGAAATAAGTATTTAATCCCTCTGGCAAACAAGACCTAATACTTGGTGGCAAAACCCTTGTTGGCAAGCACAGCGGTCAGACGTCTTCTGTAGTTGATGATGAGGTTTGCACACATGTCAGGAGGAATTTTGGTCCACTCCTCTTTGCAGATCATCTCTAAATCATTAAGAGTTCTGGGCTGTCGCTTGGCAACTCGCAGCTTCAGCTCCCTCCATAAGTTTTCAATGGGATTAAGGTCTGGTGACTGGCTAGGCCACTCCATGACCCTAATGTGCTTCTTCCTGAGCCACTCCTTTGTTGCCTTGGCTGTATGTTTTGGGTCATTGTCGTGCTGGAAGACCCAGCCACGACCCATTTTTAAGGCCCTGGCGGAGGGAAGGAGGTTGTCACTCAGAATTGTACGGTACATGGCCCCATCCATTCTCCCATTGATGCGGAGAAGTAGTCCTGTGCCCTTAGCAGAGAAACACCCCCAAAACATAACATTTCCACCTCCATGCTTGACAGTGGGGACGGTGTTCTTTGGGTCATAGGCAGCATTTCTCTTCCTCCAAACACGGCGAGTTGAGTTCATGCCAAAGAGCTCAATTTTTGTCTCATCTGACCACAGCACCTTCTCCCAATCACTCTCGGCATCATCCAGGTGTTCACTGGCAAACTTCAGACGGGCCGTCACATGTGCCTTCCGGAGCAGGGGGACCTTGCGGGCACTGCAGGATTGCAATCCGTTATGTTGTAATGTGTTACCAATGGTTTTTCGTGGTGACAGTGGTCCCAGCTGCCTTGAGATCATTGACAAGTTCCCCCCTTGTAGTTGTAGGCTGATTTCTAACCTTCCTCATGATCAAGGATACCCCACGAGGTGAGATTTTGCGTGGAGCCCCAGATCTTTGTCGATTGACAGTCATTTTGTACTTCTTCCATTTTCTTACTATGGCACCAACAGTTGTCTCCTTCTCGCCCAGCGTCTTACTGATGGTTTTGTAGCCCATTCCAGCCCTGTGCAGGTGTATGATCTTGTCCCTGACATCCTTAGACAGCTCCTTGCTCTTGGCCATTTTGTAGAGGTTAGAGTCTGACTGATTCACTGAGTCTGTGGACAGGTGTCTTTCATACAGGTGACCATTGCCGACAGCTGTCTGTCATGCAGGTAACGAGTTGATTTGGAGCATCTACCTGGTCTGTAGGGGCCAGATCTCTTACTGGTTGGTGGGGGATCAAATACTTATTTCCCTCTGCAGAATGCAAATAAATTCATATACTTTCCACAATGTGATTTTCCGGATTTAATTTGTGATGTGCTATCTCTCACTGTTACCAATAACCTACCCTTCAATTATGGGCTGCTCATGTCTTTGTCAGTGGGCAAACTTACAAAATCAGCAAGGGATCAAATACTTATTTCCACCACTGTATATATGTATAACTTTCTACACATATCGGAAGAGGTATTCCAGGGATGGGATTGTGGCATGATTGGCACGTGTTTGCATACTTTTGATTTTAAAAATTATGCACATAAATTTACATAGAAAAACACATGCACCAATTACAGATGTGGATTTGGTGACCGCATTGATTTTCAAAGGGAAAAACGTTCCTTTCAAGGGTCACTGTAATATCTATAGATAAAAACAACCCACAGCCTGGCAATTGCCCCTCTTGTGTGGAGGCTCTTTCCTAGCAGTTTTTGTTGAAGTACTGCCTTCTAACATCTTCCCCTATTGTTTACAGAAATAAATATTTGTTCCCCCAACTCAGAATGATTTATGAGTTATAAAGCAGCTGCATGCCACAGAGCAAATAAACCAAGTTGGAAAATACATGCAGCTGTATCATCTTATCCTCTAGGGTAATTATCTACCCAGTATGCTGACTGTGAAGCCTTGTGAATTGGTTCTCGTTGCGTTCCCATGGGCCACCCCGTTGTTCTTAGCTCAGAAAACAAGCACATATGTATGAAATAAGTCATTCCGTGCACTCAAATTTTTGATCTTATTTCTAGCCAGAGCCAGCCCTAATAGGCAAAATAAGTGGCCACATAGGCTGTCAAAAAGAATGCAGCTTGACTGAGGAATCTGGCATTAAAACAATAGAGTACAGGATAAATGGGCATACATAACCAATATGGCGTGTTCGTGACAGGAGGAGGAGGGGAAAGGATTAATGAGGGTGGAGAGAATGAGTAAGGCAGATACAGTTGCTAGCAGCAGAGAGGCACCATACTGCAATGCAGCAAGGAGTCAAGAATGTGGGCCAAAGTCACACGTTAGTAACATAGTAGATGACGGCAGAAAAAGACCTGCACGGTCCATCCAGTCTGCCCAACAAGATAAACTCATATGTGCTACTTTTTGTGTATACCCTACCTTGATTTGTACCTGTCCTCTTTAGGGCACAGACCGTATAAGTCTGCCCAGCACTATCCCCGCCTGCCAACCACCAGTCCCACCTCCCACCACCGGCTTTTGAGTCACCAACTGTGACTCAAAACCACTGTACAATGGAGGCCCTGAAGGAGTGAGCTACTAGTTGGAACAATGGTATGAGAACCAGGGAGTTCAGATTTCAATCCACCTATTGACATTCTTTGTAACTTTGTGTAACCAGTCATCTGGGAAGGTGTACGTGGATGGTGCAGCTCCGAGGGTCAATTGAGTTGTGGAGGCCTTACCTTGCTTGGATGGTGTCCTAATGGGCAAGGAGAAGACTTTTCCTCAAGGCTCTAGTCATCTGAGTGCTGAGCTCACTCTTCTAATGTCTCTTTCTACTTTAAGCAAGTGCATAGCCACTTCCACAAAGGCTATTGTTCACTCCCCATGATGTGTTAACAAAAGAAAAATCTTTATTGGGTGAGTCAATAAATACAATTCGATAAATCATCACCTTTAGTACATTACTGATCTAATAGGACTGGCCATAACATCGGAAACTGTCATAGAGGCTGGTATGTATTGTTTCTTTCATGTCCTTGGGGGGTAGGAGGGAGATCAGTGACCACTGGAGGAGTAAAGAGGGTTATGCCTTAATCCCTGCAATGGTCAACTAGTCATTTAGGGCACATTTTTATGACTTAGTTGTGATTGAAACAGGTCCAGACCAAACCGTCTAACTTTTAACCCTGGACTTTTTTGCTGTTCCATTATGACAGAAATATGTCCAAGTTCTGGGAACCCCAAGTCCCCCCCCCCCCCCCCCCCCCCCGCCCCCCAACAGGCCTCCTTGTGATTTGGACATACTGCAAACTGCATAGAAAACATCTTTCAAATCTGTTTCAAAAAATAGTGGTTTGGATGTTTTTACAAGAAAAACTTCCATGTGTTGCTTTGTGACGCCTTTTGGACATTTTTCTGTTTAAAAAATGAGCCCCTTAATCATTTAGGAGGATACATGTACCATCTTGCTAAGGATGTAAAAAAAATTGAAGTGGTGCAAAGAAAAGCTACAAAAATGGTATGGGATTTGCGTTACAGCACGTATGAGGAGAGACTTGCTGACCTGAACATGTATACCCTGGAGGAAAGGAGAAACAGGGGTGATATGATGCAGACGTTCAAAGACGTATGAGGAGAGACTTGCTGACCTGAACATGTATACCCTGGAGGAAAGGAGAAACAGGGGTGATATGATGCAGACGTTCAAAGACGTATGAGGAGAGACTTGCGGATCTGAACATGTATACCCTGGAGGAAAGGAGAAACAGGGGTGATATGATGCAGACGTTCAAAGACGTATGAGGAGAGACTTGCGGATCTGAACATGTATACCCTGGAGGAAAGGAGAAACAGGGGTGATATGATGCAGACGTTCAAAGACGTATGAGGAGAGACTTGCTGACCTGAACATGTATACCCTGGAGGAAAGGAGAAACAGGGGTGATATGATGCAGACGTTCAAAGACGTATGAGGAGAGACTTGCGGATCTGAACATGTATACCCTGGAGGAAAGGAGAAACAGGGGTGATATGATGCAGACGTTCAAAGACGTATGAGGAGAGACTTGCGGATCTGAACATGTATACCCTGGAGGAAAGGAGAAACAGGGGTGATATGATGCAGACGTTCAAAGACGTATGAGGAGAGACTTGCTGACCTGAACATGTATACCCTGGAGGAAAGGAGAAACAGGGGTGATATGATGCAGACGTTCAAAGACGTATGAGGAGAGACTTGCTGACCTGAACATGTATACCCTGGAGGAAAGGAGAAACAGGGGTGATATGATGCAGACGTTCAAAGACGTATGAGGAGAGACTTGCGGATCTGAACATGTATACCCTGGAGGAAAGGAGAAACAGGGGTGATATGATGCAGACGTTCAAAGACGTATGAGGAGAGACTTGCGGATCTGAACATGTATACCCTGGAGGAAAGGAGAAACAGGGGTGATATGATGCAGACGTTCAAAGACGTATGAGGAGAGACTTGCGGATCTGAACATGTATACCCTGGAGGAAAGGAGAAACAGTGGTGATATGATGCAGACGTTCAAAGACGTATGAGGAGAGACTTGCGGATCTGAACATGTATACCCTGGAGGAAAGGAGAAACAGGGGTGATATGATGCAGACGTTCAAAGACGTATGAGGAGAGACTTGCGGATCTGAACATGTATACCCTGGAGGAAAGGAGAAACAGGGGTGATATGATGCAGACGTTCAAAGACGTATGAGGAGAGACTTGCGGATCTGAACATGTATACCCTGGAGGAAAGGAGAAACAGGGGTGATATGATGCAGACGTTCAAAGACGTATGAGGAGAGACTTGCGGATCTGAACATGTATACCCTGGAGGAAAGGAGAAACAGGGGTGATATGATGCAGACGTTCAAAGACGTATGAGGAGAGACTTGCGGATCTGAACATGTATACCCTGGAGGAAAGGAGAAACAGGGGTGATATGATGCAGACGTTCAAATATTTGAAAGGTATTAATCCGCAAACGAATCTGTTCTGGAGACAGGAAGGCGGTAGAACTAGAGGACATGAAATGGGGTTGAAGGGAGGCAGACTCAAGAAAAATGTCAGGAAGTATTTTTTCACGGAGAGAGTGGTGGATACTTGGAATGCCATCCCGCGGGAGGTGGTGGAGATGAAAACAGTAACGGAATTCAAAAATGCGTGGGATAAACATAAAAGAATCCTGTTCAGAAGGAGTGGATCCTCAGAAGCTTAGCGGAGATTGGGTGGCAGCACCGGTGGTTGGGAGGCGGGGCTAGTACTGGACAGACGTCTACGGTCTGTGCCCTGAAAATGGTAGATACAAATCAAGGTCAGGTGTACATATAAAGTAGCGCATATGAGTTTATCTTGTTGGGCAGACTGGATGGACCGTACAGGTCTTTTTCTGCCATCACCTACTATGTTACTATGTATATTGTATCATGGCAACTTTTGGGACGTCCATATGCTTCAAAATAAGCGACATAGTAACATGGTATGTGATGGCAGATTCAGACCCACATGGTCCATCTAGTCTGCTCAATAAGATGGCCAGAGCCGCCCCTGCCACTCCATGCCAGTTACATTCCATCAAATACTTTGTATGGTCTGTGTATGTATACATACACACATAGGGGTAGATTCAGTCAATGGCGCCCCAAAAAAACCTGCTTAAGCGCTATTCTATAAACTGCACCTAACATTTGATGCAGCTTATAGAATAATGCTTAAGTGTTATGGTCGCATGTAAATTTCGGCATGACCATTTACACCAACGAAAACATGATGCAAATGCCTGTGCCTAAATTTACGCATGATGCACTGTTATTCTGTAATTATAGAATAACTTAAAGCCACACCCCCCCCCCCGCTCTGTCCCAAAACACCCATAACCATCCCCTTTTCATGCTTCCTTTTTTATGCCATGCATAAAGTTTAGGCGCGGATCCCATGCCTAACTTTACATGCAAAACACCCAATGAAATCTAATTAGTGCTAATAATTGCTTGTTAAAAGCCAATTATTGGCACTAATTGACTCGTTATCCTATTAAATTGTGCATGCAAATTGGGATTGCACCTAAATTAGCGCACGCAATTTTTGGCGACCTTTATAGAATCAGAGGGATAATGAAGGCAATTCCCAAAAGCCATTTAGCCAGGTAAATGGGTTATTTGAAAATTACCCTCCATTCCTGCAGGTAAAAGTACCCATTGATGTCTCTTTGAGTTTCTGTGGCTGTCAGGATCTACTATTTTGCTTTGACTGCAGCTGCTTTCTGTTGCAAACCCTCCCCCCTCCTATAAGCTGCTGCCTCAGGCAAGCACCTAGTCTTGCCTAATGTTAGGCCACCCGTGGGCATTTCAGGCATCCACCACCTCTTCCATGAAGAAATATTTCCTGACCTTGCTCCTTAGTTTAGAGTTTAGGGGAACCTTGCACTGATGGGAGTAAACTTTTTTTTTAGTGGCAAATTAGACCTAAGATCAAATAGGCTAAGCTATTTTAGTACAATTAATAAACAAAAAAGGCTAAAAAAAAGTCCGCTTCCTCAATATGGCCAATACAACACAACAGTGGACCATGGGTTCACTCTCATATAGCTAAATAGGAGGAAAAGGTCTCAGACATCACCATGTCACAATGCCTTGATCATTGAAATCAAGTCAGTTCATAAAATCTACTGGTGATGATTTTTGGTTGATGATTATAACAATCACCAGTGGGTTTTATGATCTAAGCTATTTTAGCATGTTTGGAAAGTCTGGTGTGATGTATGAGCAGTCTGTGTTGCTGGTTTTGCATGTAACCCATGGGTAAATAGATTATGTTCTCTCTTAAGTTCTAAGGCCCTGAAGGAAGTGTCCCACAAAGAGAAATGTTGTGAGCATGCTCCAGGGATAGTGTGTTCATTTTTCTAGGGGCAGGAGTTTTTGTGTTCATGCAGAGAAGTAACATGCTATGGGAATAGAGAAGACAGTGTTTGCAGAAAATGGAAAAATGCCCAGCTCTTGATGAAGCTACGATTCTCAGAAGGACTGTGAATCCTAACAGTAGAATGTTCCACCATAGTGATAACAGAATCCAAGATTGGAAATGTGAATCCCTGGGGTCGGTACTGTAACCTAAGGATTCAGTGGTGATAAACCCTAATAGGAGAGGGATCATTACACCTTACATAGAAACAGAGAAAAATGAAGGCAGATATAGACCATATGGCTTATCCAGTCTGTCCATCCATGCCATTTGCTCTCCCTCTCCTTCCTCTTTGCCCTTTCCTTTCTGAGCACACTACCAGAACCCTTATCCATACTCTTATCACCTCTCGCTTAGACTATTGCAGCTTGCTTCTCATAGGCCTCCCACTTAGCCATCCCTCTGCTCTTCAATCTGTTCAAAATTCTGCTGCACAACTTATATTCTGCCAGTGTCACTATGCTCATATTAGCCCTCTCCTCAATTCACTTCACTGCAGTGGCGTTCCTAGGGGGGGCGGTGGGTGCGGTCCGCCCCGGGTGCATGCCGCCGGGGGGGGGGGGTGCCGCACGCGCCTGTCCTCCGTTGTTCCATGCTTCTTCTCTGCCCCGGAACAGGTTACTTCCTGTTCCGGGGCAGAGAAGAAGCATGGAACATCGGAGGAGAGGCGCGCGCGGCACCCCCCCCCCCCGGCGGCGTGCACTCGGCGGAGGGGGTTCCTTCGCGGGGGGGTCCTTTTGCCGGGGGGGTCCGCGCTGCATTGGGGGGAGCGCTGCACCTGGGGGGTGGGGCGCATCGGCGATCCACCCCGGGTGCCAGCCCCCCTAGGAACGCCACTGCTTCACTGGCTCCTTATCCATTTCTGCATACAGTTCAAACTCCTCTTATTGACTTACAAGTGGTCCTCAGTATCTCTCCACTCTTATCTCTCCCTACACTCCTCCCCGGGAACTCCGTTCACTGGGTAAATCTCTCTTGCCTGCACCCTTCTCCTCCACCACTAACTCCAGACTCCGTTCGTTTTATCTTGCTACACCATATGCCTGGAATAGACTTCCTGAGCCGGTACATCAAGCTTCATCTCTGGCCGTCTTCAAATCTAGGCTTAAAGCCCACCTTTTTGATGCTGCTTTTAACTCCTAACCCTTACTCACTTGTTCAGTACCCATATTTTATCATTCCCACCTTAGTAATTCCCTTATCTCTTATTTGTCCTAATTAGATTGTAAGCTCTGATGAACAGGGACTGTCTCTTCATGTTCAAGTGTACAGCGCTACGTACGTCTAGTAGCGTTATAGAAATGATAAGTAGTAGTAGTGATCCTATGTACTTGTTCCAAGCTATCTTAAATGGATAAACTTGGCTATGAGAGTATGACCTGAATATGTGACTGAAGTAAAATCTTTGTATTCAGGAACGGTGAATTTAAACCCAAAAGCTTGTACCCACTGTTAAAAAAATAAGCATACCTCTATGATCAGGACATGTCGAGAAGAGTTTATTTAGAACATAAAGAACACTGAGGAAAAAGAGGGACAATCCGGTATTCAGATTATTGTCTTATTTCTGTACCTCTTTCAGAATGTAGTTTAGATTAATACAGCAAGTTCCTTCTTTTCACAGTGTTCTCTAAGTAAACTGAGGGGATCTTTTACTAAAGGTTAGTGCATATTATCTGCCACAGGACCTATTTTTATTCCAATGGGCCCTGCTGCAATTAACATGTGTTAATCTTTAGTAAAAGACCCCTTGAGTTTCTCAAAGCAGAAAAAGTACAGGCCTTCCATTTCTCAGCTACGCATTGAGAAAGGAGTGACCGCAGGCTGTGAACCAGGAAGACCAGGGTTCATATCCCTTTGACACTTCTTCTGACCTTGCACAAGCCTCTTAACCCTCTATTGCCTCAGGTATAAACTTAGATTGTATGCCTTCCAGGGACAGGAAAATATCTAGTACACCTGAATGTAGCTCACCTTTGAGCTACCACTGGACAGGTGTGAGCTAAATACTACGGGGTAAATAGTCAGACCACGGTGGTCAGCGCTTTTTTAAATGCTGACCGCCATGAGCAGAATTAATCCCAGATTTTCAATGCTGGACCATGTCCGAGTACTGGCATTGAATATCCGGAGCTAATTACAGTTGTGCTAGCTGCTGGAGCTTATGTTGGTCCCAGTGGATATTTAGTTGGGACCCACATAAGACACTTTTGCAGGACCTTGCTGAATATTGGCCAGACCCGCATAAGTGATACAGGTGCCCTCTGCTTCCCCAATTCTACTTCTCTGCCCCATGATGCCAAAACCTCTTCCTCCTTCTCCCCCCAATAACACATAACTCCCCCTTCCATCCCCCTGGTAGCACACAAGCCCCCCATTTCTGATCCCCTTCCTGGTAGCATACAGGTCCCCCCCCCCCCCCCCCCGCTTGTTTAAATCACTTTGAATATAGAAATAAATAAAATTAACTTACTGATTTCATAAGTACATAAGTAATGCCACACTGGGAAAAGACCAAGGGTCCATCGAGCCCAGCATCCTGTCCACGACAGCGGCCAATCCAGGCCAAGGGCACCTGGCAAGCTTCACAAACGTACAAACACTCTATACATGTTATTCCTGGAATTGTGGATTTTTCTCAAGTCCATTTAGTAGTGGTTTACAGACTTGTCCTTTTTAAACTCTGCTAAGCTAACGGCCTTCACCACGTTCTCCGGCAACGAATTCCAGAGTTTAATTATGCATTGGGTGAAGAAACATTTTCTCCGATTTGTTTTAAATTTACCACACTGTAGTTTCATCTCATGCCCCCTAGTCCTAGTATTTTTGGAAAGCGTGAACAGATGCTTCACATCCACCTGTTCCACTCCACTCATCTATATATATAAAAGGCACCACTGAAGCCTCCAGCCGGAAGTGTGAAGCGCCAGAGATATCCGGTTTCCCCATGGGTGAAGGAAAACAGCACAGCAGGAAATCCCACGAAACTGTGAAGGACTCAGAGGGGGGAGGGGAGAGAGATGCTCTCACTCTCTCTGTAACAAAAACATAGAACAGCAGGAAACAACACTGAAGGACTGGACTCGGAGGGGGGAGGGGGAGGGAGAGAGGGCAGAGGGCAGGACACACACACTCCCACATGCACACTCTGAAGAAAACCTTGCTAGCCCCCGTTTCATTTGCATCAGAAACGGGGTTTTTTTACTAGTTATTTTATATACCTCTATCATGTCTCCCCTCAGCCGTCTCTTCTCCAAGCTGAAAAGCCCTTACCTCCTTAGTCTTTCTTCATAGGGGAGTCGTCCCATCCCCGCTATCATTTTAGTCGCCCTTCGCTGAACCTTTTCCAATTCATAATACTAAAAAGGCAGGTGCATACAATTCTCCTTTCTCAGGGTTCCATACTGCACCGGGCTGTATTAATAACAGCAAATTCTTCATACAGCAGTAACAAGTTTCCTTTGAATAAACCTGTTTCTTAAGCCTTTAACTTTTGTTATTTAATATTCTCTAATATGGAGTGGAGGAGTGGCCTAGTGGTGGACTTTGGTCCTGAGGAACGGAGTTCAATTCCCACTTCAGGCTCAGGCAGCTCCCTGTGCCTCTGGGCAAGTCACTTAACCCTCCATTTCCCCATTTAAGCCACATTGAGCCTGCCATGAGTGGGAAAGCACAGGGTACAAATGTAACAAAAAAATATTCTATAAGTCTGGGGGAGGGCATCTTATTCCTCCTCACCTTTCAATTATGACACATCTTTTAAATATTATTCCCCTATTTAAAAAAAAAAAGCAAAAAACATCAGAGCTGAAATCATGGCTTTTGGCGTGCCTGCCAGCTATCCCATGATCCTTACTTTACCATTCAGTGCTACCACAGAGAGGATTTGGTTATCTTTGCTACAAAGTGCCTTCAACTACAATCAGCTCCACCAGCTGATTGACCATTCGTTAAAGAACCCTTAAATCAGCCGTTCCCAACACAGTCCTCTGGGCACACCTAGTCCCATCAGGTTTTCAGAATATCCACAATGAATATGCATGAGAGAGTTTTATATGCAGTGCCTCAATTGCATGCAAATCCGACATATGAATACTGTAAGCTCGCTCCTCCTTAACTCATCCGTCGCAGCTCCAAAAATCACAAACAAATTCAGGTACAGTTCAATTAAAAAAAAAACACAAAGAAAACTGTTCAGGGGATAGAAAGAGAGTCTCTCGTTTGGTCTGGCTTTTTATTCAAGTCCCAGTCCTCAACACTTATACTCTCTTCAAGCCGGGCGATACACAGCCCTGGCTTCAGCAGCTACTTCCCCTCTACCTCTTAGAAGAGGAAAACTTTGCCAAAAAAAACAAATCAATAATACAGTCCCGTGTTTCTCGGCTGCTTCCCCTCTCCCTCTCCTGGAGAGTTGTAGTGAAAAAAAACACCCCACATTAAACTTCTGGCCTGTTCTCTCTTCACAGGTAAGTGGCTCTTGTGAAACAAAAACCCATGAGCCGCAGCCCAGTCCTTCTTTAGCTTTTCAAACACGTAACAAGTCCTTCACGCCGTACCTCTCTCTCTCTCTCGCTCTGGCTCTGCGCGGGAACAAAGCCAAGGGCCTCCACCCTCTTGGTCAGTCACACTCTCACCTGACCTCCTCCCGCTTGGACCCACTTTGGCATCCGTTATCTCCCGGGCTTTCGCTGAGCCAGCGCTGAAAAGTCCATCGGCTCTTCCTGGGCGTTCTCCGGTTCAGTCAGTTCCATAGGGCATGGGTCCGCCTCCTCCTCCCCCTTTTCAGGAGCCCAGTCCATATTCTCCTCACCCCGCCCTTCCCTCAGCTGCCTCCCCTTTTCTTCATTAAGGATCTTTTGTATCTTTTCTTTCTCCGCCCACTTGTCCCACCACCTCCTCCACCAGGTTGGGGACTCGGCCTTACTCCTTTCCCTGCAGCCCTCCTCTGGTGACTCTCGGGAATGCACGTACCCTCTCCTACCACTGGGTTCCTTTAATGCATGTTGGGATTTGTAGTCTCTTTCTCTCCTTTTCTCTTCTTGTCCCCTAGACCGTTCCACCTCCTCTTTACAATACTCATTCCTGAAAACCTGATGGGACTAGGTGTTCCCCGAGGACTGGGTTGGGTATGGCTGCCTTAAACTATCCGGACATCTTATCTCTAGTACCAGTTACTCAATGAAGAAAAGAAACATGAACTTCAGACACTGGGTCCTCCCTCAATGTAAACCCAACTGGCGAGTCCTATAGTTACACTGAGCGATGCTAAGAAGAAAGCTAAGGCTTCTGTTGGTCAAACATCAAGAACCGAGGGAACCAACCAACAATAATTCAAATCTTTATTCACAAAAAGGGACAAAAGGTGACTTTTTTTGTTGTATCTGCGTGTATTGTTTATGTCAAGATCTGTGATCATTTGTATGTGAGAGCTTTTATCCTAGTAATACCGTTTGATGTAATAAGAGTGAGCCTCAATGAAGCCAATTAATACTTAACTACCTAGTTCATGTCAATTACAATGTTCCAGAGATATACTGTTTACAGTAAGTGGGGCCGATATTCAAAACCATTTAAGCAGGTATAAGAAACTTTGGTTGTATCACAGAATGGTGGTAAATCAAATCCATGACCTTTAACACTTTAGAAAAAAAAAATTAAATAGAAAAACTGCACCACAGGTATTATCTGAGAGTTCTGCAGTGTCACATCAGCAATGGACAGACTAGATGGCGTTTGTGGTCCTACAATCCTGCAATTTTCTATTTTCTATGATAGAACTGCTTTAATCTGTTCATTAGAATTTCATGAATTTAAAAGGATGCCCCAAGGGATCTCATGAGCATCAGCACCATTCCCTAGATTGATGGAGGAAATAGTAGGAGATATGAAGTTCTAAGCCTTTTGGTATGTTAATAAATGAATACATTTAGTAATTTAATTTTATTATATATACTACTGGGGTACTTGGGTCTTTCTTCATTATTAGTTCTGATTGAACCTAAAACTTGACCAACTTGCCATGAAGACTTGAAATAATCTCCATTCAAGCTGAAATGCTCTTTTAAAATGTTTCATATTAGCTGTTTTTTTTAGCACCTGTCGCTGTTTGTATTATCAATGAAGCCAATCCCATGAGAGTCCACAGAGGTAAGTGGTGAGAGAATAGAATGACCAGCTTTGCAATATGGGCCAACCTTGGTGCAAAACGTTGACCTGTCAGTGTGTTCAGGTATCTTTGTCATGGTTTCCTACACAAAACTTCAGGGTGAAAACATCAGTGTAGGTTAAAAGTTCAGTGTAGTGTACATTAAAAACTGCTTGCACACCTCCTGTTAATAGTGACTTTGTTCCTGCACCGAGTCATTTCTATCACGGTCATAGCTTGCTGCTATGGATACCTATCCTCCAGTTTCTAACCTTAGTGATCTGATCTCATTAAAAAACAATTTCTTAACTTTTATTGTTGATGTCACACTTGCAAGCAGTATTTTGATTTGACTGTGGACCAAGCTCATGTCTTTGAGTAACGGGGACAGGTAAGGGAGTCAAATTTTTGTTTTCTCCCATAAGACCTCTGTCTTTAGTCCTCCTTTAGTCTCATGGTGGAATTTCTGTTGTACTTTTCAGTTTTCTCTTTTACAGCATACAGATAGTGCAACCTATTGACATAGCATAAGTGGGTGTGTCTAAATGTAAGCATGTAGATACCTTGTGCTAGTCCTATATAATAATTTGCACCTCCAATGTTCCATCGCTGTCTGGCTGCCTGGGTTCGTAACATCTCATGACGTCAGCCAGCCTCCACCGTTCCATTCCCCCTCACTGCCCCATCCTCGCGTCAAAACGTAATGATGTCAGAGGGCGGAACAGTGAGAGGGAAGGGAACGCTGGAGGCGAGCTGACGTCAGGATGTTACCAATGGAAGGGAGGCCAGCCAGAAAACGATGAGATATAAAGGAAGAGAGAATCGTGGCACATCGAGGGCAGGGCAGAGCAGAATCGATGGACATGGATGGGATGGGATGGGAGGAGGGGACAGAAGAGAAGAGAATCGCAGGACACGGATGGAAGGGCAGGAAAGAGGAGAATCGCTGGACATGGAGGGGAGGGGAGGGAAGAATCGCTGGACATGAAGGGGAGGGCAGGGGAGAGACAAATCGCTTACAAGACAGCCTTCCTAGGGTCCACTTCATTGTTGAGGAAACGGGCTGGGTTCCACTAGTATTCTATAAAGTAATCTTGGTGCCGAGATGCAACTGTAGAATTAGTGCTCAACACACCACATAGAAGCGCCTAACTTGTGATGCCCAGTTATAGAATTGATCCTAAGTGGGTTACAACTAAACTTTTTTCCAGTCATTTTAGGAAATACTACACAAAACAACATGAAAAATTTTCAAATTAATGCACATCCCTATAACATAGGCTTAAAGCAGGCACCTGCTTGGCCTTCACATATAAACAACCTGTTATAAAATTACTATTCACATGTATGTACCCTCAATCTAGCCCTGACTCCCAAGATACCCTTTCTCTCCAGAGGTAAATATAACTCTTGGTAGAATGGCTGAAGGATCTAGACAAGATCTTCAAGCACAGAGATGTTACAAGTTTTGACTTGTCCAAGTTTATGTAACGTTTGTTAGCCCTTGGCCCACCTCTGGGTAGACGGAGTCCCATAGAGACAAGAGTATCCCAAAGAACTGGGCTGGATTACAAATGAAGGTGAACTAAGGTAGCTTTAATGGCAGCAAAAGAAACACAAGGCAAAAGGCAAACAAACAGCTCAGCAATAACGTAAGAGAAGAGAGGACAATAAGCAGCCTATCTGCACATCCTAACACTAGCTAAAGCAAAGCAAAACATTAAGCATACAATATTGGCAAATAGTAAAACAACCTAGCTGTACAAGAAAAGCAAACATAGAGAACAAGAGACTAGTCAAAGGCCTGCCCTGGCGGGCAACGGAAAGCAGTAGCACTTAGCTAGAAAAGGTTAATTCTGTCAGGGCTCTCATGTAAGCCGCGGGACCTCAGCGTAAAGCTCTCTCAGAAGCAGGAGATAAGCAGCAGCAGGGCAAAGGAAAAGTAGTCTCTTGAAGACTCGCTCCTCGAGTAGGGAACTTGAGCGGTCCACTCCGCTCGCTGAAGGCAAAGAAGAAAACAAGCAATCACAGAGGCGCTCGAGCCGAATGCTCCCAGGGCAACCAGGTTTAAGCAAAGCAATGCCTGAGCCAATGCTCCCAGGGCAAACAAGGTTTAGCAAACAATGCCCGAGCCCATGCTCCCAGGGCAAACAAGGTTTAAGGAAAGCAATGCCCGAGCCCATGCTCCCAGGGCAAGCAAGGTTTAGAAAACAATGCCCGAGCCCATGCTCCCAGGGCAAAAGGGTTTAATGAAAGCAATGCCCAAGCCCATGCTCCCAGGGCAGGCAGGTCAGTCATAGTATCTGAAATACCCGAGCCGAATGCTCCCAGGGCAAAAGTCACACACAGGCACAGTACAGCAAACAGGAACCAGGAACAGCCCACGTGGATCCCTCCGCACTTCCAGCACACATAGTCCAAAACTCAGCACAGAGCCTACTCACTGCAGCCAGCGACCAGGGACTCACTGTGAATGACTGGGGACTCAGCTGAAGGGCAAGTAGCTCAGGACTTCAAGGCAAGGAAGCAGGCTTCACTGGAACAGAGCAAAAAGAAGAAGCTGCAGCAATGCTTCAGGCCACAGCCTGACAAAGAAACAGCAGATGGAACTAGCAGAGCCTCAGGCAGGCCTGAGCTCAAGCAAGGATTATTGCCAGAACACTGAGTGCACACAGAGGCCAGCTTAAGAAGGGCTCAGCACTGATGACATCACCAGCTTAGCTTCCACCACTCCACAGTGACCGCACTGGTCACTGGCAAGAACTGCACGTAAATCTAATGGGTCTAGATGAAGCAAAGCACTGAGCAAGGCACAGACGTTGACGACCGTGACAGTTTACTTGATTCGGATTTCTAGACCGCTTATACCGGAGAGTTCAAAGCAGTTTACACAGTTTAAGAGATAATAACTGAGACAGTCCCTTGGGTATCCCAAGAATTGCATATACAGTTACCATCAGTCAGATAGGTGAAATAAACAATTTGATTGTACAGATTTATACAGGGGTGCATTGTTACAAGAGAGATTTTTTGAATGGAGTTGTCTTGAGTTGTTTTCTGAATAGGGTATTTTCAATAATGTCATATGGATGTGAAAGCTGGACAGTGAAGAAGCAAGACAGGAAGAACATTGATGCCTTGAATTTTGGTGCTGATGAAGAGTACTACTTATACTGTGGACCGACCAAAGAACAAATCAATTGAGGTTGGAGGAGATCAAACCTAAACTTTCCTTGGAAGCTCAAATGACAAGACTTCAACTTTCTTACTTCAAATACCAACAGAAAGATAATTAGAGAAAGACATCTTGCTAGGCAAGGTTTTGAAGGTCAACACAAAACAGGAAGACCTCTACAACAATAACAGCTATGGATGCCATTCTACAATGATAGCCACCTGACTGAAGACTGAACACAGTCAAGAGCAACTATCCAAAGAGTCACCATGAGTGAACGCTGACTTAATGGCACTTAACAACAATTATAACTACCTGGTGAACCTAGATAGATTTACCTACTCAGCAAGGGATAGTTTCCACCCCATGGATCTAGCTAGGTAACTCTGCAGTTACTAAGCTAGATCCTTCTGTTTAAAGAGTCAAAATCTCCCATCTTCTCTGCCACTGCTTTACGCCTACAAAGCTTTCTTATTCTGGTAGGATTTTGCTTTGCTTTGCATCCTTTAAAATTATAAATTCATTGGGGAAGGGCAACCTTTTATCTGTTCTGCCTGAAGGATGTACAGTATTCATTGATTATACCACTGTTTTGCATATATTTGTCTTCCACAGTCCTATATATCCAATGCACAAATTGGGCACAACACGGCAATGTCTCTAGGAATGTATGCTCCTGGTTTTCCTACAGAGCACTGAGCAAATTTAACCCAGTTTTACCATGAGATTTCAATGCAGAAAGAATTTCTGCATGGGTGTTAACTCACACAGAAACTCTGACCACAATTTCATTTTAATAAATGCAAATAAAGTACATTTGCTATCTCGCGGCCCGCAAACATTTTTAAAAAGCTTTGCCTATGTAACTACCATGGTAAAAATAATACCAGGGTCTGGGCAGCATAGAAGGGTTGCTTGAGAGGAGTGAGTATGTACTAGCACCCTCTCCCCCCCATCCCAACTACTCTGCTTTGGATGCCTGCATCGCCCCCCCCCCCCGGTGGTCTAGTGGCCCATCTCCTCAATGACATGACCTGATCTGAAACCAAATCAAAACCAACCCCCCTCTCCCCCCCCCCCCCCCCCCCCCCCCCCCCCCCCCCCGCAGTTCAATAGATTTTCCTAGTGGTCGCACCTCCCACCCTTCTTCCCTCCTCTCCCTTCCCTACTTTAAAAAAATTAAATCCTTGGTGTCTAGTGGCACCCTCCCACCCCTGATCCCTCCCCCAGCCCACCCAAGCCCACTTGATGTACCTAAGAGGAGATGCAGTAGTGATGACCATTCATTCGATCCTGCCTCTGGTACTGCCATCTTGAAAAATGGCAGCACCTTGCCCTGAACGATGCATCCTGGGGATGCACTGGCAGGATCTGTCTGCTATATAAGGAAGGGAAATGTAAGTGTGTGAGGGTGGGTGGAGGGGGCCACAAGACTACCAGGAAAATCTTTTAATTGTGTGTAGGGGAGTCAGGTCAGGGAGAGAGGGGGACCTCTACAAAGAAGAAGGTTTGGGAGGGAGATGCCGGTGTTTTGGTTTTTTTACTACTACTACTACTATTTGACATTTCTAAATCGCTACTAGGGTTACGCAGCGCTGTACAATTTAACATAGAAGGACAGTCCCTGCTCAAAGAGCTTACAATCTAATGGACAAATGTACAAACAGTCAAGTAGGGGTCGTCAGATTGGGGCAGTCAGGATTTCCTGAAAGGTATAAAGGTTGGGTGCCGAAAGCAACATTGAAGAGGTGGGCTTTGAGTAAGGATTTGAAGTTGGGTAGGGAGGGGGCTTGGCGTAAGTGCTCAGGAAGTTTATTCCAAGCATAGGGTGAGGCGAGGCAGAATGGGCGGAGCCTGGAGTTGGCTGTGGTGGAGAAGGGTACTGAGAGGAGGGATTTGTCCTGTGAGCGGAGGTTTCGGGCAGGAACGTAAGGGGAGATGAGGGTAGAGAGGTAATGAGGGGCTACAGACTGAGTGCATTTGTAAGTAAGAAGGAGAAGCTTGAACTGTATGCGGTATCTGATCGGAAGCCAGTGAAGTGACCTGAGGAGAGGGGTGATATGAGTATATCGGTTCAGGCGGAATATAAGACGTGCAGCAGAGTTCTGAATGGATTGAAGGGGGGATAGATGGTTAAGTAGGAGGCCAATCACCGCTCATGTACTGACAGGAAAGATTGCATTAATCAATGAGCTGTACATTACTGCCGTGATTTTAATGTGGCAGCAGTTTGATGCTCACTTATTATAGCGTTCCATGGTATTATACAGTAGAGCTGCGGCTGTACCACAAGGTTTACTGTATCTCTCTCTGAGACAGAAAGAAATTGGGGGATTTAGATTATACTGGTATAGTTACCATATTGATCCACTTAGGTAAATAGAAATAAAGGAGAGCATCCTGTTATAGACGATACCTTTATTTAAAATTGGATTTACAGTTATAACTGAAAGCTTGGCTCTTCTCCCAAACCTTTATTGGAAGAAGCAACTAACTAGCTAGTCACACACGCAAGGATTAACACCAGCTGCACCTACTGTAGCAGGACTTGCTTATCCAACTCTTACTCTAGCTGAGATCATTTTCTGACTCCATCAGCAATTTCTCCTTATGCTTCTCACCCTTATTTCTATCTAACTCCTGTTACTTTATCTGTCCATATGTTTCACCTCTACTATGCTGTTTATTAAGATATTTTAGTGTGTATTTTAAAAAATGTATTTGTATTGTGTTGACAATGTAAGTAGCATGCTAGGAGTGGCCTAGTGGTTAGGGTGGTGGACTTTGGTCCTGAGAAACTGAGTTTAATTCCTACCACAGGCAGCTCCTTGTGACTCTGGGCAAGTCACCTGACCCTCCATTGCTTGCCGCATTGAGCCTGCCATGAGTGGGAAAGCACGGGTACAAATGTAACAAAAATAAATTAGTGTGCACTTATTTAAATATTTTTTCTGCTGAAATTGTATATTACCTATATCCAGATTGTTCTTGTTGTACACCACCTTGGGTGAATTTCTTCAAAAGGGCAGTAAATAAACCCTAATAAGTAAAATAGAAATACATAAAGATCCCCATTTGTTTAGCTTGAAACAGAGAAACCTCTTCTGCCCTATATTTGTGTTAAAAGAGCCATATAGAAATAGAAAAATACATCAGTTGTGATGACCCCTTAGCCATCTAAACATGTAGGGCTAAACCCCCAGATTCTATATAGTGCACCTAGAGATTCGCGCCAAAATCGGCACGGATTCTGTAACAATGCATGTAACTTAACAAGCTAATGAGTGCTGATAACAGCACTTAAGCAATAATGAGCACTAATTGGTACCAGTGGCGTAGCTATGTGGGGCCACGGGGGCCTGGGCCCCCGTAGATTTGGCCCTGGACCCCCCCTGCCAATGACCCTCTCGACCCCCCTCCTGCCGCTGACCCTCCCCTTCCCCGCCGCCGTCGCCATGGGCTACCTTTGTTGGCGGGGGACCCCAACCCCCGCCAGCCAAGGTCCTCTTCTTCCAGCACAAGGTTTTGTTCTGTTTCTGAGTCTGACGTCCTGCACGTTGTACGTGCAGGACGTCAGACTCACAGAAACAGAACGAAGCCTTGCAGATCAGTCAGCGGCTGCGTTGCTGGCTGATCTGCAAGGCTTCGATCTGTTTCTGTGAGTCTGACGTCCTGCACCTACAACGTGCAGGACGTCAGACTCAGAAACAGAACGAAGCCTTGCACCGGAAGAAGAGGACCTCGGCTGGTGGGGATTGGGGTCCCCCGCCAGTAAAGGTAGGCGACAGCGGTGGTGGGGGAGGGTTGGCGGTGGGGGGGGGTCGAGAGGCAGGGGGGGGTCAAAGTTGGTGGTGGCGGCAGTGGCGGCGGGGGTCGGCAATGGCGGGGGTCGGTGGCACCGGGGGGGGGGCTAAAATGTGCCCCCTCGCCTTGGGCTCTGGACCCCCCTTCCGCCGAAGTCTGGCTACGCCCCTGATTGGTACTGATTAGAATTTACGTGCTCAACTTGCTAAGTGTATTCTGTAACAAAGTACGCTAAACTTCTAACGCACGTAGGTAAAAAGGGGCATGGTTATGTACAGGGAAATGGGCATTTTGTGGGCATTCTGAAATTTATGCAAGTAGTTATAGAATATGGCCCAGTGCATGTAAATCTACTCACCGGGATCTATGCCACATTTTCTTGGGTGTAAATGGATGCATGTAGTTTTAGGCGCTGAGATATCAACTAAGCTGAGGTATCAACTTAAGCCTAAATCTAGGTGCTGATTATAGAATACGCTTAGGGCCCCTTTTACTAAGTGGCAGTAAGCCCAACATGAGCTTAACGCTAGCTAAAGAGGTAGTGCCACCGGGCTACTGCAGCAGCCTGGCGGTACTTCCCACCCCAGCGCTCCCCAGCGCTCCATCATATCCGGTGCTACAAAAATATGTTTATTTTTGTAGAGCCAGAGTGTACCCAGCGGTAATCGGTTACTGCCAGGTTAGCCTCAATGGGTGGTGGTAAGGGCTCCCCCCCCCCCCTAAATGGCCATGCAGCAAGTGCTTTACTTGCCACACGGCCACTTCCCTTTTACCCACAGCAGTTGCAAAGGACTTAAATATAAATCAATATATGCATCCAGCTTCTCCTACATCTGCACGCAACTATGGAATGCACTACCAAATGCCACAAAAACAAATGCACGATCTGACAGCTTTCCGGAAATTATTAAAGACTAACCTGTTCAAAAAGACTTATCAAAAGGATCCTTCATAAATGTCCTGACATCAAAACTTTATCAGAACAAGTTAACATTGAACTCCTGTTATTTTTTTTTTGTTTGTTTACTTCAATCACGTTGTCACTATTGAACGTTATATATCACCCCTTGATTTTCATTGCCTGAAATGAACTGTATATTTATTTACTTCTAATTCATTTTATATTTTCTGTACTTTAAATGCAATATTACTCTGTATTTCTGTTTCCGGAAATGGCGATTGCCATTGCGGCATAATGTAAGCCACATTGAGCCTGCAAAGAGGTGGGAAAATGTGGGATACAAATGCAGCAAATTAAAAGGGGACCTCGGCGTGCATGAAAAGCACGCGCCAACACCAGCACAGACCCCCTTTTACTGCAGCTTGGTAAAAGGGGCCCTTAGCACTGATTTTATCACCAATGTTTTAGGCACCATGTATAGAATCTCCCCCAAAGTGCTTAGAGGCAACGTCACACCCCCTTGTTGGAAGCTTCAGCAAGTTCTGCCTGAACAGCACAATGGTTATATTAGAATCTGTTTACATTTTTTATATTATAGTATCAGGCTTACCATTACAAATTTGCATAATATTATATAATCATAGGTGTCTGCAGTTTTGCGAGGGGAGTTCATTTCTTTCTTCACACGTGGTGATTAAGAAACGATGGAGGTCTTAAAGCTGAAACCTTTTGCTCCTGAAAAATTATGTGTGACACTTTACATAAGGATTATATAATTAATGTATGCCCTGATTTTCCTCACCGTAGCATTAAAAAGGGTGACAACAGCACTGTAATTCCAGATAATTAAAGAATGATCGAGTTAGCTACCAGGGCTCAGGGAATGAAGGAACCCGTAGTCATTAATGCGCCAGAGCCTTCCCTATCTTTCACACCTCGGTGCAAACTCATTCCCCCAGAGGCCCTCTAGGTTGAAGAGTATGTTTCAGCCCAGTGTTGCTTTCACATTGGTCTAAATTAACATTTGTGTATACAGCCCTCCCTTATTCAAAAAGACAAACCCTTCTGTTGCCCTTCCTTTGGTAGTTTATCTGTAAGGGCCAATACCAGTAAACAGCTGTTCTGGATGTCACTGGCTGATGCACTGTTTGTGCAACAAGCTGATTGATTTTACAGCACTTATATCCCACAATTTCCCACCCACTTTGTCAAAGATAGAACGTTCTTATTGGTTTTGCAAGTGCATAGAAAGCTTCAGGCAGGGACCATCCAAGGATTAGTAGGCTAGTACCGTCTATTTACTGCGGTGCAGAAGGGTAAGGTTTTTCCATCCCTGGGTAAGAAGAACATAGGTCCTTGGCAGCCCTGAAGAGTAAGTTCATGCTGGCATAAAGCTGTAGCAAGTTTATCGCATGCTGCCTACTGGTAAACCCTTAATAACGAAACATAGGAGGCAATTTTCAACAGGCAACAGTCAGCGTTTCTATAAGTGGAGTGGAGGAGTCGCTTAGTGGTTAGAGCACTGGTCTTGCAATCCAGAGGTGGCCAGTTCAAATCCCACTGCTGCGCCTTGTGATCTTGGGCAAGTCACTTAACCCTCCATTGCCTCAGGTACAAACTTAGATTGTGAGCCCTCCTGGGACAGAGAAATATCCAGAGTACCTGAATGTATCTCACCTTGAGCTACTACTAAAAAAAGGTGTGAGCAAAATCTAAATAAATAGTTTTAGATCTGTTGCTACTATTTGAGATTCTACATGGAATGTTACTAGTGGAGGAGTAGCCTAGTGGTTAGTGCAGTGGAACATAGAATGTTGCTACTATTTGAGATTCTGGAATGTTGCTACTAGTGGAGATTCTGTTGCTACTATTTCAGATTCTACATGGAATGTTGCTACTAGTGGAGGAGTGCCCTAGTGGTTAGAGCACCAGTCTTGAAATCCAGAGGTGGCCAGTTGAAATCCCACCGCTGCTCCTTGTGATCTTGGGCAAGTCACTTAACCCTCCATTGCCTCAGGTACAAACTTAGATTGGGAGCCCTCTGGGGACAGAGAAATATCCAGTGTACCTGAATGTAACTCACCTTGAGCTACTATTGAAAAAGGTGTGAGCAAAATCTAAATAATAAATAAGTGCTGGCATCCCCTTATCTTCTGTGCCACAAGGAATTATATTGTTCACACACTGCCTGATATTTAGTCTGCACTGCAGTATTAAGCAGTATCTAAGCTGTTCACAGCTACGAACTGAACCTGGATATTCAACGCCGGGGCATTTGTGACTCCCGGCATTGAATATCCTGGTCTCAGCAGTCACCCAGAATTTAACCAGGCACTGGCCGATATTCAGATGTACCCAGTTAACTTTAGTTTATGCCTAACTTTGGGCCCCTTTCACCAAGCTATGGAAAAGGGGACCTGCACTGGCGTCGGTGCGTGTTTTTCACGTGCGCCGACACCCCCTATTACCGCAGCTGGTAAATGGTATGTCTTTCTTTTTTTTTAAGAAATGGCCATGCGGCAAAAAAAAAATTATTGTTTATTAAAATTTATTATACCACTCTCTTTGCATGCAAATTAAAGCAGTTTACATAAAAATAATACTAAAAGCAGAAAACCAGAAAGGAACGCCAATAATCGGATAGGAAATATCTATCTCTCTATCTACTTATCATTTCTATAGCGCTACAAGGCATACGCAGCACTGTACACCATACACAGAAGACAGTCCTTGCTCAAAGAGCTTATAATCTAGATAAGACAGGTAAACAGACAGAACAATTAAGGGTAAGGGAATAAAAAGGTGAGGATAAAGGACAGGGTAAGTGAGTTAGCAGTCAAAAGCAGTGGTAAAGAGGTGGGTTTTGAGTTTGGACTTGAAAATGGCTAAAGACGGGGCTAGACGTACAGGCTCGGGAAGACTATTCCAGGCGTGAGGTGCAGCGAGATAAAAGGAACGGAGTCTTGAATTAGCAGTAGAGGAGAAAGGGATGGATAAGAGAGATTTATCTACAGAACGGAGTACTCGAGGGGGAACGTAGGGGGAGACAAGAGTGGAGAGGTACTGGGGAGCGTCAGAGTGAATGCACTTATAGGTTAGTAGGAGAAGTAACGGAATTCAAACATGCGTAGGATAAGCATAAAGGAATCCTGTGCCGAAGGAATGGATCCTCAGGAGCTTAGTCAAGATCGGGAGGCAGGGCTGGTGGTAGGGAGGCGGGGATAGTGCTGGGAAGACTTTTATACGGTCTGTGCCAGAGCCGGTGGTGGGAAGCGGGACTGGTGGTTGGGAGGCGGGGATAGTGCTGGGCAGACTTGTACGGTCTGTACCAGAGCCGGTGGTTGGGAGGCGGGGCTGGTGGTTGGGAGGCGGGGATAGTGCTGGGCAGACTTATACGGTCTGTGCCCTGAAGAGCACAGGTACAAATCAAAGTAGGGTATACACAAAAAGTAGCACATATGAGTTATCTTGTTGGGCAGACTGGATGGACCGTGCAGGTCTTTTTCTGCCGTCACCTACTATGTTACTATATATATGTTACTATGTTTGAATTGAATACGGAAACGGATAGGGAGCCAGTGAAGAGAATTAAGGAGAGGACTAATGTGGGCATAGCAACTTTGGTGGAAAATGAGTCGCGCAGCAGAGTTTTGGATTGATTGAAGAGGAAAGAGATGGCTAAGAGGGAGTCCGGTGAGAAGTGAATCAAGATGAGAGGTGATAAGAGTGTGGATAAGGGTTTTGGTAGAGTGCTCAGAGATGAAGGGACAGATTTTGCTGATGTTATAAAGAAAGAAACGACAGGTTTTGGCAATCAGTTGAATGTGAGCAGAAAAGGAGAGAGAGGAGTCAAAGATGACCCCAAGGTTACGAGCTGATGAGACAGGGAGAATGAGAGTGCCATCCACCGAAATAGAGAAAGGGGGGAGAGGAGAGATAGGTTTAGGGGGAAAGATGAGGAGCTCGGTTTTGGCTATGTTAAGTTTCAGATGTCGTTGAGACATCCAGGCAGCGATGTCAGATAGGCAGGCTGAGACATTGGTGTGGATGCTGGTTGAGATTTCGGGGGTAGAGAGGTAGATTTGGGAAACACAACATATGACGTTTCAAGCTGGAGATATTGTAGTAGTGAGTTCCATAGTGCTGGAGAAAGAAAGTAGAAGGCACTTGATCAAGTGGATTCCAGTCTAGCTTTAGATGAGTATGGAAGACCTAGCCTATTATCGTTTAGTGAACGCAGAGTACGAGAAGGAGTGTAAAGAATTACCAGAGAATAGAAGTAGGCAGGAGAACCACTATGCAAGACCTTGTGGGTTAAGGCTAAGACCTTAAATCTAATCCTAAATTCAATATGCAACCAATGAAGTTGTTGAAGAAGATGCAAGATATGGTCAAAATGCAATGCTCAGCAAGTCGGCAGAGAATGAGAGCTGCAATATTTTGTAATCTGTGCTAGGTAACTGTGTGAAAGCCTCTCCTACCTGGTCCATTAGCACGGAATATTGTCCCCAGAAACTAATATGCCCATTTCTGATGCAATACTGCAGAACCTACTCAATGTCCAGCTTAAGCATTAAAAGAGCAACATTTCTCTGGATGGCCTTGATTGAGGGGCTGGTGTTCTACCTTTGAGCCACTGGTACATTTGAGGATGAGCACACCAGAAGAGTAAGGTTAAGACAGAGTCAGCATGGGTTCAGCCAGTCTTGCCTCACCAATTTGCTTCATTTCTTTGATGGCGTGAATAAACATGTGGATAAAGGTGAGACAGTTGATGTAGTGTATCTAGATTCTCAGGATACTTTGACAAGTTCCTCATGAGAAACTCCTGAGAAAATTAAAAAGTCATGGTATGGAAGGCAATGTCCTTCTGTGGATTAGACATTGGTTGTTGGACAGAAAACAGAGGGTAGTGTTAAATGGACATTTCTGTCAGTGGAGGTGGGTGAATAGTAGAATGCCACAGGGATCTGTACTGGGACTGGTACTATTTAACATATTTAAAAATGATCTGGAAATCAGAAAGACGAGTGAGGTGATTAAATTTGCAGATGACACAAAACTATTCAATGTTGTGAAAACACATGCAGAGTGTGAAAATTTGCAGAAAGACCTTAGGAAAGACTGGTCATCCAAATGGCAGGTGAAAGATAATGTGGACAAATGCAAAGTGATGCACATTGGGAAGAATAATCCAAAATAATCCAAATCATAGTTACCTGATGCTGGGGTCTACCTAGATGTCATTTTAGACAATACGCTGAAATCTTCTGCCCAGTGTGCATCAGCATCCAAAAAAGCAAACAAAATGCTAGGAATTATTAGGAAAGGGTGGCCTAGTGGTTAGGGTGGTGGACTTTGTTCCTGGGGAACTGAGGAACTGAGTTCGATTCCCGGCACAGGCAGCTCCTTGTGACTCTGGGCAAGTCACTTAACCCTCCATTGCCTGCTGCATTGAGCCTGCCATGAGTGGGAAAGCGCAGGGTACAAATGTAACAAAAATAAAATAGATACTATTGGAGATTCTACATGGAATGTTGCTATTCCACTAGCAACATTCCATGTAGAAGGCTGCGCAGGCTTCTGTTTCTGTGAGTCTGACGTCCTGCATGTATGTGCAGGACGTCAGACTACAGAAGCAGAAGCCTGCGCGGCCACATTGGTGATCTGCAAGGGCCGACTTCTACATGGAATGTTGCTAGTGGAATAGGGAGGAGTGGCCTAGTGGTTAGGGTGGTGGACTTTGGTTCTGAGGAACTGAGTTTGATTCCCACTTCAGGCACAGGCAGCTCCTTGTGACTCTGGGCAAGTCACTTAACCCTCCATTGCCCCATGTAAGCCGCATTGAGCCTTCCATGAGTGGGAAAGCGCGGGGTACAAATGTAACAAAAAAAAATAAGACCAAGAATATTATAATGCTTCTGTGTTGCGACATCACCTTGAGTATTGCATTCAATTCTGGTCTCCCTATCTCAAAAATATATATAATGGAATTAGAAAAGGTTCAAAGAAGAGCAACCAAAATGATAAAGGGGATGGAACTCCTCTCTTATGAGGAAAGGCTAAAGAGGTTAGGCCTCTTCAGTTTGTAAAAGAGACAGCTGGGGGGGATAGGATTGAAGTCTACAAAATCCTGAGTGGAGTAGAACAGGTAAAAGTGAATCTATTTTTCACGCTTTCAAAAAGTACAAAGACCAGGGGATACTCAATAAAATTACATGAAAATACTTTTAAAACAAATAGGAGGAAATATTATTTTTACTCAAAGAATATTTAAGCTCTGGAATTCATTGCAGAAAGAAGAGTGCACACTGTTAACAATGCAGAAAAACCCGTTTCTTGCTTGTTCTTGTCCTTTTCCTTCAAATGAATGTATGTTTATTTTATTTATTTTACAAATTTGTAGCCTACCTATTGACTGGGTGATTTACAATTACAACATACATAAAATGCAAAACAAACATTTCATAAAAACAATCAGATTGCTCAACCAAATCAAAGGAACTGCCTTGCACAACTCATGGCATAGATGCTTCTTAAAGCGTAATAAATCAGTAACCAATATCAAAGACTCAGGTAATTTGTTCCATAAGGAAGGCCCAGCAATCGAAAAAAAATCTGCTCTTCTGGTCATATCATAACACACCCTTGAAAAATGAGGCATCAAAAGCTGTCTTTACCTTCTGATCTTAATGTGCGAGATGGAACATGTGGAGGGGCATAATCGAACGAAAACGTCTACCTCCATGGGCGTTTATCTCCGAGAACGGGTCCGTGAAGGGGCGGACCGAACCGTATTTTCGCAAAAAATAGACGTCCATGTTTTATTCGACAATTTGTGAGCTGGGCGTTTTTGTTTTTCAGTGATAATGGAAAATGAAAGCGCCCAGCTCAAAAACGAATAAATCCAAGGCATTTGTTCGTGGGAGGGGCCAGGAGTCGTAGTGCACTGGTCCCCCTCACATGCCAGGACACCAACCGGGCACCCTAGGGGGCACTTTTACAAAAAAAAAAAAAGGTAAAAGAGCTCCCAGGTGCATAGCACCCTTCCCTTGTGTGTTGAGCCCCCCAAATCCCCCTCAAAACCCACTGCCCACAAGTCTACACCATTACTATAGCCCTAAGGGGTGAAGGGGGGCACCTACATGTGGGTACAGTGGGTTTGGGGGGGTTGGACGACTAAGCATTAAGCAGCACAATTGTAACAGGTAGGGGGGGGGATGGGCCTGGGTCCACCTGCCTGAAGTCCACTGCACCCCCTAACAACTGCTCCAGGGACCTGCATACTGCTGCCAGGGAGGTGGGTATGACATTTGAGGGTGAAAATAAAAAGTTGTGAAACATCATTTTTTGTGGTGGGTGGGGGTTAGTGACCACTGGGGGAGTCAGGGGAGGTCATCCCCGATTCCCTCTGGTGGTAATCTGGTCATTTAGGGCACTTTTTGGGGCCTTATTCGTGAAAAAACAGGGTCCAGGAAAAGTGCCCTAAATTCTAGCTCCAAACGCATACTTTTTTTCCATTATCAGCGAAAGGCGCCCATCTCTGTTCGGGTGATAACCATGCCCCAGTCCCGCCTTCACCACGCCTCTGACACGCCCCCATCAACTTGTACGCTTCCGCGATGAAGTGCAGTTGAAAACGTCCAAGTTTGACATTCAATTATACCGCGTTATTCGTTTTTGGGAGATAAACGCCTATCTCCCGATTTAGGTCGCAATATAGGCGTTTTTGTCTTTCGATTATAAGCTGGATAGACTCTAATACCTGAAAAAAAATACAAAGGTAACATTCCAGATAACACTTTGAAAATCATTATCAAGAATTTAAATTTAATTCTAAAGCTAACAGGGAGCCAATGTAACCTCTTCATTGACAGTGTAACATGATCAAAACAGGAAAGACTCATCACAAGACGTACAGCTGCATTTTGCACAACTTGTAACATACATTAAATGGCGACAGATAAAGACCCACATGGTCCGTCCAGTTTGCCCAACAAAGACAAAGCTCACCCCCCCCCCCCCCCCCCCAGCTCCTTACTTTTCACTTGTGATAAACCCTTGAACAACTACAATAATCAAGTTTTAATAACACTAAACTCTAGACAGCTGTCAAAAATTGGACTCTATTGGTTTAAGTTTACTCAAAACCCGCAGCTGAAAGAAGGCTGTGCATCTCTAGACATTACTGTTATTCTGCAGTCTTGAATAAGCATGAAAGCCTAAAATATTATGGTGTGTATTAGGAAAGGCTTAAAACCTGGCACCCATAGACAATAAGAGAAAACACTCAGGTACAACCAGGGCTTTTTTTTGAAGAGGTACTTGGGGGTACTGAGTACTGGCACCTTTTCCATTGTCTGCTAAAATTGACCCATGGTCCCCAAGTTTTAATGAAAGAGCTCAGGCTCTATACACCAATTCTGCCTTGTCATAGATTCTGTGACTGGTTGCTTGGAATAAACTTCCTGAGCCCATACGCCAAGCCCCCTCCCTACCCATCTTTAAATCCTTGCTGAAAGCCCACCTCTTCAATATTGCCTTCGGCACCTAACCTTTATACCTTTCAGGAAATCTAGACTGCCCCAATTTGACTGCCCCTACTTGACTGACTGTACATTTGTCCTTTAGATTGTAAGCTCTTTGAGCAGGGACTGTCCTTCTTTGTTGAATTGTACAGCGCTGCGTAACCCTAGTAGCGCTCTAGAAATGTTAAATAGTAGTAGTAGTAGTAGTATAGGGCCTGGCTATTGTGGGGCGGGTCCCTCAGTAATCACCCCACCCCTGAAGGGTGGCCCAGCATTTGAGTACCGGCACCTTTTTTGCTAGAAAAAATGCACTGGGTACAACTAAGCTAAAAAGTGATATATGGGAATAGGAAGCAGTGAAAGATGAATTTAGGTCCAACATAGCTTACATTACTTGTGATCTACATCACAGTCCTTCTACTTTGGCCAGCAACCTTTGTACTGATTATCTTTTATGAACAACAAAGAAATGCCTGATGTGCGAAGTAAATCTGACTAAGGTCAAAGATTGCTTAATCACCTTGACTATTTGTCTAATTTGGACCTTTCCTTGCTGTTGTCCCCTTATTGATCAGTCTACCCACTCTCCATATTTGCAAAATGGACACAAATAAAGGGTAGGTGTTGATTGAGGGGAGTTTCCTTGGAGACAGCCATTTGGGGAAAAGTGTCTCTTTACCGTATCAGACTAGCCAGAATCACTGTTTTTCAAAATGATCTATTTGGAAGGTCTTTGTTTGTGTAATGCAGACAGCACGTACACATTTATTTATTTGTTACATTTGTATCCCACATTTCCCCACCTTTTTGCAGGCTCAATGTGGCTTACATTATGCCGTAATGATAATCACCATTTCCAGCATGAGAAATACAAAACAGTTTAACATTAAAGTTCATAAATGATGAAGTAACATGTTGAGTACGTTGGGTAGAAAGATCAATTCAAGCATGAGAGGTAAAGGGGTGATGCGTTAATGTTCATTGGTGAAAATTGATTGAAGCAGTTAGATGTATAGAATTCGATTTTATATGGTTGTGGTAGAGTTATGATGTTAGGTCATTATGATGGCTCATTATGGTATATTTTTTCAAACAGGTTGGTCTCTAGTAATTTCGGGAAGGCTGTTAGGTCATGCATAGATTTTAAGGCTTTTGGTAGTGCATTCCATAGTTGCGTGCTGATGTAGGAGAAGCTAACTGAAACTAGGAATGTTCTATAAGTAAAAAAATAGGTGATTTAAGAATATGGCTAAAGTCTACAAATCTGATTCTTGTCCTATATCCTTAGCCTTGAAGAACTTATCCTACTAATTTCAAAAATCTTTACTGAGGTATCATGGGAAATAGAATTTTTTAGGTGGGCCTATGGAAAAAATGGGTGGGCACAAAATGTCTTTTCTGTCCCCTCCCCTACCGGCACCTCCCAACTCAATGGAAGAGAATTAGGACCACCCCGGCCTTTTAAAAATTCTTTTCATTAAAATATAAATACCCGAGTTAGCAGGGACCCCCAAGCCCTGCCAGCTGACAACCACCTCTGAAGGCACCCAGAATGCAAAAACTGAGCATTCATAGGCTGCTGGTGTTGGCAGCAGGGAGTTCTGAGCACCTTCAGCGGATGTCTTCAGCTGGCAGGGCTTGGGGGATTCCCGTCAGCTACCATAAAGGTGCACCACCAAGACCCACTCATGTTTACACTGTTGGTTACAGCAGATATAGGCCATGAAGGCCCTCTGGCCTGCAGATTTCCACTCTTGATGTAATTAATAAACTCCAATTAATTTCTGACTTCCCCCTTACTTCCTCACAACTAGGGATTCTCTGTGCTTATCTTGTGATTTCTTGGATCTGCATTGTTTTTGTCTTTCTCCTTTAAGCTAGGAGTCCATTTCATGTTTCTGCCACCCTTTCTATCAGTAAATAATGTCTGATGTTGCTCCCGAGTCTATTCCTTGAGCTTTGTACTGTGACCTCTTGCTCTAGAATGTTCACTTCTTGTGCCTGATGTATTTATACTTTGGGGTATTTAAATGTCCTATTCACTTCCTCAAGTCTCATTTCTTATGGCTTTTGGTGTAGAAGATGTACCATTTTGGGAGCCTTTCTTTGGATTGCCTCCAACATGTCTATGTCCTTTCACAGAACTGGGCAGACTATTCTAGGCAAAGTTCCACCAATAGAGGCATTTCTCATCTCTGTGCAGCCCTATCATTCCTCTGGCTCTGGAAATCAACTTATCACGCTGTTTTGCTACCTGGAGATTATTAGACATGATCATCCTAGGGTCTCTTTTTTTTGGTTGGTACATATGTCCCCCTCCCTCCACCCTTTCATATACTGCTCCTTAGGCTTGGGCAGCCCAAATACATAGTTCCTTTCATTTTTCATTGTGTCTTATCTGCAAATCACTCAACCATGCCCTAAGATTTCCTAAATCCCAAGCAGTGTCCAGTCTGTTGCAGAGCTTAATAGCCCAGTAGATAACCTTTGGTGTTTAGTAATATTCAGAACCATAACTTTCCTATACAGTACCTCTAGTTTACAAAACCTTTTTTTAAGGATGGGTAATTCCTGCAAAACCAGGCATAGTAACATGGTACAGTAGATGACAGCAGATAAAGACCTGTACAGTCCATCCAGTCTGACCAACAAGATAACCTCATTAGATTACATTTTCCAGGCATAGTCTGTAGCAGTCTGCCTGGCACTGTCCTTGTTCTAAAACATCTGAAGTTGTCATCGAAGCCCCTGAAAAGCCCCACTCCAGCCCATCCAGATCTGTCCAGCCATGATCAGGGCACAGACCGTGGAAGTCTGCCCAGCGCTGGCCTTGTTCTCCCAACTTGTTCAGGCCATGCCAAAAAATGTATTGCTGTGAACCTTTCATCTGTTCAGAAGATATACAGGAACCAACAGCATTAACACTGTTGGGGTAATGTATTTCAAATCTTGTAATAAAATATAACATTGGCTACCATTTTTCAAATATAAATAAACTGAAAGAACCCTAGGAATAAATGCTGATTCTGATGGCCAGTAGACATTTATGAACCACCGTGACTGTAATTGGAGCGTGTGCACACAAGACAAACTACAGGGCTCACAAAGGCCATCCATTCTGCAGAATCATTCAATCACGCTGGAGACCAAGCTCTGCCTAGATTGCTCTTGATGCCAAATACTAGCGGCTAGAAGTTTTCCTTGCTAAGAGAGAACCTGCAGTTTTCATTGACCTCTTTCGGATAGCACAGTAGCAGCTAATTGTAGACTGATGATAGAGTTGACAGATCGCTCTAACTCTCACGGAAAATCTGTCACGCCGCTTGATGGATAGAATAATTTGCCCTTCTGCAGAACTGTCAGAGAGAGGCCAAAGAGTTTCTTAAAACTATCCAATGCAAACTTCTTTCTCTGATAGGGTGTTTCTTGTAGAAATGGCAAAATAGAAGTCAATTTTATTTGTCACTTTCACTATGTATTATTGATCCGTAATGAAATATGAGGACAATTTTCAAAGCCATGTGTAAAGTATGTATAAGGATTTGCAAGAGTATATGTGTATTTCCCAGAGCACAATGTGAGGGGCAGCCATTTTGCAAATACGCACATGGAGAAAAAATGAGCTACACAAATGCAATAGCTTCTGTGTATAAGAACAAGCACTAACACGGAAGCAGTGACTGTGTAACTTCCACTTATAAGTGGCACCACTTTCATGTTAAGCAGTGAGACCGCAATGTATTTTGAGTGGAGGAGTAGCCTAATGGTTAGTGCAGCAGCCTGAGAACCTCAGGAACTGTGTTCAGTTCCCACTGCAGCTCCTTGTAACTCTGGGCAAGTCACTTAGGGGGCCTTTTACTAAAGCTTAGCTTGAGTTTTCTGCAGCAGGGCCCATTTTATTCCTTAATACTCCATCACCCCAGGTACAAAATAAGTACCTGTATATAGTATGTAAACCGCTTTGATTATAACCACAGAAAGGCAGTATATCAAATTCCACTCCTTTTTGTTTTTTATTTCGGAAGTAGAAATAAATAGTAAAGGATTATGGAGAATTATTCCTTTAATCCCTCGTGTGCACGCTTCTGAGTTGGTGCAAAACCTGACAGGGAAATTTGTTCCCATAAACATATATTCTGTTTACAAGCCAAAAAAGCTTGTTTCTCCAAAAATGAGAAGCCTAGGAAGGCTATCGTCTAAGCGATTTCTTGTCTCTCCCCTGCCCTCCCCTCCATGTCCAGCGATTCTCCCCTGCCCTGCCCTCCCATCCCATCCCATCCATGTCCAGCGATTCTCCCCTCCCCTCCATGTCCAGTGACTCGCCCGAGCCCCCACCTGCCCCCCTTTTAAGCACACAAGTTCCACTTCAAACCCAGCCCTCACCTGTCCGCCCTCTTCTCCCACAACAGCCCTCCTTTCCTTCCTGCTGCCCTTCCTTTAAAATCTTCATTTTACCTGAAGTTGCAGCGGCGTCAGTGAAAGCAGCAGGCTCGGCTCGCCTGCAGCCTTCCCTTCCCTCTCAGTGTCCCGCCCTCCTCTGAAATAATTTCCTCTTTCCGTGAGGGCGGGACACTGAGAGGGAAGGGAAGGTGAGCCGATTACGTAGTACCTCATTTACACACGCTTACAAACCCAGCCAGCCAGCCATCCACGGAAGCAGATTGACAAATTATTATATAGGAGATAAGGTGAATACATGTGTAGATTCGTGATCCACCCAAGTCACACCTAAAGCTACCTCCTAATATCTCTGCATGGTGCGGATTTCCACATGTAAATAGAGGCTTTGTGAAAATCACATTTTGCACATATATGTCATCTACACGTGTAAATGCCACAACTTACACACGGAAATACTTTAAAAATAACCTCCTTAATGCTTAAACCAGCCCTGGTGCAACACAGTAAGTCTTCAGAGGTAAAGTTATATCCGTACAACCTATGTGCATGTAACATTACCTATTGGTTGAGGAGGCATTTCCAAGGTCAGGGTACACCCTTACACACATACCTTTGGGACTGAAGATGAGGTAAAGATTTGCATGCTACAGAGCCCTGGTTGTAGAGATCTATTGAATGATTATATTTTCCATTAATAAATCCAAAAAGGTGCAGTGCAGCCCTATGCACTTATTATAAAGACGAACTTCTCCCGTGCGACATGCTAAAGTATCAGAAAAACTAAGTGTCAAAACCAATTTGTTAAATGCATAACTTTCTGATCTGCAGAAGCTACAACAGAAGACAAAGGAGTACATCAGTTAAGGGAATGCTTTTTTGTGCAATGTTCCTTAGCATAGCAAGTGCGTTAACTGTAGTATGATAATATGCATTTAACAGATCTCCACAGCAACCCAAGCAATATGCACCCATTTCTTCTTGAATGGCACCTTTTACTCATTACTGGAGGAACAATAATAGATAGTTTCCATTTGCTGTAATGCAGTGTGCACCTTCTGCTTTTAACTTAGTGCAATTGCCTGTTCCCCCCCCCCCCCCCCCCTTCTCCGTTAGATGCCAGTTAAGGCCAAGTACTGACACATCGGCTCCTCTCCTTGGCTGAAGGAGTTAATTGGGTACACTATATACCTTCATCTTCCAGAACTCTTTACCATAGCGCAGCTGCAGCATACACCTCCTAATTACATTCACTTGCAGAAATGAAAAGGAGAGGGAAGCACTTGAGAAAAGGTCACATTAATAATACAGGTGGGGAAAAAAAGAGCCCCATGGATATGTATTTTTCATTTGATGGAAAAAAAAAAAGCTAATATTTTTTTCCTACATTTTGAAAAAAAAAATCCGAGTCCACCGGTGTAAAAACTACTTTCACCATGTACTAACACTGACCCCACACTGAGCTCTTTGGTGGGAAATGTACGGCGCCCCAGCAGAAACACCAGTGCCTGGCAGGAGTTTGTATCTGAGCAGCCATGGAGGATGGAACGCCCTCCCGAAGGACTCCAATTGAACAAATATAACACTCTGAATTTGTTTTATAATAATTCTTTATGTAAATTTCACCACCTGACTGAATATAGATTCTTCAGCTTCAAAAGGAAAGGGCTGGGGGTGGGGAAGATGATGATAGAAATACAGAATGTGATAATCGATTCATCACCAAGAAATGTAAGCCCACAAGCCAGAAGCTACTTATTACTACACCTACCCACATGCAGAAACATAGTCTACAAAACCACCTATATGGTTGGCTTCAGTTACCAGGGGTCCAAATGGTGGAACTCAATTCCAAAGATTGCACAAATCATTACAAGCTACCTTCAGTTCAGAAAAGAACTGAAAACCTACCTCTTCAAGACATTTTTTGGATAATATATGTTACCACTGCTCTAGACAAATTTTGTAAATGTAATCTAGCCAAATCTGTAACTACCTCTTCCTATATACTCTATGAATAATATATGCTACACCTCTGTCATATCTCCCCCCTCCCACCTTTCTTCCAAATCTAGACAAATTTGCAACTGTAATGAAACACTGTAATTCCTACTGACTGTCAACTGTAAGCCACATTGAACCGAAGCTTCAGTTTTTGGATAATCGTGGGATACAAGAACGAATAAATAAATAAATTCATGTATGGTGCGAGGAAGTAAATAGGGAACTGTTGTTTACTGTGGGATGCTTTCATTCAATTTGGAACTTCAAAAAAATTATGAGCGAAAAATGTAGATGAATTTAGCAAATAAAAACAGCTCAATGTGTTGCGGCGGCTAAGAAGGCGAACAGAATGTTGAGTATTATTAGAAAAGGGATGGAAAACAAACATGAGGCCGTTATATCGCTCCATGGTGCGACCGCACCTGGAGTATTGTGTTCAGTTCTGGTCGCCTCATCTCAAAAAAGATATAAAGGAATTGGAGAAGGTGTAGAGAAGGGTGACAAAAATGATAAAAAGGATGGGACGACTACCCTATGAGGAGAGGTTAAGACGGCTAAGACTCTTTAGCCTGGAGAGAAGTCGGCTGAGAGGTGATATGATAGAGGTTTACAAAATAATGAGCGGGATAGAGCGGACAGATGTGAAGCGTTTGTTTACACTTTCTAACAATAATAGAACCAAGGGACACAAGCTGAAATTAGAATGTGGTAGGTTTAAAACAAATCGGAGAAAGTTTTTCTTTACTCAGCGCGTAGTTAGACTCTGGAACTCATTGCCGGAGAAGGTAGTGATGGCAGCTGGCCTTGCTGAGTTTAAAGGGGGTCTGGATAGATTCCTGAAGAAAAAGTCCATTGATCGTTATTAAATTTGGGGTTTTTGCTGGGTTCTTGGGGCCTGGATTGGCCGCTGTTGGAGACAGGGTGCTGGGCTTGATGGACCTTTGGTCTTTTCCCAGCGTGGCGGTGCTTATGTGTGTATGTTCTTTGTGTAACAAGCCTCTCCCCCAGCCAAATTCCCAACAGCTGAGATGCCCTATCAGAGCAATTCTATAAATTTGTGTCAAGATGTATGAGCTACAATGGGGCATCTTAGTATCAGTTCTATAGAAGCTTTCTGAGTGCGCCTAAGCTGGTACAGAATTCTTGCACAAAGCCACTGTGGAACGCCAAAAGTTTGACATGCAAACTTACATCATGCCAATAGCTGGAGTAAGTTGGTGTGCTATGTGAACCATACAATGAACACAACTAATAGAACTCTATAAGTTGAGCGTGTCACTTGGCAACTGGCCCGTGTCATGCTAATGCTCCCCCCACATGTACCCCCTTGGCAATTGTGCACTAAGTAGTCCTTTTGCTAAGCTGCACTAAAAAGTAGCCTGTGGTATCAGTAGTGTGGGGCTTTCTGAGGCCACTTTTAGAGCAGCATTTCCTATTTTTCCCATTAATGGCCACTACTACTACTACTACTACTTATCATTTCTATAGCGCTACAAGGCATACGCAGCGCTGTACACCATACACAAAAAAGACAGTCCCTGCTCAAAGAGCTCACAATCTAGATAAGACAGGTAAACAGACAGAACAATAAGGGTAATGGAATAAAGAGGTGAGGATAAAAGGACAGGGCAAGTGAGTAGTGGTCAAAAGCAGCGGTAAAGAGGTGGGCCTTAAGTTTGGACTCGAAAACGGCCAAAGACGGGGCCAGTGGCGTTCCTAGGGGCACTGACACCCGGAGCGCGACCCCTCGGCGAAAGAAACCCCCCCCCCGGTGCACGCCGCTGGGGGGGGGTGCCGCACGCCTGTCGGCTCTTCGTTTCCATGCTCCCTCTGCCCCGGAACAGGAAGTAACCTGTTCCGGGGCAGAGGGAGCATGAAAACGATGAGCTGACAGGCGCGCGGCACCCCCCTCAGCGGCATGCACACGGGGCAGACCGCCCCCACGGCCCCCCCTTGGTACGCCACTGGACGGGGCCAGATGTAGAGGCTCGGGTAATCTATTCCAGGCGTGAGGTGCAGCAAGATAAAAGGAACGGAGTCTGGAATTAGCAGTAGAGGAGAAGTGGGCAGATAAGAGAGATTTATCTACAGAACGGAGTACCCGAGAGGGGGCGCAGGGAGAGACAAGAGTGAAGAGGCACTGGGGAGCGGCAGAGCGAATGCTCCCATAGGTCAACAAGAGAAGCCTGAATTGAATGCGGAAACAGACCACATGCTAATTACCAATTAGTGCCTGGCCATTAGGACGTAGTCCTTACCAACACCTATTTAATAGGTGCTAAGGGCTCTAGTGATAACCACACACTAATCAATTAGGATGCAGTTATGTAGCTGTGCTAACCGATTAGCTCTGGAAACTCTCCGCTGCCAAACATGCCTCTGTGCCTTGTGAACTTGGCCAAGTCACTTAACCCTCCGTTGCCCCAGGTACAAAAACTTAGATTGTGAGCCCTCTGGGGACAGTGAAATTACCTGCATATGATGTGTACAGTGCTGCCCACGTCTAGTAGCACTACAGAAATGATTAGTAGTAGTAGTAAGATAGAATGTCTCATATGTTCATGGGTGATCAAATGGTAAGACGGGATGATAAGTAGATTTTGGGAAGAGGATCTTAGAGCATGAGCTGGACTATAAGAAGTCAAAAGACAAGAAAGATAAGGTGGTTCACTAGATGTAAGTGTCATAAAGACATGTAGCAAAAGTTTGTTATACGATGAGTTATCAGTAGCCAATGGGCTTCTTTCAAGTGTGGATTGTTATGATTATATTTCCTAACATTACAGATTAAATGGATAGCAGTGTGTTGGATAAAAAAGGTATCATCTTATGTTTTTGTTTTATTTCTATTTTTTACCTTTAAAATTGGATACGTTGTAAATGACGAAGATCCTTGACTCTAAGACCAGGTATACCACACTAAGCTGTGGTAAGTATGCGTTAGTGCTTACCACAACTTTGTAAAAGGACCCCTAAGCTACACACATGTGCCAGTTCCAAAATAGGATCTAGCATTTACATGCACAAATTCCAATTATTAGCACCAAGGATGCAAGTAAATGCTAGACTTCTCTAACATATACGCGCTACTGGCATAGACACCAGCTTATAGAATTGCTTTTCAAATATTTCAGGAAAACAGTAAGCATTTCTTTCCTGCATAATTTTTCATCAGCTGCCACTCCCATAGGAGCACCCCCGATATTGTTGAGCACAGTTTTCGACTGTGTCCAGAAACGGGGTAATTTCCATTGGGTTCAGCACCTCCAATCATTTTTAAAAATGGGCTCCTATGGGCCACTCCGAATTATGTAATACATTGCATTTTCAGGATTCCTTTTCAGATATGCAGAATAAGAGCCCTGCTTTATATAGAATGTAGAGAGGATATCGGCACTTAACCAGAAAAGCAACAACTCCACCCTGGACCGCCCACATATTTATAAATGACCTAGAGATGGGAGTAACTAGTGAGGTAATTAAATTCGCAGATGACACAAAATTATTCAGGGTCGTCAAGTCACAGGAGGAGTGTGAAAGATTACAGGAGGACCTCGCGAGACTGGGGGATTGGGCGTCCAAGTGGCAGATGAAGTTCAATGTTGACAAGTGCAAAGTGATGCATGTGGGTAAAAGGAACCCGAATTACAGCTATGTCATGCAAGGTTCCGTGTTAGGAGTCACAGACCTAGAAAGGGATCTGGGAGTCATCGTTGATAAGACGTTAAAAACGTCTGCTCAGTGTGCTGCGGTGGCTAAGAAAGCCTGCACAGAATGTTGAGTATTATTAGGAAAGGGATGGAAAACAAACACAAGGACGTTATAATGCCGTTGTATCACTCCATAGTGCGACTGCACCTAGAATATTGTGTCCAATTCTGGTCGCCGCATCTCAAAAACGATATAAAGGAATTAGAGAAGGTGCAGAGAAGGGCGACGAAAATGATAAAGGGAATGGAACGACTTCCCTATGAGGAAAGGCTGAGAAGGTTAGGGCTCTTCAGCTTGGAGAAAAGGCGGCTGAGGGGTGATATGATAGAAGTCTACAAGATAATAAGCGGATTAGAGCGGATAGATGTGAAGCGTTTGTTTACACTTTCAAACAACAACAAAACCAGGGGACACAAGATGAAGCTAGAATATGGTAGATTTAAAACAAATAGGAGAAAGTTGTTCTTTACTCAGCATGTAGTTAGACTCTGGAACTCGTTACTGGAAAATGTAGTGACAGCAGCTGGCCTTACGGAATTTAAAGGGGGTTTGGACAGATTCCTGAGGAAAAAGTCCATTATTAAGAATTAAGAATTAAGTTTTTTGGGGGGGGAGGGTTTGCTGGGTTCTTGAAGCCTGGATTGGCCACTGTCAGAGACAGGATGCTGGGCTTGATGCCCTTGGTCTTTTCCCGGTATGGCGGTGCTTATGTACTTATATACTTATGTTGGTTTTGGCTTAGGTGCTAAGGACCAGATTCTATATTTGGCGCCTTAAAAAATTGGCGCTGAAATCAGTACCAACTAAGCGTATTCTATAATCGACACCTTGATTTAGGCACCGATTATAGAATACGCCTAGTTGATATCTCAGAGCCTAAAACTATGCACTGGGATTTACACCAACAAAAACATGGTGTAAATCCTGGTGTGTAGATTTAGGTGCACTAGGCCATATTCTATAACTACACACATACATTTTGGAATGCCCATAAAATGCCCATTTCCCCACCCATAACCATGCCTCTTTTTGCCTACGCACATTAGAAGTTCGGCACACTTCATTACAGAATATGCTTAGTGAGTTGTGCATGTTAGTTCTAATCAGTGCCCATTAGTGCTCATTAGCTTGTTAAGCTTGTTAAGTTACGTGTATTGTTATAAACGTATGCATCCAGCTTTTCCTACTTAAGCGCACAACTATGGAACACACTACCAAAAGTAATAAAAACTACGGTCGACCACCTAAACTTCCGGAAAGCACTAAAAACAGACCTGTTCAGAAAAGCATATCCCACCGACCCAACATAAAAAAACCTGGATACCTGCGACATAATGGAACCAAAGACCGTAATGGACATAACCTAACTCTTCCTCTCTGTCTCTAATGTTCCCCCAATTGCATTTACCACACATGTACCTCTCTCTACCACAATATCACCTTGTAATTCTATTAGTTCAAACCGGAATCACCTAACGCCGTTTACGATACTATGTAAGCCACATTGAGCCTGGGAAAATGTGGGGTACAAATGCAATAAAATAAAAATAAATTATTCTTTGTTATGAATCCTATACTGTTTAGTGTAAGCCACGTTGAACTCAAGCTCGTTTAGGATAATGTGGTATATAAATGTCACAAATTAATAAGTAAATAAATCAGCACGGATCTCTAGGCACGCTATATAGAATCCGGGGGTAACTGGGTATATCCAGCACTGTCCAGTTAAGTGCCACTGAATATGCCCAGTTAGTCCTGGATAAACGATTCAAAATGGCCAGGAGCCTCTCCTGGCTGTTTAATTACTTTGAATATTGATCCCTTAGCTTGCAAATGACATCTTACATTTAGGTGCTAAAATTATAGAATGAGGGGGTTTACCCCAGTGAATGATATGTATCTATATCTACTATTAAAAATCATCATATCTAATAGCCTTAATTTACTGTGTTATGCCAATGATTTCAAGGTACTGCCCTAAGTCAGATGATCTTCTGGGTTTATGTTGGAAGGTTAATGATTGTTTAACAGATGTCTTGGACTAAATGAGGGGGTAATAAGTTTATATTGGACGGATCTCCTTTGGGTTGTAAGCACTTTGCTAGCAGTCTTGATGTGCTCTTAGATCTAGCTTTGGGCTGGAGAATCATATCCTTAATGTTTCAAGGAATGCTTGCTTTGAGCTTCTGTGCATTTGTCAGCTAAAAACATTTAAAGCCTTTTCTCAATTCCAGTAGGTTTTGTAATCACTAGTGATTTTAAGGCTTGATTACTGTAATTCTCTTTGGTTAGGTTATCCTATGAAAAAGCCTTCGTCGTTTGCAGTTGATACAAAATGCTGCAGTCCATTTGAGCTCACAGAATTCTTTTATCATATCATTGGATGTAGTCTATTTTTATGTTAATTTTTATGTATGTTATTTGGTCTTAATTTCTTTGTGCATCACCTCAAGCTTTTCCTTGCTGATGAATAAATCTAAATATATAAATATGCCAGTTCTGGATGTTGGACTCATTATTCTTGTGAGAACATTGATGGTCTGTTGGTGTTTCCAAGCTATTGTTCAGTTGCACTGTTTCGACATTCATCTAAATCTATTTTCCGCCACCTTTGATTTCTAGCCAGGATTATTTGCCCACATGGATAAGTAACGTATGCCACTCTTAGTGGTTATAATGCATTAATTCTGGCAGTAATTGATAATATGATCAGTCCTTTGGAGCATTTATATTACGGGGGTCTAATCTATTTATCAGACGCTTCTTTGTTTAGATCCAATTCATTTATTGTTTCTGGCTGATTTGCCTCCTGATTTTCTCTGAAACACACTGAGCATCCTTTTTTTTCTGCCATGATCAAGATAGCACAAAAAAAAATCCATACTCAGAGAAATGGGCTGGAACCAAACAAAAAAAAATGGTGAAAAGAGAATTTGTGATAAAAATAAAGAAATAGATGATGAGAAGTGCCATAAAAACCACTATTCATGAATTACTTTAGCTTTGATCCATATTTAGTATACAGTAAATATAGGATTCGATATTCAGCCGGTGGTGGTAAGCATTTTTTTTAGCCACTGCCGATGTTATTCCTGGATATTCGATGCCGGGCCATGTCCGGGCATTAGCATTAAATATCCGGATTTATGCAACTGGTTATATCTTAGACCGTTAAGTGCTGAATATTACACTTTATCGTATAAGTGACACCGCATTTAAGTCTAACTCTCATGTGCTTTGATTTAATCGCTGAACTTAGGTGGCTAATTTATTTATTTTATTTTATTTATTTGTGACTTGATTTACTGCCTTAACTGACGAACACAGCAAGGCAGTTAACAAATACTAAAACTAAATTAATAAGAGTAGAAAAAGAACTGCAATGTAAAATAGGACAGAAATACAATTAAATAACAAAAGAGAGGGTGCAACAGTACACAAACCAAAACAGCAAGGAAGAGCACAACAGGGCCTCCAAGACTGGAACAATGGTACAATCTTTACTGAAATGGACCCGACAAGGGCCGTGTTTCAGCGTGGAAAAAACGCCTGCCTCAGGGGTCAAACCAGTATTCTTTTTAGTTGGAAATAAATATCCCAAAATGTCCTTCTAAAAACACTTTGTGGAGCAGATCTTTCACCATGCCTATCAACCTTGGTGTGGGAAGGACCAATACCATCTTGGTCCAAATGGCACCTGACCCTTCCCACACCAAGGGCCCTGTTTACTAAGGTGCATTAGCGTTTTTATTGCGCCTACAATTAACATGTGCGCTAACCATGTAGGTGCCTATAGGGATATTGCAGACACGTACACGGTTAACATGAATGCATGGTTAATGCACATTAAAAATTCTAACGCGCCTATACTGCGGATTAGTAAACAGGGCCCCAAGGTTGATAGGCATGGTGAAAGATATGCTACCACAAAGTGTTTTAAGAAGGATGTTTTGGGATATTTATTTCCAACTAAAAAAGAATACTGGTTTGACTCCTGAGGCAGGTACTTTTCCGTGCTGAAACATGGCCCGTGTCGGGTCCATTTCATTAAAGATTGTACCATTGTTCCAGTCTTGGAGGTCATTTTGTGCAGAAATACAATCAACCAGAAGATAGCAGTTTAAACATTCATCCTCACAATGTAGTAAATTTAAAACGAATCTGAGAAAATTTTTCTTCACGCAACGTGTAATTAAACTCTGGAATTCATTGCCAGAGAATGTGGTAAAGGCGGTTAGCTTAGCGGAGTTTTAAAAAGGTTTGGACGGCTTCCTAAAGGAAAAGGCCATAGACCATTATTAAACGAACGGGGAAAATCCACTATTTCTGGGATAAGCAGTATAGAATGTTTCGAACATTTTGGGGATCTTGCCAGGTATTTGTGTCCTGGATTAGCCACTGTTGGAAACAGGATGCTTGGGCTTGATGGATCTTTGGTCTTTCCCAGTATGGCAATACCTATGTACTTATGTACCCTCATTCACATTCGCTCCCAGGCACCACAGTGTCCTCCCTGCTCCATTATACATTGACCAAGCAGCCTGCCGGAGCATAATTAGAAGCATTGTGTTCACTTGGAGTATTGTGTTCAGTTTTGGAGGCCGTATCTTGCTAAAGATGTAAAAAGACTGGAAGCGGTGTAAAGAAAAGCTACAAAAATGGTATGGGATTTGCATTGCAAACTGTATGAAGAGAGACTTGCCGACCTGAACATGTATACCTTGGAGGAAAGGAGAAACAGGGGTGACATGATACAGACATTCAAATATTTGAAAGGTATTAATCCGCAAACGAACCTTTTCCGGAGACGGGAAGGTGATAGAACTAGACATGAATTGAGGTTGAAGGGGGGCAGACTCAGGAGTAATGTCAGGAAGTATTTTTTCATGGAAAGGGTGGTAGATACGTGGAATTCCCTCCCGAGGGAGGTGGTGGAGATGAAAACAGTAATGGAATTCAAACATGCGTGGGATAAACACAAAGGAATCCTGTTTAAAAGAAATGGATCTACGGAATCTTAACGGAGATTGGGTGGCAACATTGGTAATTGGAGAATAAAACCGGTGAAGGGCGGACTTCTATGGTCTGTGCCCTCATCGTGACTGAATAGATATGGAGGGGCTGGAATATCAATTTTAAGGGGCTTCGACATTAGCTTCAGAATTTTTAGTACAGGAACAGTTACATAGTAACATAGTAGATGATGGCAGAAAAAGACCTGCACGGTCTATCCAGTCTGCCCAACAAGATAAATTCATATGTGCTACTTTTTATTTGTACCTGTCTTCTTCAGGGCACAGACCGTATAAGTCTGGCCAGCACTATCCCCACCTCCCAACCACCAGCCCTGCCTCCCACCACCAGCTCTGGCACAGACTGTATAAGTCTGCCCAGCACTATCCCCGCCTCCCAATTACTAGTCCTGCCTCCCACCACCGGCTCTGGTACAGACCGTATAAGTCTGCCCAGCACTATCCCCGTCTCCCAAACACTAGCCCCGCCTCCCACCACCGGCTCTGCCACCTAAACTCGGCTAAGCTCCCAAGGATACATTCCTTCTGAACAGGATTCATTTATGTTTATCCCACGCATGTTTGAATTCTGTTACCATTTTCATCTCCACCACCTCCCACGGGAGAGCATTCCAAGTATCCACCACTCTCTCCGTGAAAAAGTACTTCCTGACATTTTTCGTGAGTCTGCCCCCCTTCAATCTCATTTCATGTCCTCTCGTTCTACCGCCTTCGCATCTCCGGAAAAGATTCGTTTGCAGATTAATACCTTTCAAATATTTGAACGTCTGTATCATATCACCCCTGTTTCTCCTTTCCTCCAAAGTATACATGTTCAGGTCCGCAAGTCTCCCCTCATACGTCTTGTAACGCAAATCCCATACCATTCTTGTAGCTTTCCTTTGCACCGCTTCAATTCTTTTTACATCCTGCACAAGATACGGCTTCCAAAACTGAACACAATACTCCAGGTGGGGCCTCACCAATGACTTGTACAGGGACATCAACACCTCCTTTTTTCTGCTGGTCACACCTCTCTCTATACAGCCTAGCAACTTTCTCGCTACGGCCACCGCCTTGTCATGTTCCCTGACCATTCAGGATATGGGCATCTGAGGATGGGGCAGTCATCTTGGAGTTGGGCAGTTTCAGGAAGGAAGGCCATATTTGGTCGTAAGGGCATCTCCGGTGGGGGCAGCCATCTTGTTGACAGCTGCACATGTTTGGGCCTAATTCCTGTTCTATTTAAAGCCCGACTACCAGTCCTTCCACGCTTCGGCTTCTACTCTGTTTCCTGGGTAGTTGCAGTGCTTCTGGATCTACTTCTGTTTGATGCCTGGTATTGACCTTTGCCTGTTGCTGGATCTTCTACTGCTTGCTGCCTGGTATTGACCTTTTCCTGTTCCTGGATTTGCTACTGTTTGCTGCCTGGTATTGACTTTTGCCTGTTCCTGGATCTGCTACTGTTCGCCACCTGGTATTGACCTTTGCCTGTTCCTGGATCTGCTACTGCTTGCTGCCCGGTTCTGACCTCTGTTGGCTCCTGGTCCTGCTTCTGGCCGTTGCTTGGCCGTGCGCCGTGGACTTTGTTCTGGACTCAGTTCTCTCTGCTGTTTGCTTCCCGCACCTGGGGGCTCAACCCCTGGGGAACGGAGGGGGACACAGGGGGAACTCAGGGTTGGCCGACAGCTCGATGTGGAATCCTCCTCCATCGGGCACAAGAGCTCACACCTCCACTGCGCAAGCCTGACAACAGTGCTGGGCAAACTTTTACGGTCTGTGCCCTGAGAAAGGCAGGGACAAATCAAACTCGGGTATACATATAAAGTATTACAAACCATGTACATAAGTACATAAGTAATGCCACACTAGGAAAAGACCAAGGGTCCATCGAGCCCAGCATCCTGTCCACGACAGCGGCCCAATCCAGTTTATCTTCTTGCAAGATCTTTATCTGCTGACATTTACTATGTTACTATGTCAGTGCTATCTCTGCTCCCAGACCTCCCACAAAATAGCCAGCTTTGAGTTTAGCGGTCTGCAGTGATATTCATTAGCACTAACCGGTCACTGAATGTTAGCAACTTAAGTACATAAGTACATAAGTAATGCCACACTGGGAAAAGACCAAGGGTCCATCGAGCCCAGCTTCCTGTCCACGACAGCGGCCAATCCAGGCCAAGGGCACCTGGCAAGCTTCCCAAACAAGAGATTTAACTGGTCAGGAGCCATTTCTGGCTGATTAAATTGCTTTGAATATCGATCCCATAGTTGGTGTTTGGTAATGATCTTACACATGGGTACTTTGATGATTGAGAGGAAGCTTTTTTTCCAACATCCGCCAGTCTGGGGAGAGGAAGAAGCACTTCATTCTGCCCCCCCCCCCCCCTTTCTCCCACAGATTTCACAGTCACACAGACATCTGTGTTCCTGAAGACTTGCACTTTATTTAGTGATGGAAATGTGAGGCTTAATATTCAGTGGCACTTCTAGTATTTGAGCAGGAGCAGCTGCTACCCTGGTAAGTGCAATCACCAAGGTCTATACCTGGATTTTCAACACCATTATCTGGATAATGCCACTGAAAGTCATCTCTGAAGTGCCAGGCTGATCAAGGGATGAAGCCATGATGGATCTGAAAGGGGTTCATATGTTTGTTTCTCTTTTGGTTGCGTGTGCTTTCCTGTTTTTAGTGATGTTCTTTTTCTGTTATGGTTTTTTATTTTATATTTTATGTGGGTATAGCAAGTAATATACTATGCCATACTTTGTATTGTTATTTGAATATTTTTACTGCTGTAATTGTCTATTGTATATGTTTGATTTATTTTTGCTGTACATTGCCTAAAGGTGGTAAATCAAAATAAATAAATACATTTCATAAATTATAATTATCAGGTACTGCTGATAATCAGGGCCTATAACTGGTAACTATCCAGGTAAGGAAGGACACATGACTATTGGTGATACCTAGATAGCATTTGGTGTTTAGTCTATACCTTGATACTCAGCGGCAATATCAGGGTATCAGCCAGCGGTGAATATTCAGACATAGATTTAAACATAAGGAGGTCGATATTCAAAGAGGGGCATAATCGAACGGGGCGCCCAAGTTCTCATGAGAGCGTCCTCGCAGGATGGCCCCGTAAAGGGGCGGGGCAACCCGTATTATCGAAACAAGAAATTTAGGTCGACCTTAGAGATGGTCATCCCTGGTTTTCGGCGATAATGGAAACCGAGGACGCCCATCTCAAAAATGACCAAATCCAAGCTATTTGGTTGTGGGAGGAGCCAACATTCATAGTGCACTGGTCCCCCTCACATGCCAGGACAACAACCGGGCAACCTAGGGGGCACTGCAGTGGACTTCAGAAATTGCTCCCAGGTGCATAGTTCCCTTACCTTGTGTGCTGAGCACCCCAAAACCCACTCCCCACAACTGTATACCACTACCATAGCCCTAAGGGGTAGGCACCTACATGTGGGTACAGTGGGTTTGGGGGGGGGTTGGAGGGCTCAACATTTACCACCACAAGTGTAACAGGTAGGGGGGATTGGCCTGGGTCCGCCTGCCTGAAGTGCACTGCACCCACTAAAAACTGCTCCAGGGACTTGCATACTGCTGTCATGGAGCTGGGTATGACATTTGAGGCTGGCATAGAGGCTGGAAAAAATGTTTTTAGATTTTTTGGGGGGGTGGGAGGGGGTTGGAGACCACTGGGGGAGTAAGGGGAGGTCATCCCTGATTCCCTCTGATGGTCATCTGGTCAGTTCGGGCCCCTTCTCGAGGCTTGGTCGTGAAAAAAAATGGACCAAGTAAAGTCGGCCAAATGTTCGTCAGGGACGCCCTTCTTTTTTCCATTATTGGCCGAGGACGCCCATCTCTAAATCACGCCCCAGTCCCGCCTTCGGTACAGTGCCAACACGCCCCCATGAATTTTGGTCATCCCCGCGACGGAAAGCAGTTGAGGACGCCCAAAATTGGCTTTCCATTATGCCGATTTGGGCGACCCTGAGAGAAGGACGCCCATCTCCCGATTTGTGTCAGAAGGTAGGCGTCCTTCTCTTTCGAAAATTCACCTGAAAGTGATTTAACCAGCCAGAAACCATTCCTGGCTGGTTAAATCACTTGTTCGGGGGCTAATCAGTCATTTTCAGCGGTACTTTACTGGTTAGTCCCGCCGAAAATGTCCAGTTAACACCCAACTCAAAAGCAGCCATTTTACATAGAAATATAGAAAAATGTAGGCAGATAAAGACCATATAGAGGCGTATCTTCAAAGCACTTAGAGCCAGTCACTCAGAAGCAGGAAGTCATGTCAAAAGGGGCAGGACTGGGAGAGTCATTGGCTGTGCGGACTGACTGGGGCTGTGCCTCTTTATGCTGCTTTTTTAGCTGGACTGAGGAAGAGGAAGGGAAGGAAGGAAGGGAGATACTGAACTGAAGTGGGCCCGGTGCTCCGGGTCACTTTTACTTATGGGTTCCTCTGTTAAGCTGGACTCAGTGCAGCTGCCCTCTTTGCCCATGGGTAAAAATGGCCCTGCTTGTTGGCTAATACTAAAATGATACGAAGGCCTTCAAATGACCTCTCGTGGGAAGACGGTTGAACGGCGACATGCCAAATCAATAAATAAATAGAAATAACAAGCAAATTACTGGCCCTTAACATAGCCGGTAATGTTTTGCACAGAATGAAAACAGGTAAAGTGACAGCACTGGTGAAACACATTTACTCCTTATTTCAATTATTTCAAATAGCTTCTTTTTCCTTTGGAAGGACTCCGTCAAGGAACCAAGGTCAAAATGTACCAACATGGCGGTCATCTAGATCTGGTGCTTGGCATTTGTACACAATCGTTGTTTTCTTGGGTTATTTATTTTAAATCTCTGATGTCAGCTCCAGCTTCCAGCTCCAAAGAGCCCTCTGTTATTCTCAGGTCATTTGGTTGCAGTTCCTATGGAGATAAAGCGGGTTGGAGGGTGGAAAAAGAAGGCATGATAATCGGCTCAGGCCCCCTGCATTCCGTATCAAACACTGAAAGGCCTGCCAAGTAAGAAAGAAGAAAACACTTGAAATGCTTCAAGCAGTGCTGCAAGCTATGATTTGGAACTAAAAGAAAAAAAAATACCCTAATGGAAAATGCAGAGGCTGCTGAGGGAATGGAAGAGAGAAATTCAATGCATGCATCTATTCAATAGATCAGTATATTTATAAACTTCTAGTCTCCAATTACAAATATATTCACGGTCTGGCCCTTCTCCTTATTTTTCTGTTCTTATTCACCCCCCCTTATGTCCCTCACTCTGCATTTCCAATTTTGTATGCTCCTTTGAGCCTAAGTGGACCTTTCTTCCCCTTCCCTCCCCCTTTCTTCCCCTTCCCTCCCCCTTTCTTCCCCTTCCCTCCCCCTTTCTTCCCCTTCCCTCCCCCTTTCTTCCTTCTAGAACTCTTCTTCTGGAACAAACTAACTCCTTAGATTCAAGATACTCCCTCTTTATGTTTTTTACAATCTCTTTATTGATTGTTTGCAACTATCATTATTACAAAGTCCTCAGAAAACAGGCACCTGGTGTCATAGCCACCGGGGGGGGGGGGGGGGGGGCAAAATTCCCTGGGCCCGGTGCAGGGGTCTCTCTCTCTCCTGCTCCTGACGGGACCCGGGTGATCGTGTCCCGACAGGAGCAGGAGAGAGAAAACTCCGCCGCCGGGCCCCCTTGCATTGCCTGCCTAGCAGCTGCTGGGCCCTCAGGCCGCGCATGCTCAGGGGCCAGCCAAGGTACTTCGGGCGGGCAGGCAGGTGGGCGGCAGTGATGATGATTTTGGGGGAGTGGCGGCGGTGACGATTCTGCCCTGGGTCCGGTGGCAGCCTTGCCCCTGGCCCAGCTCAGTCTCTCAGCGGCCCTGCCTGGTGTGGAAGAGTAGCCTAAGGGTTAGTGCAGTGGCCTTAGAACCAGCAGAACTGGGATCGATTCCCACTGCAGCTCCTTGGGACTCTGGGTATGTCACCTATTCATCCATTGTCCCAGATACAAAACAGGTACCTGTATACACAGTGGTTTGCTGGTAAATTTTTAACAACAGGCTCTCTCCCCTGTCCACCTCGGCGCCCCCCCCCCCCCCCCCCCCGTCCACCACTGCGCCCCCCTCCACCTCTGTGCCCCCCCATCCACCTCTGCGCCCCCCCCAAAATTGCAGAGCTGGCTATAGCCGGGGGGGGGGGGGGGGCAATGCATTACTCTCTCCAGGAAAAAACTATTAAATGATCCCAGGTTCCAATCTAATTCATGTTTAATGTGGGATAAAATGCCATAAATGAGTAAATAAATATAAACTTTTAATGTTGAGCACCTGATTCTCAAGGTGAACATATTCCAAACACTATAATGAAAATAAAATGAGTTTTTTTCTACCTTTGTTGTCTGGTGACTGTTTTTCTGATCATGCTGGCCCAGTATCCGATTCTGCTGCTATCTGTCCTCTTAACTCCGTTTCCAGGGCTTCCTTTCCATTTATTTCTTTCCTCCTTTCTTCTTCATTTCTGGTCCTCAGCTTCTGCCTATTTTCTCCATCCATTTGCAGTTATTCTCCTCTCTTCCTTTTCCCTTTTCTCATCTCATTCCTCACTCTTCCCTCCCCTCCACCCATATCCAGCATTTCTTCTCTCTCCCTTCCCTCTCCTCCACCCATGTCCAGCAACCCTCCTCTCCCCTGCCCTCCATCCACCCACCCATGTCCAGCAACCTTCGTCTCCCCCCTGCCCTCCTCTCCTCCATCTGCCTTCTTCCAGCCCTCCCCACGTCCCTGGTCGTCCATCTTCCGTCTGCCCTCTGCAGCTCTGCTCCCCAATAGTAGCCCTGGTTTCCTTCTTGCCCCGCCGCCCTGCCTTTAAAATTTTTATTTTCCCTCGAGGCGCGCCAGCGTTGAAGCGAAGGCAGCAGGCTCAGCTCGGTTCCAGCCTTCGTTCCGTTCCTTCGCATCATGGCTCCGCCCTCGCGCAAACAGGAAATACGTCAGGCAATGGCGGAGCCATGATGCGAAGGAACGGAATGAAGGCTGGAACCGAGCTGAGCCTGCTGCCTTCGCTTCAACGCTGGCGCACCTTGAGGGAAAATAAAAATTTTAAAGGCAGGGCGGCGGGGCAAGAAGGAAACCTGGGCTACTATCAGCAGATCTGCAGAGGGCAGACGGAAGATGGACAAGCGGGGGAGCAGAGGCGAGCCAGCTCGCACGGGCCAACAACCGGCTTGCAAGATGCCAGTAAATTTAATAACCGGCTCTTGCGAGCCGGTGCGAGCCGGCTCCAGCACACCACTGTGTATACATAAGAGCTGGCACTGTGGGTGCTTGAGCACCCCAATATTGAGAAATTTTCTTGTATATGTCCAGGGAGGGGTTATTTCCACTGGGCTTAGCACCCCCCAATAATTTAGAAAAGTTGGCTCCTATGACTGGCAAAGTCATCAGCGGCACAGAACAACCGTAGTGCTGTACCTTCATTCTGCTTTTTTTTCCTCCCGGGAAGCAGCTTAGCTGGTAGGGAGGTAAGTTGTGCTGCTGGACCCGGGAGAGGAGGAGGGGGCATCCATAAAAGTTTGCCCAAGGCCCCATAGGTGGTTAATGCAGCTCTGCCATCAAGCTCCTACGTGTAGCTGCAGGCATACAATGTAAACTGGGATGCATGAAAGGCTGCAATGGTCATAACTTTATCTCATATCCCTGACATAGTTCTGGTTGTTTGGGCTTGTCTTTCTATAAGAAAGGTAGGGTCACAGATTCCAGAAGGTTTTATTATGAACATTAAAAGAATATTTAGGACTGCATTATCTAATAACTTTGGGCACTGCTGTTATCCAGTTGCAATAAAATAAATTTAATTTTCCACTCCACCCACATCCATCCCTTGAATATCCTTTAGACTTTAGACAAGCCACTCTCAGAGCTGTACCAGGAAGGCTCCCACCCAGCAAAAGAGGTAATAAGGAAAAGAATGGTAACTCCAAGCAGATTAACCTTTTCCCTAGTTGTGAGGAAGTTCGTAAAAGCATTACTAAAAAAGCAGAAAAATGGAATATTTAAGTCCAGAAAATGTATCTGAGACAGTATGGCTGTTACCTGAAGGAGATCATGTTAAAAATATTAATTAGTTTCTTTGACTGACTGACCAGAGAATTAGACCAGGGAAGAACACAGAATATTCATCTTTGTATCTCTTGTTACATGCAGACTTTACCTACAAAATGGCATTGTCAGTTTATTTGGGCTTTTTTTTTAAAACCAATTTTAGGACTTTTTTTTGTTCATTTGTTTTAATTTTAAAACATTTATTCATGTTATAACATTTTAATACACACTAATCAACTTTGCACATGTTAATTCAAAGGTTAAATTGATTTAGTGTGCACTAAGCCAGCAGTTCTGTAAATTGGCAGCTCAGTCTAGGCACCCCAATGCCGTGTGTGTAACGTACATTAGGTAATGGCATCTTGGCACCAAGATTCCATTATAGAATTCTGGTATAAGTCAGCATTGATGTGCCCATGTTTAGGTGCTTCTTCTTATGCCATGTCAGTGGCAGGAGAAAGCTGTCGCATGTGGAGGGGCTTAATCGAACGGGGCACCCAAGTTTTCATGAGGGCGTCCTCGCAGGATGGCCCCGTGAAAGGGCGGGGAAACCCGTATTATCGAAACAAGATGGACGTCCATCTTTCGTTTCGATAATATGGTCGGGGACGCCCAAATCTCAACATTTAGGTCGACCTTAGAGATGGTCGACCTAAATGTTGAGATGGTCGACCTTAGAGATGGTCGTCCTCAGTTTTCGCCCATAATGGAAACCGAGGACGCCCATCTCAAAAATGACCAAAATCCAAGCCCTTTGGTCGTGGGAGGAGCCAGAATTCATAGTGCACTGGTCCCCCTCACATGCTAGGACATCAACCGGGCACCCTAGGGGGCACTGCAGTGGACTTCACAAATTGCTCCCAGGTGCATAGCTCCCTTACCTTGGGTGCTGAGCCCCCCAACCCCCCCCCCAAATCCACTCCCCACAACTATACACCACTACCATAGACCTAAGGGGTCAAGGAGGCACCTACATGTGGGTACAGTGGGTTTCAGGTGGGTTTTGGAGGGCTCACATTTACCACCACAAGTGTAACAGGTAGGGGGGGGATGGGCCTGGGTCCGCCTGGCTGAAGTGCACTGCACCCACTAAAACTGCTCCAGGGTCCTGCATACTGCTGTGATGGAGCTGGGTATGACATTTGAGGCTGGCATAGAGGCTGGCAAAAAAAAAAAATAAGTTTTTTTTTAGGGTGGGAGGGGGTTGGTGACCACTGGGGGAGTAAGGGGAGGTCATCCCCGATTCGAAAAGTTCGGGCACCTTTTCGAGGCTTGGTCGCAAGAAAAAATGGACCAAGTAAAGTCGGCCAAGTGCTCATCAGGGATGCCCTTCTTTTTTCCATTATTAGCCGAGGACACCCATCTCTTAATCACGCCCCAGTCCCGCCTTCGCTACGGTACCGACAAGCCCCCGTGAACTTTGGTCGTCCCTGCAACAGAAAGCAGTTGAGGGCGCCCAAAATCGGCTTTCGATTATGCCGATTTGGGCGACCCTGAGAGAAGGACGCCCATCTCCCAATTTGTGTCGGAAGATGGGCGACCTTCTCTTTCGAAAATAAGCCTGCAAGTGACGTGCTTAGTTTGTGTTCAATTCTGGTTACTGCATCTCAAAAAAGATATAGTGGAATTAGAAAAGGTGCAGAGAAGGGTGACGAAAATGATAAAGGGGATGGGACGACTTCACTATGAGGTAAGGCTAAAGCGGCTAGGGCTCTTCAGCTTGGAGAAAAGATGGCTGAGGGAAGATATGATAGAGGTCTATAAAATAATGAGTGGAGTGGAAAGGGTAGATGTGAAGCGTCTGTTTACTCTTTCCAGAAACACTAGGACTAGGGGGCATTCGATGAAGCTACAAAGTTGTAAATTTGAAACGAATCAGAGAAAATATTTCTTCACTCAACGTGTAATTAAACTCTGGAATTCATTGCCAAAGAATGTGGTAAAGGCGGTTAGCTTAATGGGGTTTAAAAAAAGGTTTGGACGGCTTCCTAAAGGAAAAGTCCATAGACCATTATTAAAATGGACTCGGGGAAACTCCACTGCTTATTTCTGGGATAAGCAGCATAAAATGTTTTGTGCTTTTTGGTATGCTGGGCTTGATGGATCTTTGGTCTGTCCCAGTATGGCAATACTTATGTACTTATGTAATCTGTAAATTACGCGCACCTGGAAGACACACCAAGGGCCGGTCTTAGGCAGGGGAGACAGGAGCGGTTGCACAGGGTCTCGTGCCTCCAGGGGCCCCGCGGCACTTCCTGTCGCTCCCTGCCATTGATCCTCAGCTGCTTTCCTTCCAGCCACCCTTCATTTAAAAATTCATAGCAGTGGCAGCGGCAGCGAAATAGCAGGCTAGCCTTTAAGCCTTCCCTTCTCTCTGAGTGTGCACTGTGCCGCCTTTCTATGATGCAATTTCCTGATTCTGGTTTCTGCGAAGGCGGCACAGTGCAGGCTGAGAAAGAAGGGAAGGCTTAAAGGCTAGATGTGAGCCTGCTATTTCGCTGCCGCTGCCGCCACTGCGACTTTTTAAACGCAGGGCAGCTGGAAGGAAAGCAGCTGAGGAAAACTGAGGGCACATATGGGGCTGGGGTTCGGATCTGAAACTCGGGGGCTGAAAAGGGGGGTAAGTTACGTTGGGGGCTGGGGCGGGTGAGTCACTGGACATGGAGGGGAGGGCAGAGGAGAATCACTGGACATGGATGGGATGGGAGGGCAGGGGACAGAGGAGAATCACTGGATGTGGATAAGAGGGGAGGACAAGGGACAAAGGAGAATCGCTGGGCATGGATGGGTGGGGAGGGAAGGGGAGAGAGGAGAGTTGCTGGACATGGATGGAGGTGAGGGAAGACAGGAAGGAGATGCACATGGATGGAGGGGAGGGGCGGGGAGAGAGGAGAAATGCTGGACATGAATGGGAGGGGAGGGCAGGGGACAGAGGGAAATCACTGGATGTGAATGAGGGGAGGACGGGGGCAAAGGAGAATCACTGGACATAGATGGGAGGAGAGGGCAGAAGAGAATTGCTGGACATGGATGGGTAGGGATGGCAGGTGTTGTCACTTACCTTTGTGGACAGCACTTTTTAAGGCTCTTGAGCAGCGCCATCAAAAAGGACTTCGTACCAGCATCTCCTGGGTAAAGGCCCATCAGGAGACTGTCTTTTCTTTTGCCATTAACGGCAATCACGCTGCTGATGAGCTCGCCCGTGAGGTCACTTCCTGTTCTACCCTTTCTTCCTGTCCCACTGCTGATGCTACTTCGTCCTTCCCTTTGATTGCGTCTTCAGGGTAATTAAAACACAGGGGAGAGGAGATTTGCTATGGATGGATGGAGGGGAGGGCATGAGAAATGCTGGACATGGATGGAAATGAGGGAAGACAGGAAGGAGATGCACATGGATGGAGGGGAGATGAGAAATTCTGGACATGGATGGAGGAGAGGGGAGAGTTGAAATGCTGGATATGGATGGAGGGAAGGGAAGAGAGAGGACGTGAGATGAAGTGAGATGAACATGGATGGAGGGGAGGAGAGAGAGGAGAAATGCTGGACATGGATGGAGGGGAGGGAAGAGAGAGGAAGGAAATGAATATAGATGGAGGGGAGGGAAGAAAGAGGAAGGAGATGCATACTGACGGAGGTGAGGGAAAGGGAAAAGAGGAGAAAAACTGCACATGGCTGGAGAAAATAGGCAAAAGCTGGATCCACTCTATACCTTCTCCAGTCAAGTCCACGGAGGACCCCGCTTTTACGTATGGATGTAGGGCAAGAAATGAAGAAGAAAGGAGGAAAGTAAAGAAATAAATGGAAAGGAAGCCCTGGAAGTGGAGTTAAGGGAGCAGATAGAGAGCAGCAGAATCAGAGACTGGGACCAACATGATCAGAAAAACAAAGTCACAAGACAACAAAGGTAGAAAAAATAATTTTATTTTCATTTTAGTGTTTGGAATATGTCCAATTTGAGAATTTACACCTGCTGTCTTATTTTGCAATGTATAGCAATGTTCTGTTTTTCTGGTATTGTGCTGCATGCAGAGTCTGTATGCTAATTTGGTTTGTGTCATTTTGGGTATACTGGAGCTGTAACAGCTTACAGAAATTATTTATAATGAAAAAAATATATATTTTTCTTCTCCTGTACTGGTGTAATGTTTTCAATTATTACTGTGTATATGCGCCATGGCTGGTAAAAGGGTGTGGCTAAATGTGCCAACATTGTCCAGTTCAGCAAACTATTAGCAGCCAAGTTCATACAAAGTTAATTATGTTCAGTGGAAAATAAATCTGTTGGCTCAGGCTGCTTGTTATCTGAATATTCAATCACTGTTTCATTATTGCTACCAAGTATTACATATTAAGGGGATTTGTTTTAATTCATTTATCTAGTCCTTACGAGTACATGGTTTTGCTTTTTAAACCCAAAGGTTTCCTAGTATAGCATTTTTCATGTTTGAATTAGTTTTTGTATACAAGTTTTGCTTGATTTGTCTTTATTTAAAATAAAAGAAAATGTTTAAAACATATCTTGTCAACAAGGGATGGGGCAGGGCTGGTGGGACTTGGGGAGACCCCAGCGAACTGGTCTGCACAGGGCCCTGCAGTTGCTAAGACTGGCCCTGGACACACCCATGGCCCACCCATGCTCCACCTACATTTACGCAGCTCTTGCAGTTAGGTGCTACCTTCTAGAATAATGCTTAGTGCACATAAGGCTCCTACCTCTAGGTACCGTTTTCTAGAACTGACCCCTAAATTTTAAAGCGCACTGATGCATGCTAAGTAGCCTAATGGTTAATGCAGGAGTGGAGGAGGAGCCTAATGGTTAGTGCAGTGGCCTGAGAACCAGGGGATTCCCACTGCAGCTTCATGTGACTCTGAGCAAATCACTTAACCCTAAGGAGACAGCAAAGATGACTCAATAAAATGATGCTGTACTGGTCTAGAAGATTTATTGATCAACAACAACAACTCGACACGGCCATGTTTCAGCCCACTGGCCTGCCTCAGAAGTCTTCATATGTTGTGTGGATGGGTCTATCTGTATCACTTGCTGTAGTGAAGTATGTCAAGTTTTATTCTCTGTTGCAGTTCAAAAAATAGTGGGAAGCACAGCAAGTGATATAGATAGTATAATTCGAAAGGCTCCTTTTTCCAATAGGTGTTGAAATGAATGAATCTGTTCTAGCTTAAACAAACATTTTGCACTACTGCTGAGATACGGGTGTGGGAAGACAGGCTACAATCAAGGACAAATGAACCACTTTGATTGTAACCACAGAAAGGCAGTAGCCATTCTTTGGGTAAATCTCTCTTATCTGTACCTTTCTCCTCCACAGTCAACTCCAGACTCCGTTCCTTTTATCTTGCTGCGCCTTATGCGTGGAATAGACTTCCTGAGCCAGTGCGTCAAGCTCCATCTGTAGCTGTCTTCAAATCTAGGCTAAAAGCCTACCTTTTTGATGCTGCTTTTAACTCCTAACCCCTATTCACTTGTTCAGTACCCTTGTCTGTTTTATCTTTCCCACTTTAGTGGAGGAGTAGCCTAGTGGTTAGTGCAGTGGACTTTGATCCTGGGGAACTGAGTTCAATTCCCACTGCAGCTCCTTGTGACACTGGGCAAGTCACTTAACCCTCCATTGCCCCTGGTACAAAATAAGTACCTGAATATATGTAAACCGCTTTGAATGTAGTTGCAAAAACCTCAGAAAGGTAGTATATCAAGTCCCATTTCCCTTTCCCTTCCCTTATTGTCTGTCCTGATTAGATTGTAAGCTCTGTCAAGCAGGGACTGTCTCTCCATGTTCAAATGTACAGCGCTGCGTACATCTAGTAGCGCTATAAAAATGATAAGTAGTAGTAGGAAGTAGTAGTAATATCAAATCCTTTCCTTAACAATTGCACATTCTTATCAACTGTGATACAGCCCTCCACTGTGAATTAATCCCTATTACTGCAGATCAGGTAAGAAATTAGGTGGGCCTTTTACAAAGGCGCGCTAGCTTTTCAGCTCGCTAAAAATAAGCATGCGGTAAATGCTAGAGACGCCCATATATTCCTATGGACCTCACTAGCGTTTAGCATACGCTAAAAACGCTACCATGCCTTTGTAAAAGACCTCCTAGAGGTGGTAAACAGTGAAAAGCATATTGAAAATCGAAAAGGAAGAAAGAGAGAGTACATAAGTACATAAATAATGCCACACTGGAAAAAGACCAAGGGTCCATCGAGCCCAGCATCCTGTCCACGACAGCAGCCAATCCAGGCCAAAGGCACCTGGCGAGCTTCCCAAATGTACAAACTTTCTATACATGTTAGTCCTGGAATTGTGGATTTTTCCCAAGTCCATTTAGTAGTGGTTTATGGACTTGTCCTTTAGGAAACCGTATAACCCCTTTTTAAACTCTGCCAAGGTAACCGCCTTCACCACGTTCTCCGGCAACGAATTCCAGAGGATGGGCTGATTTATAATGCTGTTTTCTAAGATATAAATATACAACACAAATCAATTTTTAAAGAACCATCCGGTTGGGGTTTGAGCGATAGAGCTTATGCCACCTCTAGAATGACCACTGAAAGGAGAATGACATGGGGATAAAACGTTTTCGCATCTCCATCCCCTCCCCGAAGGCCCTGTCTCCATCCCTGCCCCATCCCCATGGGCTCTGTTCTCATCTGCAGAAGCCTCGAACACTTATGATTTTATATTTAATTCTTTTTATTAAAGTATAAAAAGGAACAATATGCTGTGCAACTATTGTGTATAAATTACAAATAAGAAACAATAATGACCGCGAGCAACTATAATAACCCTCCTCACCACCACCTTCTACTCTTCCATCCCCAACAATAGCTGATTTCTACTACCCCAAGGACTCCTAATCTACCCAGCTAAAATGTCCAGAGGTACAAAATACAACCCGTTCTGTATGCCCTGGAGGGGAGAAATATGCCCTATGAAGCTCTGTTATGATTTTTTAATCTGTGAATGAATAAGAAGTCATCAGCAATCTTAGGATTCAATCTAGCTCTCCTCTCTTCCACAGTCCTTCCTACAATAGAAGATGTCTTCTTAGAAGATGTGCTGGTAGCAGGATGTACAGGATTCCCCGTGCAAATTTTGCTAGCTGTGGCCAGCATGTTTGCTTGCTTTTCCAAACATTGAAAATATTGTTGTCTGCAAAAAAACAGTCCAGTTTATTAATAGGTTTCAAAATAGAAAGTGACCTGGGGACAAAGTTTGTCCCCGTCTTCAGGGGCTCTGTCCCCCTCCCCTCCCAACCCCATCCCTGTGGGATCTGTCCCCGTCCCCAACCCCACCCCATGCCCGCAGAATCTGTCCCCTTCCCGTCCCCATGGGCTCTGTTCCGGTCCCCATCCCTGCAGTTACTGTGGGTCCCCGTCCCTGTGTTATTCTCTACTACTGAACAAAGTCAGTAGTGCAATTCTGGGCTGGATAAGTATTTTGCTGTTCTCAGCCCCCTCCCCCTTTCTCTCCCATTAATTAACATATCCATATCAATTTGCCTGTCCTGGCTGAGGAATAAAAGTAATAATGAATTACACAGCTCTGCTTTGAAGCCACATGCAAATCTGAAACTGACACAGTTCCCCTCCCCCCCACCCCGCCTTCCTTTCATTCCTTTTCCGCTGACTCTTTTGTTGGTGTTGGCCTAATTGTCTTGCACAGAACCAGCCTCATCTTAGGCCTCTGCCTGTCACTCAGCTTAGGAATTTGCATATTAGTTCAACTGTGCTGAGGAATTGCTGAGGAGGGAGGGTGTCAGTGACACCCATATGGCAGCCGGAGGGAGTATGGATGACTACCTTTGCCTTAGTGGGCTGTGTGCCCTGTGCCACAGGGGAGGGCCAGCAGCCTCACAGTTGGCAATGAACAGAAACCATGGCATGGGGCTAATTGCAGTCATTCACCAGCACTTGAGTTTAATTAAGGAAGCAAACTGATGCCCTCAGAAATAAATTCTTTACGCTCTCTTAATGACAGACGCTATCACTGATGTTGCAAACTGAGGTTGTAGGATGCCAGCAAACAAAGAATAGAGAAAATTATATTTCAAAGTTTATCTGATTTGAGCAGAGGTGTTTCCTGAAGAAGGGTTAGAGTTTAAGCACATACATTTCAAAATAAGTTTATGCGCACATAATCTGAGAAATTTTATAAAAGGCTATTTCTGCTTCTAAAACACTGTTATATCCATGGAAATGCCCAAAAATGGGGGTACTGACCAGAATAAATATTGTCTGGCTGATATTCAAAACGATTTAACTGGCCAGAAACGGCCGCTGACCGGTTAAATCACTTGTTCACGGCTATCTGGTCATGTTCAGCAGCACTAAACTGGCTATCTCTCTTGAAAATGACTGGTTAGCGCTCAGTTCTTTGGACGCTGAGAAGGCATTTGACGTGGTAGAATGGCCTCACCTGCGTGGTGTCCTTAGATGATTTGGTTGTGGTGAGGAGTTTATTCATTTGGGGGGGGGGTCTTTTATAAAGCGGCGGTAAGCCCAACGCGGGCTTACTGCACACTAAAATGGAACTACTGCTGGTTCAACGCAGTCACTGGCGCTGGTTCTGGCTAAGCGCACGCCATTTCCAGCACGCTGAGAAAATGTTTTCCCTAGTGCAGTGCTTAACCCGGCAGTAATCAGGCATCGCTGCACACTGCCCGGTTACTGCCGGGTTACTGCGGGATCCCTTACCGTGGCAAGTGCTCCCCACCGCAGGGCCATGCGGTAAGAGTTATCTTACCGTGTGACCATTTTGGGGGGGGGCACATTTTACCATCTGCGGTAACAAGGGCCCTGGCACGCAGGAAAAAAGGCCCACCGACGCTACCCTTTTCCCCACAGGACCCCTTGATTAGCCTTTTATACATTAAACCCATTTCTAGATTTAAGATAAATAATATTCTTTCTGACAGTATACCGTTAACTAGGGACACGAGACAGGACTGCCCACGTCTCCGTTACTCTCTAATATTGTGATGGTGCCTCTCTTGATAGCCATTAGGAACTCATCTTCCACCTCTGGTTTACAATTAGGAAATGAACAATTAGCTCATGTGGATGATCTCTTAATTTTCATCACTCAGCCTAATACTTCTATACATGCCCTTGTTTCTCTGTTATCTCATATTTCCACCTTAGTAGGTTACCGTATTAAACCCAAAGTTATGTCTCACAATGATGCCACTGCCCAAACAGACCTTGGTCAGGCTAATTTCAGATGGACTCCTAATCAGTTCAAATATCTGAGTGTTCTCTTTCGTAAAGACAGAGAACAATTAATGAAAATTAATATGTCTGCCATTTTAACTCGATTGGACAAAATCATAAATCAGTGGTCCCCACTGATCCTTTCTTGGTGGGGCCGTATCGAAGCAATTAAAATGCCTATCATGCTTGCTATTAATTATTACCTGAGCATGTTTCTGAAACACATTCCTTTTATCAAGAACTAGATCATAAACTATCCAAATATTTATGGTGCAATAAAACCCCATGTCTAGCACTAAAGACCTTTTCTAAAGGCGACGGTGGAGCTGGTTTTCTGTACGTCTACTTATATTATGTTGCTTCTCTTTCTGGTTTAATTATTTAATATCTACATGTCATTGTCCTGCATGGGTGAAAATTGAGAATTTATTTATTTGTTAATTTTTATCCCACATTTTCCCACCTATTTGTAGGCTTAATGAGGCTTACATAGCACTGGAGAGGCGTTTGCAGACTCCGGTGTAAACAAATACAAAGCGATATTGTGGTTAGATAAAGTTCGTGTGGCCCAGCCACATTATGGAATCGTACAACGGAAGAGTTGTGTTATGTCCATTACGTACTTTAGTTTTGCTGTGTTGCAGAGATCGGGCATTTATGTTGGATTGGTAGGGTATGCCTGTTTAAACAGGTTAGTTTTTAGTTTTTTTTCCGGACGTTTAGAATGATTTACTTTCTCCTATACCATTACATTGTATACCTTATGTCCCAAAATTTCCCATCCCATCTCACTTGGATATGGTTGCCTCTACCATTTATGCATTACATGTGCTTGATTCAGAATTCATTATTTCTGAAAAACCACTGGCATTAACGCCCCCTTATGGTACAATTCTGAAATTCTGACTAATAAACAAACTGGACCTTGGTCTTTATGGCAAAAATCACTGTATTTGGAATATTAATCACATAGGGCTCTGTTTACTAGGCAGTACTAAAGGCAGTATCCCGAATGCAGTTTGTACTTCTGTGGTTTCAAATTTAACAACTACTGAGGATGCAGCAGTCTATTTATAATGAGTTTTATTGTCGTACTTGTTCCCTTTATGTAAAAATCAGAACCCATGTACTACTACTACTTATCATTTATATAGCGCAGTACTTTGTCATCATAGACCTTGTGTCCAGTTTTGAAAAAGGAAGTACATAGACAGGTATGTTCCCTTTGAAAACTGCTTTTTGTACTAGTTCTGCTTGCTGCTAAAATCTCAATGTTATATCACGTGCTTGAGTTTGAAAATACAATGTACACACAGTATTTTCTGGTCCTGCCCATAGCTTGTTCTTGGTATCCCTCTCTCCCCAGTACAGCTAAATGTGTCTGCATTGTGCAACAATATGCAAATTTTTAGTTATATGGTGGGGGTGGGGGGGGGGGCTAAGAAAGCAATTTTCAGACAACCAATTTACTGGGGGTAAATAGCTTGATATTTGCCTTATGTATATGAAATGTTATCATTTATTGTTCTGTATTGATCAGAAAAGACCACATTTATACATATCCAGATCAATATAAGTTGTTTTAATGATATTTAAGACAAGATATATGCTGTGGCTCCTTATTTTATTAATGAATAATTTAATTTGCATGAAACACATGAAAGTAATCAATATGATGAATGTGGTTAATTTTCTCCCAGGACCAGCCACGTACTTAGAAATGCACTGGCATTGTGTAATTCTGCAATTTTATTATTCATTAGTCCAGGATTAAAAGATAGATCCCATTACCTCCCAAGAAGGATTTATACATGCGCAGCATTTAATTTTAAAATGGTATCTGTAAGCTAGTTCATGCATTGCCTGATGCCGAAACCTTCTGTTGATTGCATACAGGTTGGATAGCTAATGATCCCTATACAGATCAATAGGTTTATATTAAGGCAGTGAGGTGTGACATGGATTGGGTTCCAATGCTATCTGGTTAATTGTACTCTTGGGGGTTTAGAAGTTTGGTTATGTCTGCAGAGGATAAATTGCTTAAAAGGTATTGTAATAAAACCCATGTTGTATCTTACTGTGCTCTAATGCAGGGTTGCCAGTGGATTCCTTTTCTTTTATATTTTAAAAGAAAACTATCAGATTTCCTGTCGCTCCTACAGATCAGATTAGGATGCTAGAAGTCCTTCAATTGTTGTAATCACTCTCAGGGCAATTCTATAAATTGGTGCCTAGACTTACACGTGTCTGGACAGTGGTGCTGAAAAACTGAGGAGACTGCCACAGCACTATCCTATTAGTGGTGAGGTGATTTGGGGGCAGAGCACTGTTCCCTCGAAACTGAGTGGGAATCCTCCAACCACATTGCTGCCAGTAGGGGGTGGTGCTTCGATATTATGTTTTCATTCTCTAGCCAGGCAGGTTCCCTGGAGTCCTGCAGAGCTTGCTTGTCCCTCGCTTTTGAATATGTGAGAGTGAAACAGCGCCACCCACTGACGGGACTGTAAGTGTAGGACTGTCGCTCAGCTTAGAAGGAATAGTGGGGCAGAACCTAGGTGGAGCTGGCATTTACCTGGTTAGCAGCAATTTTCAGACTGCTAATTAGGTAAAGGCCCAGATAAATTTAGAACTGGCACCTGGACATCTTACAGTGGATGGCTAAAATCTGGATTTTCTATTCCAGTGCCCGGATTAGCCCTTTCATTGAATATCTAGTCATATTCTGCCCACAGCAGTCAGCACCTTTAAGACTGCTGACTGGCACAGGCTGAATCTTGGCCTGAATATCTTTAAGCGTGTAGAGCAAGAGAAAGTTACTTTATTTTCATCTTTCAAACGAGATTTGCTTGGCCGTCATCCAGTGTGAATTAGTGGTGAAGTGTTAGGTGGCCTAATTCTTCCTCTGTGTTCTCTCTTCTTAACAGCTTTGTCTTAGGCTTCGTAAAAGTACAGATAAAGCATTATATTACAAATTGGCTACACTTGTTTTATTAAAATTTATGTGGCCTTTCACTTATACTGCAGAACCCGGTGACCAACACTCATAATATATATATTATGCCACCCATTGAGGTGGCAGTAAGGGCTCCTGCATTAACCCAGCAGTAACCGGGCAGCGATTACCATTGGGTACCCTCCGGTGCTACAGAAATAAATACATTTTTGTAGCACTGGAAATGACGGTGCGCTAGGGGTGGGAAGTACCACCGGGCTGCTGTGGTAGCCCAGTGGTACTTCCTGTATAGCAAGCAGTAAGTCTGTGAAGAACCGCATAATGATAGGGTTCCGTTTTATGCTGTCCTGTTTATGCAGTTATTGTAACCAGTTAAGTGCCTTAACCCCCAGAACACCCCCTAACCTGGTGGCCCTTTTACTAAGATGCATAGGTGCGTATGAGCGTACAACGTGCATTAAATTGGAACTGCCGCCCGGCTACCATGTGCCCTAGGCGGTAATTCCATTTCTGACTTGCATTGACAAATACCACCCGGTTAACGCGCGAGACCTTACCGCTAAATCAGTGAGTGGCAGTAAGGTCTCAGGCCGAAAATGGACCCACGCTGGTTTCAATTTTGCCGCACGTCCGTTTTTGGCCATAAGAAAAAAATCCCTTTTTTCCAGGCGCGCTGAAAAATGGACCCGTGCGTGTCCAAAACACGTGCCTACAGCAGCGCAGGCCTTTTTGTTTTTGGCGTGCCTAAGTTTAAGGGCCCTCTGGCATTTTGAGTGGCACTATCCAGTCAAGTGCCACTGAAAATTCACTGGACCTGCAAAAAGAAAAGAAAACTATTTTAGGCACACACTAGAAATGGGCTTAACATGCAGGGAAGTCCCGTGTTAAAGAGCACGCTAAGCCCATTTCTTAGCACATTTTAGTAAAAGTGCTTAACAGAGATGTGCAATTACTGCATAGAATGAGTATCTGAGTGCCGGTCACTGGGAGTATATATAAATGAACACTGAAGTCCAATTATTGCATAGAATAAGTGCCTCTTTAAAGAATTTGACTCAGCTCAAGGGATACTCATGACTGCCTCTGGCTTCCCTGGAGCGATAAAGTTATACACCTTCCCTATTCATTAAATTAAACCAATCATGGACTGGTCACAGGGCTGCTGGAAGTCCCTGCCTGGAATTCCAAGTCTCAGCCCTCTTTGTAAACTGTTAGGCTGTAATTGGTTTAGAAATAATGAGCGAATAATTTAAAAAGAAGAAGAAAGCCATCAGAGATACCGAGTAGCTGTGTGCAGAGTAGCCTATGGAATGAAGCACACAGTGCATCTCTCTGTTCTGAAACACAATTGTGGCTTGAACTTTGCAAGAGAAGAAGGTCTGTTAATAGTTTCCTTAGCGTTATTTCACCCTTAAGGAATAATTACATTTTAATCAACTGTAAATGTTTCCTCCTTCTCATCAATATTTTATGTCAGAAGGCTTTTAAAAGAAGCTCCTCATAACTGGTTATCTTTATTGTGCATTTTCCCTATCAGGGTCCAGTTCATTACTTTAACAAAAGTCTTGACATGATAGAGGTATATAAAATAATGAGTGGAGTGGAACAGGTGGATGTGAAGCGTCTGTTCACGCTTTCCAAAAATACTAGGACTAGGGGGCATGCGATGAAACTACAGTGTAGTAAATTTAAAACAAATCGGAGAAAATATTTCTTCACCCAACGCATACTTAAACTCTGGAATTCGTTGCCGGAGAATGTGGTGAAGGCGGTTAGCTTGGCAGAGTTTAAAAAGGGGTTAGACGGTTTCCTAAAGGACAAGTCCATAAACTGCTACTAAAAGGACTTGGGGAAAAATCCACAATTCCAGGAATAACATGTATAGAATGTTTGTACGTTTGGGAAGCTTGCCAGGTGCCCTTGGCCTGGATTGGCCGCTGTCGTGGACAGGATGCTGGGCTCGATGGACCCTTGGTCTTTTCCCAGTGTGGCATTACTTATGTACTTATGTCTTTCAGGTGTCTTTTGCTTATGGGTTTTATATTTTTTCCCTGTTAAAACAAAAAAATATATATAGATAATGCCACCTTTATATAATTGAACATATAAGAAAAGTCTTAGGGCTCATTTTACTAAGGTGCGCCGAAAAATGGCCTGCGCTGTTGTAGGCGTGTGTATTGGACGCGCGCAGGTCCATTTTTCAGTGTGCTTGCAAAAAAAAAGGCCTCTCTTTTGGGGCCAAAAATGGATTGGTGTGCATATATTTTGGGTCTGAGACTTTACCGCCACCCATTGACAGTGGTAAGGTCTCAACGGGTTAACTGGGTGGTAATCATCAGCGTGCATACACTGCCGATTACTGCCTGGTTAGCACCACACAGTAGAAAATTTAAAAAAATATTTTCTGCTGTGTGTGTCGACGCACGTAAAAAAAAAATAGAATTACCAAATGCTCGTCAGGGATGCCCTTCTTTTTTCCATTATCGGCCGAGGACGCCCATCTGTTAACCACGCCGCCGTCCCGCCTTCGGTACACTGCTGACATACCTCATTGAACTTTGGTCGTCCCTGCAACGGAAAGCAGTTGAGGACATCCAAAATCGGCTTTAGATTATGCCGATTTGGGCACTCTTAGGAGAAGGACGCCCATGTCCCGATTTGTGTCGGAAGATGGGTGCCCTTCTCCTTCAAAAATAAGCTGGATAGGCACCTACGTGTGCCCAACACACGTCAATTTGGAGTTACCACCCGGCTACCTTATGGCCCTTGCAGTAATTTCATTTTTGATGCGCGGCAGCTACGCACGCCAGAAAATAATTTTTATTTTCTGGCATGCGGCAGAAACTGGGCAGCAATCATCATTCTATGCACGTAGACGATTACCGCACAGTTAACACATGAGACCTTACCGCTAAGTCAATGGGTGGCAGTAAAGTCTCAGACCCAAAATGGACACGCACCAATTTTTATTTTGCCGCAAGTCCATTTTCAGCAACAATTTTAAGGAAGGCCTTTTTTTACAGGTAATCTGAAAAATGGATCTTCGCATGCCCAAAACATGCGCCTACATTAGTGCAGCCCATTTTTCGGCGCACCTTAGTAAAAGGGCCCCTTAATGCCTAGGCAGTCCAGGGACAAAGTCAGGACAAAGCCGGAAGATATCCAGGCACCAGAAATATTTAGCATCAGTGCCTGAATACCTAACAAGATAGATAGAACCACATTAAAAAAAAACAGTCTTATCTTTTCCCAGTCTTATCTTGTCCAACATTGCTGCTTGGATGTCCAACCGCCACCTGAAACTGAACATGACCAAGACAGAGCTTATTGTCTTTCCACCCAAACCCACTTCTCCTCTCCCCCCATTCTCTATCTCAGTCGATGGCACCCTCATCCTCCCCGTCTCATCTGCCCGCAACCTCGGAGTCATCTTCGACTCCTCCCTCTCCTTCTCTGCGCATATCCAGCAGATAGCCAAGACCTGTCTCTTCTTTCTCTTTAACATCAGCAAAATTCACCCTTTCCTCTCTGAGCACACCACCCGAACTCTCGTCCACTCTCTCATCACCTCTCGCCTTGACTACTGCAACCTACTCCTCACTGGCCTCCCACTTAGCCATCTATCCCCCCTTCAATCCGTTCAGAACTCTGCTGCACATCTTATCTTCCGCCTAGACCGATATACTCATATCACCCCTCTCCTCACTTCACTGGCTTCCGATCAGGTACCGCATTCAGTTCAAGCTTCTCCTACTAACCTACAAATGCACTCAATCTGCAGCTCCTCATTACCTCTCTACCCTTATCTCCCCCTACACTCCTACCCGAAACCTCCGCTCAAAGAAGAAATTCCTCCTCTCTGTACCCTTCTCCACCACCGCCAATTCTAGGCTCCGCTCTTTCTGCCTCACCTCTCCCTATGCTTGGAATAAACTTCCTGAGCCCATACGCCAAGTACCCTCCCTGCCCGTCTTCAAATCCTTGCTCAAAGCTCACCTCTTCAATGTCGCCTTCGGCACCTAACCATTCTACCTCTATTCAGGGAAACTCTAGACTGCCCCAATTTGATTGTCTGCACATGTTGTCCATTAGATTGTATGCTCCTTTGAGCAGGGACTGTCCTTTGTTAAACTGTACAGCGCTGCGTAACCCTAGTAGCGCTTTAGAAGTGTTAAGTAGTAGTAGTAATTAGGCATGTAAATACCGGCACTGAATTTTGGCCGGAACCTTCATAAACTTCCAGGTCCACCAAAAACCTGGATATTTAGTGCCAATGCCCAAATATGGCTCAGCATTGAGTATCCGGGTCTAATCAGCCCATGACTATCAGCAGCTTTAAAACCAATAAATGCCATGGGCTGAATATAAGTCTCCAAGCAGATAAAAAGCCACTTTAAACTACCACTGCAAATTCTGGTGTACAAAGGATGCTTTCCACCTTGTTTTGCAAAGTTAAAAGACCAGTCTCCAAACGTAATTCACTCAGCAAGGCATTAGTCTAACATTTTTCTTCCATACAATATCACATCGTGCTTCATAATGATAGTATACTTCAGAAATTCATTACCTCTGGGGTGGATGGCTCCCACTGATTTCAGAATGTATTCTCTCTCTGATTGTCTCAGTGAGGCATAGGAGAAAGGAAACAATTCTGTATTATTATAATTAGTATTACAACTAGATGTGATAGTGGCAGAAAGAAAATCAAAGAGGAACTAGACTATGCAGTCACAGAATGATCAGCTCTAACAAATATTTTTTTTTAGCAGTGCACATCAGTATGTTAAATTCTTTTTATCTTGATATACCTTTTATCTAATTGATGTATTGTTTCCAATGGATAAATCAAAGTATCCAACGATATATCAAAAGATCAGCCTTCGTCAAAGAAGGGAGATTTTGGCCAGTGTACCATAGTTCATCTGTTTTGATTGCAAGAAGTTGACCTTGAGGTTCTATAAGGAGCCACCAAGATTTAGGTGGCAAAAAATGCACATAAATGCTGGCATTCTAGTCACTTATGCACATATGTGGACACATACATGTATAAGTCATCATTTTCCAGCTTCTTACTATTGTAGATATGTACCAGTCTTTGACTGTGTACTTTGCTAGGTGAGCATTCACATAGATGGAGTTTGAATGGAGTGGGGGGAAGAGCACACAATTACATGCCCAGATTACAATATACTATAATCAAATCCCCAGATTTCTATATATCACATCCAAATTTCAGTGCCCAATCATATGGTTGCATTGTAAATGCGCACACATATAAGTTGGCTGATGAGCTAACATTAATAATTGGGTGCTAACAACCCATTATTGATGTTAATTTTCAGATTTAAAAATTTGCATGGGGATCCCGCTACATGTTATTTTATAACGCACGGCGCCTAACTTCAATCATGCCTATCTGAAAAGGGGGTGTGACCATGGTATGTAGTGGGCACTCCAAAACATTGTGGGCAGATTTATAGAATTCGTCCGAAGTGGGCCTAAGTTGGGCACCATCATTTAGGCCTGCTTTTAGTGCCCAACAGCACCCAAAAGTTAGGGTCAGGATCCAAGCCGAACACTATTCAAGTTTGTTGAAAATATCCTATCCTGCCCAACAGTGGAGACCATTTGGGCGGCTTACAATCTAAAACCAGAGAGTACAAAACAGATTGGGAGCTAAAATTGAAAGGGAAAAGGGGTGAACTATAATTGCGCTCCATTTATAGAATAGCACTTACTCCTCAAAGGCCAGATTCTATATATGGCGCTTAGATTCTGCGCGGAGATACGAGCGCAACTTAATTGATGTAACAAGGTCATCAGCAATTTTAACAGCACTAAACAAGCAATAATGAGCATTAATTGGCAATTGTCACAATTTATGTGTGGAAATCACCAAGCGTATTCTATAAAGAACTGCGCCTAAATTGCAAAGCGCGCAGTTCAAAATAAACATGCATAGCTTAAAAGGGGCATGTTTATGGGCATATTCATGGGCATTCTATTTCTGCACATAATCACAGAATATGGATCAGCGCACCTAAATCTACACGCACGGGTTTACACCAGGTTTTTATTGGCGTAAATGGGTGCGCATAGATTTAGGCGCTACAGTATCGACTAATCATATTCTATGCACTGCGCCTAAACCTTATAGAATACGCTTAGTTCCATGTGGATTTTTTAGGTGCCATATATAGAATCTGTGGGCAAGTTTTTCAGCACTGACTTTTTAGCATCATTTATTGAATTCCTTCCTCTGTGTCAGCTTTACCTATCTAGGCACTAACGTCTACACTAGTTCTATGGATGACCATGCAAAGCCATTATTTTGTAAAGGGCACCCAACCTTTATAGAATACTAGCATATCACGCAGGTCATGTCTAACTTTGGGCACCAGACTTACGCTTGGTTTTATCCCAAAGCTAGGTATGGATATGCATATTCTATAACATAGCGTCTGACTTTTAGGACCACCCATGACCTACCCAGGCCCCTCCCATGAGTTGTGCATGGGTTGTGCATGGGAAAAGTTAGGCAGCATGTTATAAAATAGCGCACACAGGAGGTCCACACACAACTTCAATTAAGTGCTTGTTAACACCAATTAAGTGCCGAATCAGTGCTTGTTATCACCCATGAATCAGTTGAGTTGGATCCGCACGCAGTTCCTACACCCAACTTTGGACTATCCATAATTAACCAACTAACAGCAAAAACAGAAAAGCCAGGCAATTGTGCTGCTTGAGAGCTTGTTATGGCACAATGGCTCTACCTTGGGTATTGCAGCATCTCACTCAGGGGGTTAAGTAGGGTTAAGTAGGAAGAGGTTATATCAGCATTGGTGCATTAAGAGTAAAGCAACAACTCATGCAATAATGAAGAACTTAATTAAGCACTGAAATGTATGTACAAAGTCAACAAAAGTAATTTTAAGTGTACTTATATTTCTGCTCTGACTGTTCTGCTCAGGCCTCTAGCTCCTTTTAACATCAATTAGGGTCATAATAGCTATGCAAAATGGTACATTTTTTGGAACAGAAATATAAGCCAAAAGTAATAATATTTATGTATGAGGTAGTGTATCTCCTGCTGTGTGTGTGACTTCCCATGCATCTGTTAATGAATAATAACCCAAGGGTCAGGTTATTATGTAAATAGCCATAGTTAAGGTTAAAGGTGAAGGACCCAGTAATGAGTTGCCTTCTCATTCAGAAATCCCTAATGAATACAGGATATTTGTCATTTGTGGGGGTTTACCCTCGTTTCACTATGGAAAAGAAGAGGGTACATTTACAATTATGTTAAATTAGCTTTGAACTACCAGTGAGAGTTATTTTTGCAAATCCATTGAAGTTAATTGCATTGAATCTAATGCGTTTTGTTTTGGGATTCAGTGCACGGCACTCTCTTCTTCCTGCGCCAATTACAGTCAATTGTTTCTTTAAAGTGGTGCAGCCATGGATGGACTCTCATTGAAAAGCCGGCGTTACTTAAAGAGGCAGTTAGCATGGGAAGGGCAGTTGTGATATTGTTTCTGGGACTATGTTTAAACGGTTTATTGAGTTTTCACACAAATCAAAACAATACAATCTTGTGCACAAATAACAGCATTGTGACGAAACAACCCAAATCTATTCCAGACCAATCTACTACATTCTTCAAACTCCCTTCTCCCCTCCCCCCTTTCCCTGCCATCCCCTCCCCTAACCCCTCCTCCTTCCCCCAAAACCACCCCCCCCCCCATCCTCCATCTCATAGAATAACAATTGTATACACGGGAATATCATTTCACATTACATATCTAGAGATAATACAGCCTCGATGTCTACCAATAAATGCCTACCATTGAAACCCTATAACTCCCTCCCTCCCTCCCATACACAGAAGAAAAAGAAAAATTCCCCCTCAGCAATGCCCTTGGGAGCTTGTGCTCTGATAGCCCCCCAAGGCGGTGAGAAAGGACAAACAATCCCCATTATCCCCAACCCCCTCCCTATGGTACCTCTCACACACTGAACCTACCTTAAAAAAAAAAAAAAAAAACCTCTCTTCGTGGTCCCCCCTCCTACCTTCCCTCCTTTCTCCTGTCCTTATTCCACCCGGTGCTCCCCCCCTTTCCCCCGCGGTTCGGCACAGGCACCCTGACGAGAACTCCTTTATCCTATTTACTCATAATCTATTACCCTGACCAAAAGGTCAATCTTAAATCGTATTTAGAATGAGGCTCCTCGCTCTATGCGGGAGTGATTGCAAATATGGGTCCCAAATCAACAAGAATTGTTTTTTCCTCTTTGGTGTACCCCACATCTCTCGTTTCTCCAATAACAACAATACATGCAAACGATTCCTCCAAGCCCAAAACGAGGGGCTCTCAATTCCAATCCATTCTCTCAAGATAATCCGCTTCCCTACCACTATTGCTTTCCGTATAAACAATATTGTTTCCCGTTTAGTTACCCCAAACTTCTCATATTTATCTAGTAACACTCCAGCAGGCACCATCGGCAGAGGGTGTTTCCAGAGACCCCCCACATAGTTCAAGATTTCTGCCCAAAACAATTTAACCTCTGGACAGTCCCAAAAAGCATGATAAAATGAATTATTTCCTTGTTTACATTTGGGACATACCGGTGTCTCCACTCCTCCAAATCTAAATAACTGCTCCTGTGTCATATATGCCCGATGTAAGACCCTATATTGGCACTCTCTCAACTCTGCACTAGTAGACACCTCAGGGATCTTTCGAACCAAAACTGAGAGATCGACCTCCGTCAGATGTTCCCCTAAATCATGATTCCAATGATGTAAAATCGCCGCTCTGGACCGACTCACTACCCGTTTTTGCACCTCCTTATGGAGAGATGAAACCGACAATCCCCTCTCTGAAAATTGGCCAAAAAATTCATCTAAACAGGTTCCCATTCGGGTCCCGAATGCTCTCCTATCCAAAGATTTATAGTAATGCTGTAATTGTAAATAGGCTAGCACATCTCTCTGGTCTACTCCCAACTGACTTTGAAATTGCACCCAACTAAATAGTCTACCCTCCTCATCTAATACATGCCTAAAAAGAGTTAACCCCCCATCAGCCCATCGTTGAAAACTAGCATTATCTTGTCCTGGGGAAAACTGTTTGTTACCCCGAATGGGTAATTGGTCCGATACCCCAGGGTCCCCCCCCAATAACGGGACTAAATATCTCCAGGCCTCTCGCACCGATTGCAATACTATACTACTTCTCAACTCCTTGGGCAGCTGTTTACCTACCTCCTGCATCAAATAGTTAATATGCCAAGGTGCATAGTATTCTCTTTCAAGCTCTACTGGTGTAAAAGTCTGTTCATTCAAATACCAGTCTCCTAGATGCCGCATTAGACATGCGTGATTATACGCTCTCAGATCTGGCAGTCCAAGACCACCATGCTTCCAAGCTCCTAAAAGGTATCTGAAGGCCATTTTGGGTTTTTTCCCCGCCCAACAAAATTTAGATAACAATCCTCTCATCACACCCAGATCCCGCTTCAATAACCGCAGCGGTAAGACCTGGAGTACATACAACCATCTTGGAAAAAGAACCATATTGAAGAGCTGTATTCGGCCATGAAGTGAAAGTGGTAAATGTATCCACTTCTGCAGCCAGTCTCTCGTGGAATTCAGCAACCTCTCAACATTACACCTATACATCCGTGATGTTCTCGTACAAAGTTGAATTCCTAAATATCTAAACGAATTAGTCCCCCATTTTAGAGGAAATCCACCCACCCATTTCCGTCGTACAGACTCGCATGTAGCTAATGCCAAAGACTTATCCAAATTGAGCTTAAAACCTGAAAATTCCCCATACTCCCGAAAGCTCTCCATTAAAGTTGTTAACGAACCTTGGGGTTCAACAATATGAATCAGCAGGTCATCCGCAAATGCAGACAACTTGAATTCTTGACTCCCAACCCTTACCCCTTTTATTTCTGGATTACTCACCACTTCCCTCACCAGAGGGTCAAGTGAAAGAACAAAAAGCAAGGGAGAAAGAGGACACCCCTGACGTGTACCCCTGTGAATCGCAAAGGGGGACGTAAACCCCCCGTTCAAACCAATCATGGCTAATGGAGACGTATAGAGTACTTGTATAGCCCGAAGGAAAGACTCTCCCACTCCATATTTCCGCAGAACCGCAAACATAAATCCCCAGCTCACCCGGTCGAACGCTTTTTCCGCGTCGAAGCTAACCACAAGGGATGGTGTCTGTGTGCGTTCTACTTGCTCCAGAGATATCATGATCTTCCTTACATTTTTCACAATGGTTCTACCCCTGACAAATCCTGCCTGTGGATCGGCTATCACCGAGGGCAGAACCCGTGACAGCCTATTCGCCAACACCTTGGCAAACAACTTAGCCTCAGTATTTAATAAGGATATAGGTCTATATGAAGACGGTTTCGTAGGGTCTCTCCCAGGCTTCAGCAGCAGACTAATCTGAGCCACCTGGAGTGATGAGGGAAGAGCCCCATCACAAATAAATTGCGTAAACACTGAATGTAGCAGTGGTACAAGAGATGGTGACAGGAGCTTATAAAATTCAGCTCTCAGGCCATCTGGCCCCGGTGCCTTACCCACAGTGCTCTGCTGAATGGCTAACGCCACCTCGTCCTCTGTTATGTCTGCGTCAAGCATTCTACGGTCTTTATCCTGCACACATGGAAGATCTACACTATGTAAGTATGTATCACCCTCCAATAATTCCCCCTCTGAAGTTGCATATAACTGTTTATAGTATTTCAAGAAAACATCCAAAATTTCCGAGTCTTCTCTCACTAACACACCATCTCCTCTATCAATTTGAGATATTCTAGATGAACCTCTAGCTCCTCGAACCAGTCGGGCCATTAGCTTCCCAGATTTGTTTCCATGCCTATATAACTGGTATTTAAAATATTGCGTGGATTTAACCGCCCGCGCATGCAGTAACTCCCCCAATGAGGTCTGTACAGCCATCAAAGCACTCCGCCTATCTTCCGACTGATATTTCCCATAAAGTATCCTCTCTTTAATCAATTGCTTCTCTAGCCTCAAAATTTCCCGGTCTCTTGCCTTCTTTTTAAACGCCGTGTATGCTATAATTTCTCCACGCAACACTGCCTTAGCCGTCTCCCAGAAAAGAACTGGGTTGTTCCTGTGTGCAGCATTATCTTCCTGATACTCAGCCCATTTTTTTAGCAAGTAGTCTCGGAACTCAACATCCCAATACAATTGCAATGGAAACCTCCACCTAAATGCCCTTGTCTCCACTGAACCTATTGCAAGGGTGCACCACACCCATGCATGGTCCGACACACTATAAGCCCCAATCCCAGCCTCTTTTACCTTCGAGAACAAGGATGTTGATATTAACCAATAATCAATCCGTGACTGAGTTCCATGAGCCCTCGAAAGGTGGGTGAAATCCTTCTCCATGGGGTGTAACGTACGCCACACATCTAGCACATGTAGCGTAGTGCAGAGTAATGGAATCCCCTTATTAGAATTTCCGGCCCTCCGGGTTCCTGAAGAACTATCCATAGTTGGGTTATGAACTAAATTGAAATCCCCTCCCATCAGTATAGGTATATCTGGCATTTCTAGCAATCTACGAGTAAGGGTATGTATAAAACTACTATCATAGTTGTTGGGACCATAAACATTACATAGAAGTACTTCTTGCTTATCCAATATCACCCTAGCAATTAGAAAACGACCCTTGGGATCTCTCCAAATTTGCTTCTTTTGAACTTCCAGTCCCCTCCGGAATAGTATCAGCAATCCTGCCTTACGGTTTATTGCTGGTGCTTCCACCAAGTCTGCCACCCACCATTTCTTAAATTTAAGGTGTTCTGAAGTGGGCAGATGAGTCTCCTGCAAAAAAACTATGTCCGCCCTCTGCCGATTTAAGGCCTGCATAATTTTTTGTCTTTTTATGGGTGAAGAAACCCCATTCACATTCCATGATATCAATTTGAGCGTAGTCATGGAGGAATAGAGTGCAAGTAATTCCAAATATCCAATCCTTTAAAATAGGCCTCAGGGCTACCCCAGCTATAACCCTTCCAGCCCCCCAATTCTCTCCCTCTACTCCAGTGTGCCTGCACCGCCCCACAGACCGGGGGAGCCACCCGAGCAACAAAACCATCACAAAAATTAAAGCAAGAAAAAAAATAAATAAACATAACAGAACAAATGAAATATCTCCCCCCCCTAACCCAACCAAACTCCCCCCTGACCGCTTGTACTTCCCCTTCCCTCCCTTGGTTTGAAGTTCCCAACTCCACCATCCCCCACTAAGTAGGCCCCGCAGGAGAGGCACTATCCCGGTCTCCCTCTGCTAATCAAGATGGCTAAGTTAACATTGCCCACCACCCAGTCAGAGACACTAGTGCATGCCTCCACTTTTTTATTCTCCAAAACATCTGCCATGCCCCACACACTCGCATCATGCATCCTCTAAGCATTCCCCTACCTCCCTCCATCCAAGTCACTCAGATCTCACCCAAAGCAATTACCCTTCAGTTCCCCATTTTTTATACCCCTCAGGGATTCAAAGTCAACATAACTCAGATCCTATACATCCAACTGAAGTCACCCCATTACAAGCACCCAATATCCAAAAAACAACTGTTATCAACAAAATATCGGGCAATCAGACTTCTTCAAATTTAAGATACCCCATACACCCTCTCATATGTTTTTTCAGACATGGACAGTAAGCTTCTTTTTTACAAAAAGAACAAACTTTAAAGAAAGAATACTGTGAGAGCTGCAAAGTCCCTTCTCATGCAACCACCACCATCCAGAATTACCATACTTATCGTCCACTTCTCCAGGTGATTGCACTCACAACGGCGTTAGCGTTTGCAGAAAAGCTTTGGCTCCATCAGTTGTCTCAAACAGCTGCGGCTTCCCTTCGGTGAATACTTTGAGCCGCGCAGGATACAGCAACGCAAATTGAATGTTCCGCCGATGTAGTTCTCCACAAATAGGAGCGTAGGCCTTGCGCAACAGGGCCACCCTAGAAGAGTAGTCCTGAAAGCAAAGTACAGATTGATTTTCAAAGGTTAAATTGCCCCTACTTCGAATAGCTTTGAGTATTTCGGTCTTGTGGACATAATTTAAAAGCTTGAAGATAACCACTCGCGGCCTGGCCTCCGCGGCCCTCCGCGGGCCCAAACGATGGGCGCGTTCAATGCGTAGCTCTCCCGCTTCTGATTTCAATTGAAGACTCTTGTTTAACCAGGATTCCAAAAATCCGCGAAGCTCTGAATCCGCAATCTTCTCTGGGAGACCCACCAGCCGCAAATTAGCTCGCCTAGAACGGTTTTCGATGTCGTCAATCTGATCCTCCAGCGAACGCACACGCTTCTGCAGGTCCTCCTTCCCAGCCGTTAGCTGCTGCACCTGATCTTCCAAATCAGACACTCTTTGGCATTGGGCTGAGAATTCACCTTTCAAGTCCTCTAGCCTTCCGTCCACAGTGTCTAGCTTGTCTGCCACTTTCTGCAGCCGCTGATCTAAGGAGGCGTCAATGACTTTCCGCACCTCCGCCACAACCTCCGCCACCCAAGCTGAGCTGATCGTGGCTTGGCCCGATTCGCCGTCGTCCGCCATTTTGTGTTCACTCTGGCGCGCTTTATCTCTATCTTTTCGCGGCGCACGAAGGGCCATCGCATTCAAAGAAGCCCGCTATATTCCAGCTGCTTTCCAGAGATCCGTTCTCAATCGGCAGCACCAAAATCTTGTGGTAAAGCTCTGTTAAATTGTTAATTCGAGGGTCGAACCGGGAGCTCTCCTCAATCACAGCCGCTTCCTAGCTCGGCATCACGTGACCTCCTCTTGTTTCTGGGACTAAAAGCTCATTTTCAAAGGGGGACACTTTAGAGCCTCCCTTTGAAAATGTGGCCAGCACATACAACAGAGGTATGGTTTTTATCTGTACTACATTGCACAGCTTATGGAGGGAAGAGTGCAGTTTTCAAAAACACATTTTTACACAGATAGACGTGCATTCCCCTATGTCAAAACCGTTGAGTACCTGTAAGTGTGAAGATACTGTACAGCTTCTTGCCATGGTGATCAATAGCAAATGGAACTTCTACAGCCCAGGGGTACCATTTGGGCAGAGCCTGGGGGTGTTTGGGATAGGCAGGGGAGGAACCTCCAGTTTCCTGACCTCTGGGCCGTGTTCATCAGAGGCAAAACAAACTTTCAGGAGATTTACCACTGGGATGCTCTTCTTCACGGTTGTGTCTCGCTTCTAATCAGCAGGTAGCACACTTACCAGCTTATAATCAAAAGACAAAAACGCCTATATTGCGACCTAAATCGGGAGATAGGCGTTTATCTCCCAAAAACGAATAACGCGGTATAATTGAATGTCGAACTTGGACGTTTTCAACTGCACTCCATCGCGGAAGCGTACAAAGTTAATGGGGGCATGTCGGAGGCGTGGTGAAGGCGGGACTGGGGCGTGGTTATCACCCAAACAGAGATGGGCGCCTTTCGCCGATAATGGAAAAAAAGTATGCGTTTGTAGCTAGAATTTAGGGCACTTTTCCTGGACCCTGTTTTTTCACGAATAAGGCCCCAAAAAGTGCCTTAAATGACCAGATTACCACCAGAGGGAATCGGGGATGACCTCCCCTGACTCCCCCAGTGGTCACTAACCCCCTCCCACCACAAAAAATGATGTTTCACAACTTTTTATTTTCACCTTCAAATGTCATACCCACCTCCCTGGCAGCAGTATGCAGGTCCCTGGAGCAGTTGTTAGGGGGTGCAGTGGACTTCAGGCAGGTGGACCCAGGCCCATCCCCCTCTACCTGTTACAATTGTGCTGCTTAATGCTTAGTCATCCAACCCCCCCAAACCCACTGTACCCACATGTAGGTGCCCCCCTTCACCCCTTAGGGCTATAGTAATGGTGTAGACTTGTGGGCAGTGGGTTTTGAGGGGGATTTGGGGGGCTCAACACACAAGGGAAGGGTGCTATGCACCTGGGAGCTCTTTTACCTTTTTTTTTGTTTTTGTAAAAGTGCCCCCTAGGGTGCCCGGTTGGTGTCCTGGCATGTGAGGGGGACCAGTGCACTACGACTCCTGGCCCCTCCCACGAACATATGCCTTGGATTTATTCATTTTTGAGCTGGGCGCTTTCATTTTCCATTATCACTGAAAAACAAAAACGCCCAGCTCACAAATTGTCGAATAAAACCTGGACGTCTATTTTTTTCAAAAATACGGTTCGGTCCGCCCCTTCACGGACCCGTTCTCGGAGATAAACGCCCATGGAGATAGACGTTTTCGTTCAATTATGCCCCTCTTAGTGGCATACTTATCAATGTTGGCTACTGTTAAAACATGCTATTTTACCACAGGTCCCATTTTATGCAATGAGACCTGGTTAGAGCACCGGTCTTGCAATCCAGAGGTGGCCGGTTCAAATCCCACTGCTGCTCCTTGTGATCTTGGGCAAGTCACTTTACCCTCCAATGCCTCAGGTACAAACTTAGATTGTGAGCCCTCCTGGGACAGAGAAATATCCAGAGTACCTGAATGTAACTCACCTTGAGCTACTACTGAAAAAGGTGTGAGCAAAATCCAAATAAATAAATAATAAAAAAATAAATAATAACTGGGGTTAACAGTAAAATAACATGTTGTAACAATAGACCATGTTGATATCTTTCCCCTTTAGTCTCCAAGAAAAAGTACTAGTCTAGTGTGAGTGGCTGTTCAAAACAACAAAAGGCTTTGTCCTAAGGTGTTTTTTCACAACAGGCTCAAAAAAGAGACATCAACTTAGAAGAAAGACAAAAGCAAGGGAACTATCTTGCTTTCTGGATTTTCTTCTCTGTAACTTCAACTCTCACACTTCCAAATGGCAACATATCTCTTCTTTTTAATCCTCTGGCTGGTGACCACACCTCTGGTACTAGCCTTTTTCTACTTGGACTCCCTAAGTCACTCAGCCTCTTCTACTACTACTACTATTTAGCATTTCTATAGCGCTACAAGGCATACGCAGCGCTGTACAAACATAGAAGAAAGACAGTCCCTGCTCAAAGAGCTTACAATCTAATAGACAAAAAATAAATAAAGTAAGCAAATCAAATCAATTAATGTGAACGGGAAGGAAGAGAGGAGGGTAGGTGGAGGCGAGTGGTTACAAGTGGTTACGAGTCAAAAGCAATGTTAAAGAGGTGGGTTTTCAGTCTAGATTTAAAGGTGGCCAAGGATGGGGCAAGACGTAGGGGCTCAGGAAGTTTATTCCAGGCGTAGGGTGCAGCGAGACAGAAGGCGCGAAGTCTGGAGTTGGCAGTAGTGGAGAAGGGAACAGATAAGAAGGATTTATCCATAGAGCGGAGTGCACGGGAAGGGGTGTAGGGAAGGACGAGTGTGGAGAGATACTGGGGAGCAGCAGAATGAGTACATTTATAGGTTAGTAGAAGAAGTTTGAACAGGATGCGAAAACGGATAGGGAGCCAGTGAAGGGTCTTGAGGAGAGGGGTAGTATGAGTAAAGCGACCCTGGCGGAAGATGAGACGGGCAGCAGAGTTTTGAACTGACTGGAGAGGGGAGAGGTGACTAAGTGGGAGGCCAGCAAGAAGTAGATTGCAGTAGTCTAAACGAGAGGTGACAAGGGTGTGGATGAGGGTTTTGGTAGAGTGCTCGGAAAGAAAGGGGCGGATTTTACGGATGTTGTAAAGAAAGAAACGACTCCATCTTGCTTTGGATGGATCCAAAAATCAGCTGTCTGCATTGTAGCAGATGATGGTGTGTGCCTTGGTTGGAAACATGCCTATGTCCTGCCCAAGCTCTGCTCACATGTATACCCCCCTTGCAGATGCGCGCAATGCCATTACATGCACCCTTATAGATTAGCACTTATGGCATACATGCGCATGTGGTGCCTTTCTGCTGATGCCCAGTTATAGAATTGCCCTTCACATATTGGTCTTTTATACCACTTTGCCAGCAATGTTTTCCAAAGTGGCACACAAGGAGGTTTGATTGACATTAAATGGTGTCACGTGACACGGCTAAAGCTATCTACACCCAAGGAGGTTTAATTGATTCGCTACGTAGCAGCTGCCATCTTGATACACTCAAAATACATTAATTTGTATGGTGGCAAGCTCCGCTTATTGGCTTCAGGCCAAATAATGGAAGAAGCACGCTCCCACCGTTTCCTGTCAATTAAACCTTCTTGGTGGCATGCACCACATAACATATACATGAACTCGTAAATGATAGCATCATTTAAGCAAAAAATAACAAATCAAACTCCTATAATATCACATAGGCTTAATGCCCATCTGTACCTAAGCCACCCATAGGATTAATGCTCACAATCACCCACAAATCTCACTTTAAAAAACTACTTCAACAACATAAATCATATTTTATTCATTTATTTATTGGAATTTTTAAACTGCCTTTATGAAGAGATTCATCTAAGGTGGTGTACAGCAGGTACAGTTAAACATAAAACAAAAGTTTCTTAACAGCATACCAATAGTAAAATGACCATATATAAACATAAATTCAGTCAATGAGGTAAACTTGGAGATTTCAGATTGAAACATAGTAATATGACTGACATGATACAGTATCAGAAATATACATATTTAACAGCACTGCAAAACAATCATATAACAGAAATATGATATATATCAGTATATTACAAACAATACCATAATAGCATGGAAGAACACCTAATAAGCACACCAACCAAAACATTTTAAAAAAAATCATGCCAGCCTGCAATCTCAAATCTCATTAAGATATCACCCAATATCATCACAGATAAAGAAAACAAATGTACCTTATACATACATCCATATTCATTGTGGGTCTACTGAAAGCCTGACTGGAAAAGTGTGTCCTGAAGCAGAAAAGAGCACAAGAAGCCTTCAAAAGTGGTGTTTTTAGGCTGCTTGTATCCCTTCCCAAATTAGCATGAACAGCCATTCTCAACTGGGAGGGGTAAAAGAAATCAAAGCTACATGCATATGAGAAAATCTTTTTATTCACTTACCAAATACAAATACAATAGTTTCTCATGAGAGATCAACACAGTTACATAACAAGATATTTTCTGTCTGCATCTCCGAAATATTATTCTAATTCAGCTGCTTATATCGTTTGTTTCAGACAATGATTTACAAGACTCTTTTTCTGCAAACTGTCCTTCTCACAGATTATTATCTGATTCCCAGCATCTAGTTCTCATAGGCTGCTTGGGCAACATTCTTCTGCTGTTTATACTATCCGCTTTTCCAAGGCCTCCCTTGCTCATAAGGGTATCATATATACCAGAGATCATGCAGGCTCATCAATCTCTGATAGATTCCTGTGTCTTTTGACCTATTCCATAGTGTATAACTTGTGCTCATATTTCTATAGTGGGGAAGTCACACCAGCACATTATTGATAAGACCCGACACAGTCCATGTTTCAGTGAAACATCAAGCGTATCAATGAGTCAATAGAAAGATACAATCTTGCAGAATCTCAAAACTTAGTCAAAGACACCAACAAACTGCACGGGAACATGATGCTACTTTGAAAATACTTCCCGCACAGGTCTGAGCTGCTGTGGACCAGCAGAGTAGCATCATGTTCCCATGCAGTTTGTATCTTTCCATTGACTCATTGATACATTTAGGCGCCTGTGAAAAAACCATGTGTTTTAAGCCTGTAAAATGTATTGGATATTTTCCTGCCTTAATTAAGTCCTGAAGTGTATTTCTCCTGTTTGGCCAGCAGGTGGGGTTTATTTGCTGTAAAGCTGTAACAGGGAATTGAATGTTCTTTTTCTTTATTGCAAGCAGCAGTATACTTTTAAATCTTGTTGACTGGGCTCTGATTAGCCCAGGACTCCATTTCCTTTTGAGTGTGCTGATTTTGCCTCCAGTGAGTCCTAGCCAGGAAGAAAAGAGAGCAGGATCTCTTTGCTGAGGCTCAGTAAACAAAGTTATATATCCTAATCTTCCCAGGTTCCTTTCAGAAAGTAGGCAAATGTTTAGTTAGTGTTATCATTGATCCATATTTCAGTTGCCTGTTATTGTTTGCTGATTGCTGATTGCACTTCTTTTGGTTCATTGTTCAATTTTTAAAGACAATAAACATTCCTTTTCCGTCTATTGCCTCTGCCTGTCTGGACTGATAAAGAATCCTGGTGGTTTGTGTGTTGGGTCTGTGGGTGCTTTCTGGGAACTGTGGGACCACTGGGAGTGTGGCCACAGTAACCTAGAAATCACTGGGGATAACTTGAGAGTGGGAGACTCACCCAGAGGTGGTTGTGACCTAGTCGGTGGGAGAAGGGTGCTACTGTAGAGCACAAGCAGCAGGTGCAGGCGGACCTCAGCTGTGCTGGGGTTAGACCCTCTAAATGGCCACAGGGTAACCCCAGGTGGGTGGCTAGGGATTTCATGATAGGGCCCTTTCACAAAGCGGCGGTAAGCTCATCGTGGGCTTACCACCCGCTAAAAGGAAAGTACCACTGGGCCACTGTAGCAGCCCAGTGGTAGTTACCTCCCCCAGCGTGTGCCATTTCTGGTGCTGCAAAAATATTTAAATTTTTGTAGTGCTGGTGTGTACCTGGCGGTAATCAGGCAGTGCTGCCCCCCCCCCCCCCTCAATGGGTGGTGGTAAGTGCTCCCCATGAAATGGCCGCGCAGCAAGTGGTTCACTTGCCACATGGCCATTTCTTTAAGAAAAGAGAGACCTGCCTTTTACCTGCTGCAGTAAAAGGGGTAAAAGGCACATGTCAAAAATCACCATCCTGCTTATAATCGAACTAGAAAAACGCCCAAGTTCCGACCTAAATCGGGAGATGGACGTTTATCTCACAAAAACGAATAAAGCGGTATAATCGAAAGCCGAACTTGGACGTTTTCAACTGCACTCCGTCGCGGATGCGGACAAAGTTGATGGGGGCGTGTCGGAGGCGTGGTGAAGGCGGAACTGGGGCGTGGTTATCACCCGAACAGAGATGGGCGCCTTTCGCTGATAATGGAAAATAAGTATGCGTTTGTAGGTAGAATTTAGGGCACTTTTCCTGGACCCTGTTTTTTCACGAATAAGGCCCCAAAAAGTGCCCTAAATGACCAGATTACCACCAGAGGGAGTCGGGGATGACCTCCCCTGACTCCCCCAGTGGTCACTAACCCCCTCCCACCACAAAAAATGATGTTTCACAACTTTTTATTTTCACCCTCAAATGTCATACCCTCCTCCCAGGCAGCAGTATGCAGGTCCCTGGAGCAGTTGTTAGGGGGTGCAGTGGACGTCAGGCAGGTGGACCCAGGCCCATCCCCCCCTACCTGTTACAATTGTGCTGCTTAATGCTTAGTCGTCCAACCCCCCCAAACCCACTGTACCCACATGTAGGTGCCCCCCTTCACCCCTTAGGGCTATAGTAATGGTGTAGACTTGTGGGCAGTGGGTTTTGAGGGGGATTTGGGGGGCTCAACACACAAGGGAAGGGTACTATGCACCTGGGAGCTCTTTTACCTTTTTTTTTTTTTTTGTAAAAGTGCCCCCTAGGGTGCCCGGTTGGTGTCCTGGCATGTGAGGGGGACCAGTGCACTACGAATCCTGGCCCCTCCCACGAACAAATGCCTTGGATTTATTCATTTTTGAGCTGGGCGCTTTCATTTTCCATTATCGCTGAAAAACAAAAACGCCCAGCTCACACATTGTCGAATAAAACATGGACGTCTATTTTTTTGCAAAAATACGGTTCGGTCCGCCCCTTCACGGACCCGAACTCGGAGATAAACGCCCATGGAGATAGACGTTTTCGTTCAATTATGCCCCTCCATGCCAGCGCAGGCCCCCTTTTGCTGCAGCATCGTAAAAGGACCCCTTGATGTTTTGAGACTGCTACCAGACCTCTGATGCAGGCGATTTCGTCGAAGCATGGACTGTATCTGGTTTTATCAATAAAGCATTGGTGTGACACCTCCACTCTTGAAGGCTCCTTGTGTTCTTTTCTGCTACTTGCTTCTGCTTGTGTGCTTTCATACTTATCTAAGTGTGTCCTGAAAACGGGGTTGCTCTAAGGAAATCCTATATAAAAAACTCACCCTCAACGTTCTGAGGACACTGACGTCACTGTCAGGTCCTCCGGGCACTTCCTTCCAGTTTGAAGCCTTCGTGGTGGTGAAGCCACCGAAAACAGTGTTGGGGCCCCGCCCTCGCGTCAAACGTGATGATGTCGAGGGCGGAGCAATGTCAGCAGATTGAAGGTGACGTGCCGAGGTCCGCAACAATGGCGGACGAACGCCGACGGGGTGAGTAGGGAGGGGGGGAGGTCCGGAAGGAAACCGTGCTAGCGCCCGTTTCATTGCCGCAAGAAACGGGCATGTTTTACTAGTGAGGTAATAATCCACAATATTTCCTACAGTTTAGTGGCCTCTCTCCTCTGAACATTTTCTACAGAGGCAAAGGAGCTTATTAAGGTGTATTTACCGGCACCCGTTTTTGTGAAACCAGTCCACAAACAAGTGTCTGGTTGCCAGGTTTGCATAAAATGCATAATGAATAATTTGCATTGTGTGCTGCATTACAGCAACTCATTATCTCTGAATATAAATAGTCATTCATGCATGCAAAGGTTTCCTACAGCAAAGGATAGGAATTTGTAAATTCTCTTTTGCGAAAAGCGCTTTGCATGGAAAAATGCACAAAGCCCCCAACAATTTGTTGTTTTTGAAAATGTTGAAGCATTTTGGCATTTTTTTTCTACATGAAGCCCCCCGCTTGTGACAAAATTTTGCTATTTAATATATCAGCTTCCAAGTAAATCCTTAATTAGCATCAGCTTGGTTTGTTTGGCCCTCTGAAGCATAAAAAGTTCTGCTGCTTTAGATAGCTGGCGTGTAGAGAAAAATTTCAGTGGTACTGAAAATTCAGAGATAGAGGACTTCCGTATAGCGGCTTCTGTGATACCAATGAGTCCTTTTTAATATTCGTCCTTGTGCATGTAGTTTTCCTGTTGAAAATCTGATTGTACAGATATCCAGTGAGAAAGATAACCATGGGAATCACGTCTGCTTTGTCAGTGGATAGAGGAAAAGCGGTAAAAGTACATACTCATGCACGCATACATTCTTGTCTAAGGCATGAAGTCGGCAAGCTATGACAGTTTGATTAGTAGGGGACCTCCTTGAAAAAGCTTGTTGCAAAACACGTGCCATGTCCGAGCACTGTGCCTCTATTGCCGACAAGTTCTGAAACTTTCATCACAAGATGAGAATCCTGCTTATTTTCGAAAGAGAAGGGCGGCCATCTTCCGTCACAAAGCGGGAGATGGCCACCCTTCTCCTGAAGCCGGCCAAATCGGTATAATCGAAAGCCGAGTTTGGCCAGCTTCAACTGCTTTCCGTCGCAGGGCCTGCCAAACTTCAAGGGGGCGTTTCGGCAGTGTACCGAAGGTGGGACGGGGGCGTGCTTACGAGAAGGCCGGCTCTGACTAGCAATTGGCCGACTTTACTTGGTCCGTTTATTTTTAGGACCAAGTCTCAAAAAGGTGCCCCAACTCGCCAGATGACCACCAGAGGGAATCGGAAATCACCTCCCCTTACTCCCCCAGTGGTCACCAACCCCCTCCCACCCTAAATAAAAATTACAACATTTTTTGCCAGCCTGTATGCCAGCCTGAAATGTCATACCCAGCTCCCTGACAGCAGTATGCAGGTCCCTGGAGCAGTTTTAGGGGGTACTGCAGTGCACTTCAGGCAGGCGGACCCAGGCCTATCCCCCCCTACCTGTTACACTTGTGGTGGTAAATGGGAGCCCTCCAAAACCCACCCAAAACCTACTGTACCCACATGTAGGTGCCCCCCTTCACCCCTTAGAGCTATGGTAGTGGTTGTACAGTTTTGGGGAGTGAGTTTTGGGGGGATTTGGGGGGTTCAGCAACCAAGGGAAGGGAGCTATGTACCTGGGAGCAATTAATGAAGTCCACTGCAGTGCCCCCTAGGGTGCCCAGTTGCGTTGGTGTCCTGGCATGTCAGGGGGGCCAGTGCACTACAAATGCTGGCCCCTCCACAACCAAATGCCTTGGATTTGGCCGGGGTTCAGATGGACGGCTTCGGTTTCCATTATCGGCGAAAAATGATACCAGCCATCTCAAACCCGGCCAAATCCAAGTCATTTGGCCGTCCCCAAACGTATTATCGAAACGAAAGATGGCCGCCCATCTTTTTCGATAATACGGTTCAGGACTGCTCTTTGTGGCGCCGGCCATAAAGAATGCCACCCATATAGATGGCCGGCGCGTTCGATTATGCCCCTCCACATCGTTAACCAAAAAAGTTTAAATAGTTGAAGACTTGAATCAGTCATAAATGTAAAATTTGGACAAGGGTTGTGGAGGCGGTTGAGCCAGTGACTGTGCGAGCGCATAAGACTCTGCTATAAGTATGAAAGCAGTGCGGTGCGGCTGAGGTTCATTGTCCTTCACTTCATAAAGTTTTGGGTTGGAGCTGATTGTGCCTAAAATTCAATAAAGTAATTTTGGATTTTAATGTATGGTCTTCGTGGCACCAGCAGACATTTTGGCCATATATTTGCTGTTTTACATCACTTCCCAGCCATAACATTCTTTCCTATATCTCTGGGAACGCTCTCTTTTAATGGGGCTGAAGAACATGCTTTGTGAACCCCCAGGCATGCATTTTAGTCCTTCCGAGGAGGGCAGTTTTCAGACAGGTCAGTTTACCAGGGGTTTATGGCTATTTGCCCAGTTAAATGGCTTTGAAAATTGCCCTCAGTAATGTTACTGTCATGAGTGTTGATTTCAGTTCTCAACATGCAGGCAGGCTGACACTAAGTTCGCTCCTCAAATGACAACAGATCAGAAAAAGAGAATAGAGACTGTCCTGTATGATTGGTGACACTTGGTTGATGTCTGTATATATGCCGCCTGATACACGAACTAATTGCTGTAGCCATTGTTCTCTTATACACAATGCCAGCTGCACCACATCATAATAAAGACAGGCCGTCTGGTACAGGGTCACCCAATGTGGGGGGCAGACAGCAGGGCACATATGTCTGCGAGAGATCGGCTTCCACAGTCCCTATGGAGCCTTTCTTTTTTTTTTTCTCTCCCTCTCTTCTCCTTTCTTAATTTTCCATGAAATGGTTTAACTCTTTGCTGCCTTTTAGTATTTTGGAGATTTTCTGTTTTCTTCTTTTTTACTGTCAGTCATTACTCTTTTCTTTCCTTTTGTGAGTCTTTCTATATCTGTCCTCCAGTTCCTGTTCCCTCACAGCAGAAGCAGAAAGCTGCTAAGCCCGAACTTCCCAATGGAGGTCCACTCTGTAAGGGAAGGGAAATGGGACTTGATATACCGCCTTTCTGAGGTTTTTACAACTACATTCAAAGTGGCGGTTTACATATATTCAGGTACTTATTTTGTACCAGGGGCAATGGAGTGTTAAGTGACTTGCCCTGTGTCACAAGGAGCTACAGTGAGAACTGAACTCAGTTCCCCAGAATCAGAGTCTGCTGCACTAACCACTAGGCTACTCCTCCACTAGCAACATTCCATGTAAAAGCCTTCCCTTGCAGATCAGCAATGCGGCCGCGCAGGCTTCTGTTTCTGTGAGTCTGACGTCCTACACGGACGTCAGACTCACAGAAACAGAAGCCTGCACGGCCGCGTTGCTGATCTGCAAGGGCAGGCTTCTACATGGAATGTTGCTAGTGGAATAGCAACATTCCATGTAGAATCTCAAATAGTAGCAACAGAATCTCAAATAGTAGCAACATTCCATCTAGAATCTCCAATAGAGAAAGGGAAAAGGGACTTGATATACTGCCTTTCTGAGGTTTTTGTAACTACATTCAAAGCGGTTTACATATATTCAGGTACTTATTTTGTACCAGGAGCAATGGAGGGTTAAGTGACTTGCCCAGAATCACAAGGAGCTGCAGTGGGAATCAAACTCAGTTCCCCAGGATCAAAGTCTACTGCACTAACCACTAGGCTAGTCCTCCACTCCACTAAGGAAAAGAAGGTGGAACTGTGCATGCTTGTCACCTGGAGAGAGGGCCAAACTTTAATGAGCATAACCAGGAAATAATGACTTTGATCTAGGGGTCGATATTCAGCCAGTGGCGCTCAGTGTTTTGCTGACCGCTGCTGGAGTTATTCCCAGATGTGTGTTTTCACACTTTCCAAAAATACTGGGACTAGGGGGCATGCGATGAAACTACAGTGTAATAAATTTAAAACAAATCAGAGAAAATTTTTCTTCACCCAACGCATAATTAAACTCTGGAATTCGTTGATGGAGAACGTGGTGAAGGCAGTTAGCTTGGCAGAGTTTAAAAAGGGGTTAGACGGTTTCCTAAAGGACAAGTCCATAAACCACTACTAAATGGACTTGGGAAAAATCCACAATTCCAGGAATAACATGTATAGAATGTTTGTACGTTTGGGAAGCTTGCCAGGTGCCCTTGGCCTGGATTGGCCGCTGGGCTCGATGGACTCTTGGTCTTTTCCCAGTGTGGCATTACTTATGTACTTATGTAGTTATGACCTGCCATTTCTGCCCTATTTCACCACCTTGTATCCATTAGAATGCTTTTTCCACATCAAAAATTCAGGGGTCCTTTTACCAAGCTGCAGGAAAAAAAGGCCATGTATTAGTGGCAGTGGCCATTTTTCCCACGCGCCAGAGCCGTTTCTTCTGCAGCTGGTAAAAGCTCCCCCCCCCCCAATGGCCACACAGTGAGATAACTCTTACCACATGGCCATGTGGCAGGGAGCCCTTACCGCCACCCACTGAGGTGGCAATAAGGGCTCCCGTGCTAACCCAGCTGTAACCGGGCAGCGGCGATGTCCCATTACCACTGGGTTAGTGCTGCACAAGTTATTTCCGGGGGTTTTCTTTTTCCCCCCGGAAATGGGGCGTTCTTGGGGCAGGACCACTGCCAGCAGCAGCGGTGGGCCGGCAGTAATCCTGGAAGAACAAGTGGTAAGCCTGCATTGGGCTTACCGCTGCTCTGTAAAAGGGCCCCTCAGTGCAGAAGTAACATCTAATGTTTGGCACCAGGGGCGTAGCTGCTATGGGGCCACCAGGGCCTGGATCCCCCTGCTGGTGACCCTCTCTACCCCCCTCCTGCTGCCAACCTGCTGCTTGCTACCTTGCTACCAGATCGCAAGGCTTCGTTCTGTTTCTGTGAGTCTGACGTCCTGCACGTTGTACGTGCAGGACGTCAGACTCAGTCAGAAACCAAACGAGGGAAGAAGACTTCGGCTGGCGGGAGTTGGGGTCCCCCGCCAGCAAAGGTAGGTGACGGCGGGCGGGGGGTTGAGAGGGTCATCGGCGGGGGGGGGGGGGGGGGGTCAAAGTTGTTGGAGGTGTCGGCAATGGTGGGCGGGTGGGTGGGGGGGTCAGTGTTGGCAATGGTGTCGGCGGCGCCAGGGGGGGGCTAAAATGTGCCCCCTCACCTCGGCTCTGGACCCCCCTACCGTTGAAGTCTGGCTACGCCCCTGTTTGGCACTGTATATAGAATTGCCCTGTAAGTGACTTGCCCGGATCACAAGGAGTCACAATGAGAATCAAACCTAGTTCCCGTAGTTTTCAACCCACTGGTATGTGGGTGACCTATAGAGTAATATAAGTTACGTGTGCCCTTGCTGCATCTAGTTGCACCAGTACTGGGTTATGCTGATATTATATAATGGAATCACACCCAGATGCCATTATGGAATAGGTTCTCACCATGCTGATTCAGCATGCGCAAAAGGAGGCTCCCACTTACGGAACTGCCATCATGAAGTACAATGGAAGTACAAAAAAGCACCAAGGGCTGTCAAGCATGGGATAGTCAAGAGTCTTTTATCAGTTGACCCAACACGGGCCGTGTTTTGGCGTCAAGCGCCTGCGTCAGAGATCAATGAAATAAATCTATACCAGAGGTTCCCAAACCTGGTCCTGGAGGCACCCCATCCACTCAGGCTGGGGTGCAGGGTTGGCATTAGGGGAGGTGACAAACAGAGCAATTGCCCTGGGCCCCCTTACCCTAGAGGGCCCCGAATCTACCTCAAGCTAAAGGAGGCACAGGCTGCTGGCCAGCTTTTGGGCCCCTGCCCTGGGCCCTTGAATGTCTAACACCAGCCCTGCTGGGTGCCTCCAGGACCAGGTTTGGGAACCACTGATCTATTCTTTTAAGAGTACATCGGATAAAAATCTCACAGCTTATGTGGCCAGCACACCAAGGCTGATTCAAAGTGTGTCATCAAAAAGAAGAAGAGTGCGTCATCGCAAGCTGGCATCCTCAAATTGGCCAAGACTGCCTTTCCTGTTACAAAATTAATCCACTCCTGACTCTGAACAGCGCTGCAGACATCTCTGGTGTTCTATGCAAATGATAATAATAATAATGCTAGACGGCACTGTCTAAGATGTGGTTGCCTACCTCCAGGTAACAGAAAATAGAAAATGAGTTCTTGCTTTCAGCTCCTACGAACATATATTCCAGGAGCTCCTCAACAGTAAAAGCTTTGAAACAGAAGATGGAAAACCAAAACTGAATCACCTCTATTAATATTATTGTATTTATTTATTTATGTACTTCATTCAACTTGATACTCTGCTTATGGCTTACACTAGGCCCTGAGGCAGATGAGACAATTATAGGCAATACTAAACTCTCTATTAGAAATCATTTCCCTAATAACCATACACAGGATTATCATCAAATGCAGATCGAGGATACTTCTGTAAGGAGCTGCCGAATTTCGGGCTGCAAGAAGACACGTGCGTGGCAGTGCTCTACTCAGTGTACACAAGGGTGGAGTTTGGGGGGTGGACAGTGAGCAGAGTGCACACTGCAGGGGCGTAGCCAGACTTCGGCGGGAGGGGGGTCCAGAGCCCGAGGTGAGGGGCACATTTTAGACCCCCCCCCCAGTGCCATCCACTCCCCGCCCATTGCCGACCCCCCCCCCCCCACCAACGACCCTCGCGACCCCCCCTCCCGCTGCCAACCCTCCCCCGCTGCCGCCATCGACTAGCTTTGCTGGCTGGGGACCCCAATCCCTGCCAGCTGAGGTCCTCTTCTTCCAGCGCAAGGCTTCGTTCTGTTTCTGAGTCTGACATCCTGCACGTACAACGTGCAAGACGTCAGACTCAGAAACAGAACGAAGCCTTGCGCCGGATGAAGAGGACCTCGGCTGGTGGGGGTTTGGGTCCCCCGCCAGCAAAGGTAGCCTGCGACGGCGGCTGGGGGGGGGGGTTGGCGGAGGGAGGGGGTTGAGAGGGTCATTGGCAGGGGGGTCCAGGGCCAAATCTATGGGGGCCCAGGCTCCCGTGGCCTCACATAACTACGTCACTGGTGCACAGGTGGTACATGTGTGGAGGAGCAACCTAATGGTTGGTGTAGTGGCCTGAAAACCAGGGGACCTGCGTTCAATTCCCAGTGCAGCTCCTTGTGACCCCTGTTGCCTCTCACAGCTGAGTGGCAGTCCTCCAGCTGCACTGCTGCCACTGGGGGGGGTGATGCTTCAATATTGTGCTTTCCGTTGCTAGGGACAGGGGATTCCCTGAAATCCTGCAGAGCTCATCTGTCCCTCACTGTTGAAAACGTGATAGTGAAACAGTGCCCCCCCCCCCCCCCCCCCCCCCCCCCACTGACAGGACTGTAGGTGGAGGACTCCCGCTCAGCTTACAGGGAACAGTGCTTGTGACTCTGGGCACTTAACTCTCCATTTCCCCAGGTACAAAATAAGTACCTGTATATAATACGTGAACCACTTTCATTGTAACCCCAGAAAGGCAGTGTATCAAATCCCTTTAATTATCGAATTCTATCATTTACCTGCATGCATGCTAACATCCAGATGACTAAAATAACAAAATTATGTCCCAAACAGTGTAATATCCAGCAGGAAATTACTTCAAACTCATATTTAGATATACCCAGTAAATATTATGAATGCATTTATAGGGATCATCAGACTTCCATGCATCTCGCAGCCACATGAACAGTAATGTTCTATCGTTTTTCTATACAACGAAATGGCGCGGTGCAAATCCTCATGGAATCCCACTATTTTTACTCAGAAATTTAATTAATTTTATTCAAAAAGATTTTTTCAAAATTCTTTTAAAAGTCCTTAAAATTACGACTTATCTTCAATGGCAGCAGCCTTAATTTAGCTGCCTGCAGTTACACTAGTCATAGACTTGGCAGAACTGCAGGTGCCTTAATGCAGCAGGTATTCCTGTAACTTAAAATATGCTGTAGGTTGAATGCATAAATGGCAACGCTGCCCATCCCTCTCCCATGCTCCCATGTGCTGATTCCTGCACTCAGTTTTTGGATGTGAGGACCTAGGCCTGAGGCAACCTGGTGTAAATCCTGGTGAGTTGGGCATTCTATAACACTTCACCTAAGAACATAAGTGTTGCCATACTGGGACAGACCAGAGGAACATCAAGCCCAGTATTCTGTTTCCAACAGTGGCCAATCCAGGTCACAAGTACCTGGCAAAATTCCAGAATAATAAAACAGATCTTATGCTGCTTATCCTAGAAATAAGCAGTGGATTTTCCCAAGTCCAGCTTAATAATGGCTTACGGACTTTTCTTTTAGGAAATGAGTAAACAAGAGATTCATGTCTACCTGTTCCACTCCACTCAGTATTTTACAGACATCTATCATATCTCCCCTCAGTCATCTCTTCTCCAAGTTGAAGAACCCTAGCTTTTTTAGCCTTTCCTCATACGGAAGTCATCCCTTCCCCTTTATCATTTTCATTGCCCTTCTCTGTACCTTTTCTAATTCCGCTATATCTTTTTTGAGATACGGTGCCCAGAATTGAACACAGTATATGAGGTGTGGTCGCACCATGGAACGATATGAAGGCAGTATAACATTCTCATTTTTTTTTTGTTTTCCATTCTGTATATTCGGCTGGTGTGCGTAAATGTGGACATACGCTAGTATTCTATAAGGGCAGTTTTGCACACAATTGCCATAATAGAATCCACGCTTATCATGTGATCTACTGAGAATTAGCCCCATGCCCCTCACATGTGCCCTTACAGAATAGACCTATGTTTTTGCTGCTGCTTCCATGTGAAAGTGTACACGTACCACAAAAGAGCCAATATTCTGAACATTTGTGCACACAAGAGGCCTAACACGGCTTAGTAAACGGGCCCCTAATTGACTTACCCAAATCACAAGGAGTTGCAGTGGGATTTAAACTGGGCTTCTCTGATTCTTAGTTGTGCTGTAACCATTAGGGCTGCTCCAAATGGAGACACAGTTACAGAGGAAGCAAGAGACCCAATTCTTCTGTTGGAGCCCATGCTGTAGTAAAACAGATCCATTTGGTCTTAGGCAGCGTCCAGTCAGAAAATAGAGAAAAATCCACCATATTGCTGGGGTTTCTTTCATGTTTTCTGGTCTCTCACATTAGGCCATTCGCTAATCTGCATATGAACCTGTGCGGCAGCCTACAGATTATTCACCCTGGAAACTGCTCTTCAGCAAATGCAGAATTAGTCCCAGCTAAGTAATCTTGTTAGTGTGATTCAGTGTTAAATGGATCTTGATTAAATGGGGCTTTGCGTGGTCCCAGCTGGAGGTGATAAACCTTCACCAAGAAGTGGCAAGGGACTGAGGGGAAATTCTTTCACTTCAGGCTGGAGCCTATAAAGCAAAAACTTCATTTCTAAGCCAGGTGCTCCAAGTTCCCTGGCTTAGCCCTACTTTCTAGGCAAAATGTAGGGTTGACAGCAATTAGCTCATCTCCCAACCTACACCATGCCAAGGATTTCAAAAGGGGACATGACCCTAAAACTTTGTTCTGTCCATCAGACCAAGGAAGGCATTCTGTCTTACTAAACTTAGAAGTCAGTGCGTCTATTTTGCTCTGTTTTTGGAAGGATTTTAATGGAGACCTCCTAATCCTCGATTTGCACTGGTGATGGGCGGGGGGCCTAGGAAAGCAAGGTAATAGTCCCATTTGAAATGAGTAGACATTCTGTGGAAGACACAGCATAGCTAAGGATGCTGACAGGCTACAGTGGCTCCAGACTGGGCTCTGCTTTTTTTTATGGGGAGTCTCATTAGTTACAGCATAGTTAGCTAAGTAGTAAGGTAATCAGTTACATACATTAGTTACTCTATGGGCCCTGTAACTAAGGAGATTCTCTATAAGCACAGGCTGGGAGGAAACCTGAACGAATAACACCAGCGGTAATTGAGTTACGGGTGCTGCTAATCAGTTTCTAAGCAATGATAAGCAAGGGGAGAAGAAAAGTATGCAGGGAGCAGAGCTCTGGAAAGCTAGTCACAGATGTGTTGAGTTAGTCCAATATAAAGAAGCAACCTACAGGTTTCTTGTTTAGGGTTATGCACCAAACATTTTGTTTTGGGAAGAGGGGGTAAAAAAACAAAAAAAGCCATGAAAAGAAAAAAAAATGTCTGGCCTCCCTGTCCCCGAGTCACTGCTGCCACCAGTAAAGTTATAAACGCAAAGCGTCCCCACCATCACCTTCTTCCTCTACCTCAAGACTCCCCTCTTACCCCAGTCACCTGATGGCATTCTGCCCTTCAACAAAACTGTGCTGACCTTGAGTGGGCAGCTGCCATCTTCAGAAGCAGCAGCAGCTGGTCAGGAGAGGTAGAGAATCATTCCAGCCCTTAGAAGATGGCACATGGGGTCAGAGGGGGTCTGAGCATGGTACAGGGACCAAGGGAGGTCTGGCAACTTGGCAGGAAGGGGGAGGCCAGACACCAGGTGCACAATATTAAAAAAGTGGTAGCTGAAAGCAAACAAAAGAAATGAATGTATTTATTATTACCTCCCTCCCATTATCGATTCATAGTGAACTTTCCCTCTGTAAAGAATTTGAAATATAAGTATATCTTTACATCTAATTTTCCACATCAGTTGGCAAAAAAATCATGTTTGACCATTAGATCAGAACCAACCTGTAAGATATTCCTGCAAAAATTACAAACATTTTTATTCTCTAAATTTTTAGACAATTAATCCCTAATAGGAAACCAATGAATGTAGTTATTTGCTAGATTGTATCTTAAGTAACTCAATGATATTTCTATGATTTGGACGGAGGGGGAAGAAACTGAAACAATTTTACTATTCCTTCAATACATACCATCCTACAATCAGATTCAAAATTGACTACTCCCCAGAAAAAGTCAATTTTATGGACCCCACAGTCTCAATCAGTGATGGCTGTATACAGACATCTATATACAAGAAACTCACAGACAGATGCAGCTACCTCCACAACTCCAGCTTCCACCCTTCACATACAAAAAGATCCATTATTTACAGCCAAGCCACAAGATACCACCGTATCTGCTCTGACCCAGAGGATAGAGACAGACACCTTGAAACCCTGACTGCATCCTTCAAACAGAAAGGCTACAACCCCAAAATAATCTCCAAGAATATTGCCTCCTCCCTCAAAACACCCAGGGAGAATCTGCTACAGTACAAAGAAAAAAAAGCCGACGACAGAATTCCCCTTGTAGTGACATACAACCCAGAGCTGGAGAAACTAAGGAAAATCATAAGAGACCTACAGCCACTACTTCAGGAAGATGAATTACTGAAAGAGATATTCCCATCCCCACCAGTGCTGGCCTTCCGACAGCCACCAAATTTAAAACACAAGCTGATCAGAAGTAAACTTCCAACACAGACGGAAAAAGAAAAGGGCACGTTTCCGTGTAACACAGCCAGCTGCAAACTATGCCAAAACATTTCACAAGACCCACAGTCATTCACAAAGGAAAAATATTCAACATAAAAGGACTATTTTACATGCTCATCTTCCAATGTGTTATATATCATTCAGTGTAAAAAATGTAACGAAGGATGCTATATTGGAGAAACAGGCCAGATGCTTAAGACAAGATTCAATCTGCACAGACATCACATGAAAATAGCTGGTGCCAGTCAGGCCCCCACCCCTGTGGGCCAACACTTCACAAGACCAGAACACTGCACCAGTGATTTCACAGTAAAAATACTGAAAGGTAATTTTAAATCAATACAGGAACATAAGACCTTTGAAATAAGAATGATTGAATATTTTGACACACAACAAACAGGACTCAATAAGGATCTGGGTTTTCTAACCCATTATAAACAATAAGCTGTATTTCTCTGTTTATTTCTCTGTTTATTACCCTCCTCTCACCTACCAACACCCATTCTGTTAGAATATCAATGAAATGCTTTGATGTCCCCATGCATACCCCCACCCTCCCACTCTGTCAGACTGTCAAAGTAATGCTTTGATGTTTCTCTTATATATACTAACTGCTACCACATTTGCTTATTTCCGATCTGATGAAGAAGGGCAACCTTCGAAAGCTAATCAAGAAATGTATTAAGTTATGTCCAATAAAAAAGGTATCATCTTATTTTCTTTTCCATGTTTTATTTTGTTTGATTTCTATTGATAACCTATTGTATCGTAATTTGTGACATCCCAGAAAAGACTGGTTATCTTACTGTGAATCTGCAATGAACCAAACTTTTGGAGTCTTCTACTAAGCCGCAGTAGCATCTTTAGCTTGTGGTAGAAATCAGCTGGCAGTAAATGCCGAGACGCCCATTATATTCCTATGGGCATCTCGGCGTTTACTCCCAGCTGATTTCTACCATGAGCTAAAAACGCTAACGTGGCTTAGTAAAAGATCCCCTTTGGTAACTGTGGTATAGAAGTAACCATACTGTATTGTATTGTATTGATTTCTCACAGCAAGGAGTGGAGGAGTAGCCTAATGGTTAGTGCAGCAGGCTTTGATCCTGGCAACTTGGGTTCAATTCCCACTACAGCTCCTTGTGACCTTAGGCAAATCACATAAGTATTGCCATACTGGGAAAGACCAAAGGTCCATGAAGCCCAGCATCCTGTTTCCAACAGTGGCCAATCCAGGTCACAAATACCTGGCAAGATCCCAAAAAAGTATAAAACATTTTATATTGCTTACCCCAGAAATAGTGGATTTTCCCCAAGTCCATTTAATAACGGTCTATGGACTTTTCCTTTAGGAAGCCATCCAAACCTTTTTTAAACTCCGCTAAGCTAACCCTCCATTGTCCTAGGTACAAAAAGCTTAGATTGTGAGCCCTCTAGGGACAGAGAAAGTACCTGCATGTAATGTGTACATCTAGTAACACTATAGAAATGATTAGTTGTAGTAAATTATCAGGTGTTACATTTACAATAATCAACTTCCATCTCCCCCATCTAGAATTTTTACCCAAATGCTCTAATCATGGTATTTCATGTGTTGTTGGGTTTTTTTTTTCCTTTCATGTCATTTCAGGAAAAAAAATGAAATGAGTTTCAAATGACAACACCTCTACGTATTAACCCTTATTTCTACACACTTTACAACACAATACTTTTCTCCAGTGAGAGAGAGAGAGAAATTTTACTAGGAGGCACTGATGATTGGTTATCACCAATATATTTCGCTGTATCAGAGATTCTGTACCTTATATTCTATGTTTTAATGGATGTGGTTCTTTTATTTTGTTTAATATGGACAAATTACCCAGCGGAGGCTGCTCCTTATACCCTGGGTCGAGAGGCTAACTAGGCCCATGATTTTAACAGCCATTAAATCATATAATCACATTAAATACATGCAACAGCCTTCAGGTACAGCAGAAACAATTATGTTAAAGGCACAAGATTCTTTAAAAAAAATCTAATGCAGCTAATCATAACATTAAATATTTAAACTACTGTCAAATTTGTCACAAACACTGTTTAAGAATGAATATCACTGTGCTGCAAATCTGGTAATTATGTTTTAAGAAAACTGTGTCCTCTGTAGTGCTTTTGGAGTGGCCTAGTGGTTAGAATAACAGGCTACAGCTAAAGAAAGCCAGGGTTCAAAGCCTGTCTCCCTTACTGTATGAATTTGAGCACTGATTGTTCCCTTAGACAGTGGCGTACCAAGGGGGGGGGGTGGGGGCGGTCAGCCCCGGGTGCACGCCGCTGGGGGGTGCCGCGGCGCGCACCTGCTCAGAGTTCCCTGACTTCGCGCATTCGCTGCAGCTCCTTCTGCCCTGGAACAGGTTACTTCCTGTTCCGGGTCAGAGGGAGCTGCAGCGAACGTGCGAAGTCATGGAACTCTGAGCAGGCACGCGCCGCAGCACCCCCCCCCCCCCAGCAGCGTGCACCTGGGGGGGTCCGCGCTGCATCGGGGGGGTGCTGCACCCAGGGGGCGTGGCACCGCCCTGGGTGTCCGCCCCTCTAGGAACGCCACTGCCCTTAGATTGTAAGATTTGTTTCACCTGTACATAAATAGTTGTAAATATTTATATACAGGTGAAACTGGTTTAGGATTCTATATAAATGCAGAAACATGTCCAAATATTTGACTTTTATGAGGCTGAATAAGTGGTGTAGTGCTAAATGGAATAGACCCCATGAAGGGACCAGGAACAAGAACCCCTGCGTACAGTCCAACGAACACAAAGAAGTAGTGGAGAACCAGAAACTTCTAGGGGGTCAGTTATAGGTGTATAATATTTATTAAACAAAGCACCTCACATAAAAGGACATGACATGGGACCATATTTCGGCGGGAAAATGCCTGCTTCAGGGGTCACCTAACACTCGAAAACCACGCAAAAAATACAACCAAGAAGATGTTCCACTCAATGTGGAAATTAAAAAGAGTAAGACCTTTCTTCCCAAGGAATGTTTTCTGTAACCTGGTACAATCAACGGTGCTCAGCCATCTAGACTACTGCAATGCACTCTATGCTGCCTGTAAAGAGCAAATAATCAAGAAACTTCAGACAGCCCAGAACACTGCAGCTAGACTCATATTCATCAAAACAAAATATGAAAGTGCTAAGCCCCTACGAGAAAAACTACACTGGCTCCCACTTAAAGAACGCATCACGTTCAAAATTTGCTCCCTAGTTCACAAAATCATTCATGGAGATGCACCAGCCTACATGTCAGACATGATAGACTTACCACCCAGGAATGCCAAAAGATCATCCCGCACATTCCTTGATCTGCACTTCTCTAACTGCAAAGGTCTAAAATACAAATTAATGCATGCGTCAAACTTCACCTACTTAAGCACACAGTTATGGAACACACTGCCGCGCAAATTAAAAATGATCTTCAAACTAACGAACTTCCGCAAACTACTGAAGACCCATCTCTTTAACAAGGCTTACCACAAAGATCAATCAATGTGAATATACATAACTCCTCCACACATAGTTAAATGTCTTATAATATTTGATTGTTATACTACTATCATGTCTTATCATTATCATGTTACCAAAGATTCTTCTGTAACACTAAACGCCTTCTTTCTATTATATTTCCACTACTCATGATGTATTGTAAGCCACATTGAGCCTGCAAAGAGGTGGGAAAATGTGGGATACAAATGCAATAAATAAATAAATAAAATAAATAAATAAATAGGGTATATTGGAACTTTGTTTCCCATGCTGTGCCGGTCAAATTGCAACCTGGAGGTTTTCTACTCATTTTTGCCAAAGAACCGTTATTACATTTGAATGCTGTGTATACAGTGGTGTCCATCAAGTTCCCCCCCAGACAGTTCCCACCCACCAATTCTCCCCCCCCCCCCCCCCCCCCCCCCAGACAATTCTCATCTAGGGCTATTCCCACCCATGACTTTTCCCCTCTGGTCATTTCCCACCCCAAATATACTTTTTTTTTTAATCTTATCTTATTTTCTTTTCATTCTGCTATCAGCAACATTTTTTTCCCATGAGCCATGGCGGTGCGTCACATCATGCTGTGTGAGTGTGAGGTGCTACTTTTTTTGAATGGTTACAGAAGGTTCAGAAAGTGGGAAGGCACCAGGGTTGTGGCACTGCGAGGATCGTTTGTGCAGCACCAACAAACGGATGTACACAGAGGAAGTATAATAATGGTGTGTTATTTTCAGGAGCTGATTCAGGATATCTAGCACTTGTTGTGGGCAACATTCAGTGTTTCTATTTATCTATTTACTTATATAAGAGCATTTAAAATCTTTTTTTTTTTTAGTTTAGTTGTAGGCAGGGTGCAGTCAGAGGAGGGTGTGGGGGGCATCGTTCCTCCCCCCCCCCCCCCCATCACGTGAATTGCATGTCTGGAAGGGGAAAGGGATGTGTAAAAGGTGATGTTTGGGGGAGCTTTGCCCCCCTAAATGCTCTGGAAGGGGAAGGGGAAGGAGATTAATTGTCCTAGTGTGTTTTATATATATATATATTTTTTAGTTATGGGTGGGAATTGTCTTCCCTAGTGTGGTGGGAATTGTCCAGGTGGGACTTGGTGGGTAAGAACAGTCCGGTGGAAACTGACCTACAACTGAACACAGCACCTCATTCCAATATACCCCATTGTGTTCCACAATGCATGTGACCCCTGAAGCAGGCATTTCCCTGCTGAAACACGGTCCCATGTCGGATCCCTTCTTGTGAGGTGCAGGAAGTTTCTGGGCCATCCCTACTTTTATATGTCTATTTAAATGGAATAGACCAACAGCCTGGTAAACCAGAGTTCAAATCCCAACGCTGGGGCAAGTGGTAAAAGCAGTTAATGTAGCTGGGTTTAACAAAGGTTTGGACAAAATCCTGGAGGAAAAGTCCATAAACTGTTATTAAGATAGACCTGGGAAAAGTCACTGCTTATCCCTGAGGTTAAGTAGCATAAAATCTTGCTTTTTGCTACTTTTTGAGACTTTGCCAGATTCTTGTGACCTGGACTGGCCACTGTTGGAAACAGGATATTGGGCTTGATGTGCCCTTGGTCTGACCATGTAGTGTAACTTTTATGTTCTTAGGTTGTTATGTTTGTTTGTTTGTTTATTTATTTATTGATGCTTATATCCCGCATTATCCAAATATCATTATTAAGACCAATGTAGCTTACAATACCAATAAGAACAAAATTTATACATTGTATAATACGTGTAAAATGTATCATACAGTGAAGTTACAGAAACATACTAGGTATTAGCCAATAATAAAGAATCAATATTGATTCAAGAATAATAACTTTTATAGTTAATGTAAGAACTTACTGAAAAGGAAGGCCTTGAAGAATTTGGGGAAAGTCAAGTAATTGGTAATATGTTTTATTTCATTAGGAATGGAGTTCCACCAGTTGGTACCTAAATGAAAGAAGTCCCTATTTTAGTATAGATTTATTTTTGATATTCTTGTAGCTAGAGTAGTCTAGTGTAAAATAATGCCTGGAAGCTGGAGACACATTGTGGGCGGGAAGATCTATCAAGTTCAACATATAGTCTGGAGTCATCCCATAGATTATTTTATAAATTAATGTGCATGTTTTGAAGATAATCCTGGCTTTGATAGGTAGCTAATGTAATTTAATGAGAAGTGGAGATGCCCTATCGAATTTGGAAGCTTTGTAGACCAGCCTAGAAACTGTATTCAGAGCTGTTTGGAGTTTCTTTGTTAGAGATTCCTGGTTTCCTATGTATATGGCATTGCAGTAGTCTAAATGTGATGGGATCAAGGTTTGGATCAGTGAGTGGAAGACTGATGTAGAAAAGAATGGTCTGATTCTTTTTAGTTTCCATGGCGATTTGAAAGTTTTGGATATCACCGTATTTACTTGATCCTCACATCATGAATTGATCAATAATGATCCCTAAGATTCTTAGTTTAGATTCTAGTGGGTAAGTCATCTGATTAATTGTGAAACTGGTATACTCTTGCGAATAGGGATGTACTGAATATTTGTATTCAATTTGGGTCGGCCCTGAATAGTTCCCCGAATACATTATTCGTATTCGGCAGAATTGTGATTTAAATAAATACTAATAATCTGGGGCTCTACTGTGCTAAATCCTACTGAAATAAACACTTGCTCTCTGGTTTCTCATTGCTTCTTTTATTATTCATTACCTAAATTCTTAAAATCAACTCAGAACCATCTAAATTTCAGGAAATTATTGAAGATCACCTTGTACAAGAAGGCCTACTTTCCTGACTCAACCCTCTTCTTTTATTACAGCAAAATCCATGGACTCTATCTTTCTTACTCACTCTTATTATCTTTGTTGTCTATACGATACGTAAAGGTTTACTATTTTACTATTAAATTGTTTAATTGTATTTTAATGCACTGTAGTTTTCCCTACAGTCCTGTGCAGGGGCATAGCTACGTGGGGCCAAGGGGGCATGGGTCCCCACAGATTACGACCTGGCCCCCTCTACATTTGACCCGCCGTTGCCGCCTGCCCCGCCGCTGCATCAGGTACTTTGTTTGCTGGCAGGGGTCCCCAATCCCCACCAGCCGAAGAGTTTTCTTCAGCGCCAGTTGACTCTGGCGCATGTAGCCCCGTGCAGGATGTAAGACATCAGAAACAGATGATCCCACAACGAAGGCGCCAGAGTCGACCGACGCTGAAGAAGACTCTTCGGCTGGTGGGGATTGGGGACCCCTGCAAGCAAACAAGGTACCTGATGCAGCAGGGGGGGGGGGGCGGTGGGGGGGATTGCGGTTGCAGCGGCAATCTATTCTTACTGTACACCGCCTTGAGTGAATTCCTTCAAAAAGGTGGTAAATAAATCCTAATAATAATAATAAAATCCTAATAATAATACTGTAACAGTCTTGCATGTAAGTACTAGTATTTTCCAAATTACATGCACAATTCAGGCAATCTGTGGCCACTTAATTGATTTACCCCTCTTTATCCCCCAATACCTTTTCTATGCAGTTGTTGAAACACACTTTTTCTATGTGATTCCATTCTTGAGATATTTATGAAAAAATCCATCTTTTTCTGCCGGAGAAGTGCACCACTGACGATGACAAGTCCATTGTTTCTGATTAAACCAAGAGAAATCCTGATAAACAGAGACAGTAATTATACAAATTTCTCCCTAAATAAAAAAAAACGTTGGAGGATGAATTCATTTACATTCTTATGAAATTTTCCTGGTACAGTGAAGATGAAGCATGTTAACAAGGGACACGAGTTTTCATTTATCAGAGGCGATGCATAGTCTACTGAGCACCGCTTTCAGTATTCAGACAATCAAGGTCTTTATCAGGCCCTTTGAAAAGAGGCGGAAATGCTAAGGTAAACTGGTGCTGGCAGTAATTAATGAACTTGTCATCACTGCTCATCAGCACAGTCTTGGCACATAAAAGGCAAATTGGGGGGGGGGGGGGGGGGGGATGTCCTTCTGAATTGTGGAGCAGCCAGGGTTGTGATGGGGTACTCTCCCAGCTCGGAGTGTGTCGGCACACTGTCACAAGCGTCATTCTGCTCAGCTTTCCCTGCCAGAGACGTCACTTTGCTGTGCATTGAATAACCAGTGGTTTGCATAATAAGAAATATAAATCATCCAGAAGATCTTAAGGACAGGGAAAATAAATTTTAAATGGATGTTAGAAAAGAGGCAACTGCAAGGTAAATGCTGGAAGGAGTGGAAGAAGGAAACCCTCACAGATATGACAGAAAAATTAAAAAGAAGCAAATTCTCAATGAATAAAGGAAAAATGAAGTTAATAATACAAGCATGACTATCCCAAGTCTGTTTTCACTGTACCTTGAAGAGATCAGGAGGGTAACTTTCAAAAGTGTTTTTTGCTCACAGAAATGTCCTCTTTGAAAATCACCCTCCATCAATGCAGGTGAAAGTACATACATTATTCCAAAGCACTTGCTGGTCAATATTCAACCATATGGTTAACATAATCAGAAACATGTAGGTTGATATTCAAAGCGACTTAACCGGCCAGAAACCGCCAATTAACACCAATTACAGCCAATAATTGGTTGTTCATGCCAATTAGCTTGTAAATCAATCAAGTTATGTGCATTAAATGACCATATTCTGTCATTTGCATGCACAACTTTGTACACTAACCGCCGGATTCTATATAGCGTGATTTAAGTTGCGCGTGCAAATCCAGTCGTATTCCAGATTTGCTCTTGCAACTTAATTAGTTAACAAGCCAATCAGTGCCAATAATTGCCACTTAACAAGCAAATATTGACACTAATTGGCATTAATAAGAATTTACGCACAGAACTGTCTAACTGTATTCTATAACGTGATGCGCATAAATTCTAAGTCGCATAGTTGAAAAGGGAGCATGGCCATGTGCGGGTCATGGGTGTTTCTCAAATCTATGCATGTTGTTACAGAATGCATCCGGTCCATGCCTAATTTAGGTATCAACCTGTAAAGTATGGTTGTTTTATTTTAACCTTCTCATCTCACTGTTTTTCTTGCAGGGAAACGGATCACGGGGGTTTGATTGTTCCCTTCTGATATTGCTCTAACTTTAAAATGGAATTCTGTAGCATCTCAAGTGTTAATTTCCTTTTGTAATTTCTTTTTTTTTTCCTTTGGTAAATTACTCCACTCTATGTAATCTTGGATCTAGTATTATGGATTTGAGTGATGCTTCCTTAGTTGTTATTATGTAAAGTTTGTTATTTCTTTTTCTTTTTATATTATGTGGATAGCTGCACTTTTCTGTACAAGTTATTTTTGTAAAATTAAAATGTTGATAAATATTTAAAAAATAATAATAAAAAAAAATCAAGTGGAGCAAAATAAATACAAAATTGCTTCGTGGTATTAACAAACAATCTTTGATGAAACTGTATTCAGTAAACAATCCACATCCCACTAACAACTACAGGGGCCCTTTTACTAAGCCGCATAGGTGCCTACGCGCGCCCAATGCGCACCAAATTGGAGTTATCACCAGGTTACAGCGTAGCCCCTGTGGTAATTTCAATTTTGGCACGCGGCCGCTATGCGCGTCTGAAAAATATTTTTTATTTTCTGACATGGTGGCAGCTACGCGCGTAGACCATTACCACCTGGTTACCGCGTGAGACCTTACCGCTAGGTCAATGGCTTGCGATAAGGTCTCAGACCCAAAATGGACGTGCGGCAATTTTCATTTTGCCACACATCCATTTTCGGCAAAAAAAGGCATTTTTGTAGGTGCGCTAAAAATAATTCTGCATGCACCCAAAACACGCGTCTACACTACCGAAGGCCATTTTTCAGCGCACCCTGGTAAAAGGACCCCACAATATTTGGAGCAGCCAGACATGGATAATCTTGTGACTTTGGCTCTGTAGACCGTGTTTCAGGCATCGAATGATTTCATTTATGAACTGCACTGTTAGAATATTGCTTGATGTGACAAGGGATACACAAATGAGGGGTAAGGAATGAGTGTGGGGGGGGGGGGCTCCAATTAGATGCTTTGTTTTTCAAAAAATGTTTGTGTAAATGTGTAGTTCAATTACATTCAGTTAACCATGTGTTCTTTGAGGCTGCCCAACTCATTTCATTTATCAGCAGTAAAAGATTAATGGTCTTCTAGACAGATGCTTCGGGAACATAATTGCTTTGCCTCGTATAATAAGTATTATCTGACGGTAGTAAGGGCGTAGCTGCTTTTTCCTTTTCCATTCTTGTTGGTAAGATTCACCTTGATAATTACCTTGGGCCTGATATTCAGCCAGTGGTGATCTACACGCTGGTGTTGTTCCCGGAAATACAATGCCAAGCTACGTGCAGGCTCCGGTATTGAATTTTTGGGTTTGCAGAGCTGGCGAAAACATAACCAGTCAAGTGCAATATTCAGCACTGAAGCAGCTACGGTGAATCACATAAAGATAGGACTGACTTTTATGTGTTCCTGTTTATACAATTACCTTAGCCGGTTAAGTCCTGAATATCGGCACTTAATCAGCCAAATGCTAACTTCACCCCAGGAACATGGACTATGGACCATATTGGGTCCTTCTACTGGTGCTCTAAACAAAGTGTGATTAAGCAACATTTCCTGTGGTGGTTCGTCTTTTGGCCAACCTCTACTTTCTCCTGTCAGTGCTGTTTTCTCGTACAGGATCTTCCTGCTTGCTGTGCCTAAGAAATGTTTTATCTCATACTCTCCATTGTTGTTTGACTGGTTTGTTAAATCTGACTATTAGTTTTAAGTCTCTATCCAGCTTATTTTCGAAGGAGAAGGGCGCCCATCTTCTGACACAAATCGGGAGATGGGCGCCCTTCTCCTAAGGGCAGCCAAATCAGCATAATCAAAAGCCGATTTTGGCCGTCCTCAACTGCTTTCCATTGCAGGGACAGCCAAAGTTCAAGGGGGCGTGTTGGTAGTGTACCGAAGGCGGGGCGGGGGCGTGGTTAACAGATGGGTGCCCTCAGCCGATAATGGAAAAAAGAAAGGCGCCCCTGACGAGAATTTGGCTGACTTTACTTGGCCCCTTTTTGTTCAAGACCAAGCCTCGAAAAGGTGCCCGAACTGACCAGATGACTACCGGAGGGAATCGGGGATCACCTCCCCTTCCTCCCCCAGTGGTCATCAACTCACTCCCAACAAAAAAAACAAATTAAAAAACATTTTTTTCCAGCCTCTATGCCAGCCTCAAATGTCATACCCAGCTCCATCACAGCAGTATGCAGGTCTCTGGAGCAGTTTGTAGTGGGTACTGCAGTGCACTTCAGGCAGGCGGACCCAGGCCCATCCCCCCCTACCTGTTACTACTACTACTACTACTTAACATTTCTAGAGCGCTACTAGGGCTATGGTAGTGTTGTACAGTTGTGGGTAGTGGGTTTTGGGGGGCTCAGCACCCAAGGTAAGGGAGCTATGCACCTGGGATCAATTTGTGAAGTACACTGCAGTGCCCCCTAGGGTGCCAGGTTGGTGTCCTGGCATGTGATAGGGGACCAGTGCAGTACAAATGCTGGCTCCTCCCAAGACCAAATGGCTTGGATTTGGCCATTTTTGGGATGGCCGTCCTCGGTTTCCATTATATGCGAAAACCAATGTCGGCCATCTCTAAAGGTAGCCATCTCTAAGATCGACCCAAATGTTGAGATTTGGCCATCCCCGACCGTATTATCGAAACGAAAGATGGCCGCCCATCTTGTTTCGATAATACGGTCTGGGACGCTGCTTTACGGGGCCGTCCTTAGAGATGGGCGCCCCCGTTCGATTATGCCCCTCCATGTAACCAAGCCAGGGTCGCTTTACTTATACTACCCCTCTCCTCAAGTCGTTTCACTGGCTCCCTATCCGTTTTCGCATCCTGTTCAAACTTCTTCTACTAACCTATAAATGTACTCACTCTGCTGCTCCCCAGTATCTCTCCACACTCGTCCTTCCCTACACCCCTTCCCGTGCACTCCATTCCCTGGATAAATCCTTCTTATCTGTTCCCTTCTCCGCTACTGCCAACTCCAGACTTCGCTCCTTTTGTTTTGCTGCGCCCTATGCCTGGAATAGACTTACTGAGCCCCTACGTCTTGCCCCATCCTTGACCATCTTTAAATCTAGATTGAAAGCCCACCTCTTTAACATTGCTTTTGACTTGTATCCACTCGCCTTCACCTACTCTCCTCTCCTCTTTCCTCTACACATTAATTGATTTGTTTGCTTTATTTTTTGTCTACTAGATTGTAAGCTCTTTGAGCAGGGACTGTCTTTCTTCTGTGTTCGTGCAGCGCTGCATACGCTTTGTAGCGCTATAGAAATGCTAAATAGTAGTAGTAGTAGTAGTTACTTAAGGGCCATCTGGAACACAAGCCATTTCTGGGGGGGGGGGGGTTCTTTTCCCCCCGGAAATGGCGCACACTCAGGGCGGGACTACTGCCGGCATCTGCGATAATAGTGCATGCCAACACCAGAGACACCCACCGGAATATATGGGTGTCTCTAGCATTAGCATGTGCTAATTGTTAGCACCCGCTAAAAATGCTAGCACGCCTTAGTAAACAGGGCTCGTAGTGATTTAAGCTATATAATTGAAATATGGAGGAAAAAGGTAAAGGGCTAGGATTAACTGGGATAGATGATTATTTATTTATTTATTTATTTATTGCATTTGTATCCCACATTTTCCCACCAATTTGGAGGCTCAATGTGGCTTACAGAGTCCTGTTATGGGTTTGTCATTCCAGGATGTCAGATACAATTAGTGATGTGAAAATATTAAATAAGGGAGAGAATAGAAGATTTAGGCGGATAGGTATAGAAAGTAGATGTTCATAGCTGGGTAGGTTGGCGAGGTGATTTAGTAAGGTTGTGGGTTTTCTTTGTAGGCCTTGTTGAAGAGATGTGTGATTATGAAATATGAGTTCTTATACCCCATTTAAATTAAAACGACTCAATTTAGATGTCCATGTCACCAGTCTTACCAGATTCTCATGTGTTCTACACTTGTGTTGTACTTACTTTGCCTAATCGACAACTTTATGTCATGCCTCCCCCCCCCCTTTTTTTTCCACATTTAACAAATATATTAAACAAGCTGGTATCAGTATTCATGTTCGGGGCACACTAATGTTCACCTCTCTCTCCACTGGCAAAACTGCTCGCTGAGAAAGCTACTATAGCTAACTAATCACAGAACATTTCAGTATTCATGTAATACTTGAAAACAGCATGCACACTATACCAATGTAAACAGAAGCCCCAATCTTCCTTATAGCGTGTAGTAATCATAAAGAGAAATCAAAGAGAAGGTGTCATGTGTTATTTTGTTGTGTCTTGGCTGCATGGATACTTCTAAGATTAAATTCTTCATCAGGACTGATGAGATCCTTAGGTATTTCAGGATGAAGTAAGATTCACCATATCTCCCACATTCAAAAACTGCTCAGCACCTATATCAGGCTACCAGGAATATTGTCAGCCAGGCTTGGCGTTAGTTGGGGAGGGGGGACAATGCTGCAGGTAGTTCATAAGTTTGCTTAAAGCTAAAGGAGATACAGAGGGGCATTTTCGAAAGGGACATCGAAGTTGCGATTTGGACGTCCTTGCAAAATGGCAAAATCCAGGAGCGGGGAAACCCGTATTTTCGAAACAAGATGGACATCCATCTTTCATTTCAAAAATACCATCAGAGACGTCCAAATCCTTAAATTTGGACGTTCTTAGACATGGACATTTCTGACTTTCGGCGATTTTCGAAACCAAAGATGTCCATGTCAAAAACGTCCTAATGCAAGCCATTTGGGTGTGGGAGGAGCCAGCATTTGTAGTGTACTGGTCCCCCTGACATGCCAGGACACCAACCGGGCACCCTAGGGGGCACTGCAGTGGATTTCATAAATTGCTCCCAGGTACATAGCTCCCTTACCTTCTGTGTTGAGCCCCCCAAAACCCACTACCCACAACTGTACACCACTACCATAGCCCTTATGGGTAAAGGGGGGCACTTATATGTGGGTATAGTGGGTTTCTGGTGGGTTTTGGAGGGCTCGCTGTTTCTTCCACAAATGAAGCAGGTAGGGGGGGTATAGGCCTGGGTCTGCCTAGCCGAAGTGCGTTAGTGGGGGAGGGGGGCCATGCACTGCAGTCCCCACTAAAACTGCTCCTGGGACCTGCATGCGCTGTCATGGACCTGAGTATGATATCTGAGGCTGGCATAGAGGCTGGCACGACATTTTTTTAAAGATGTTTTTTGAGGGTGGGAGGGGGTTAGTCACCACTGGGGGAGTAATGGGAGGTCATCCCCGATTCTCTCCGGTGGTCATCTGGTCAGTTCAGGCACCTTTTTGTCCCTTATTCGTAATGAAAACACGTCCAGGTGAAAACGTCTAAGTGTTCATCAGGGATGTCCTTGTTTTTTTCGATTATGGGTCAAGGATGTCCAAGTGTTAGGCACACCCAAGTCCCGCCTTCGCTACGCCTCCGACACGCCCCCTTGAACTTTGGCCATCCTTGCGATGGAGTGCAGTTGGAGATGTCCTAAATCGGGTTTTGATTATACTGATTTGGACAGAAGGACGTCCATCTTCCGATTTATGTCGAAAGATGGACGTCCTTCTCTTTCAAAAATGAGCCCAACAGTCTCAAGCTTCTGCCCGGGCCCCAGCTTGTTTATTACCATCTTGTTCCAGCCATATGCTTATATTTTTAGCTGAAAATTCATCTAAATGTTATGTGTAAAATTTAGAATCCTAAATTTAGACCTGTAAATTCATTTCCCTAAATGTAGAAACCTAGGTTGAGTGCCTATTGCTGAAGATGAGGGTTAAGCAGCAAATTTATTTCCCCTCCCAATTCTGCCCCCATAGACACTGACTTTTTAGGCTCCAATGTTTAGGAATATGGTCGAAATTTAGATGCCTGATTTCACTATTTCATAACTACTAAAATTTAAGACCCTAAACCTTTTGAAAAATCGATCCCTTGTGAGTGTTCTTCTAGAGGAGAACTTTCAAAATAAAATGTACTTGGGCATAATTACCCAGCTGAAAATTTATAATCTAGCATACTGTAGCCATGTGAAAACAAAACTTCAAGGCTTGTATCAGGAGAGGGCAGACAGTCGCCCTGCATTCGATGTTAAACATCTTCCAGGCATTCGTGTAAAATTACAAGCAGCCATTCTCCAACTCTTTGAAGACTTTGTAGTCTTTACTTCTCTGATAGCAAGCAATGGATAAAACAATATGTAAAGCAGTATCACTTGTGGAAATGTTCATGTCATTATGGTTTCACTGCACGCTTTCTTCTTGTATCACTATACCCTTTTTTTTTCTCTCTTGTATATCTTTCAGCAAAGCCCAAGCTATCAAATAGACCTTTCCTACCAACCCAACTGTGAAGAAGATGGAACAAAGAGTGGGTAAGCAGCAAAGATTTCAATCATAGACTTAACAAGTGAGGGATTTTCCTTTAAAGGAGCTAGAATTCTCAATGAACAAGCAACACCTGGTTGTATTGTCAAGATATCTTATCTCATTTTGAGGCTTTGTGGTAAAGTTGTTTATAAAGTAGGGCCTATGTTGGTCAATGTAGATGACCTCCTGAGATTCATTTGCAGTTTGGAATCCTTGGTGTTCCCCTTTGAAGATATCAAACTCACTGCTTTTTGAATATCAATAAACCTGTTTATTTCAGTTCTTTCTATGGTGTTTTCTCCAGACTATATGGATTCTTGATGCAGGCAGTAGTGTTGAAACATGACCTGTGTTGACTCCTTGCAAGTCTGGTCTCAATAAAGGACTTTGATGAAGACCCAGACCACCTGTTCTTGATTTTATTGGTCAACCCCATTGTAGTTTCTTCGCTTTTCACTTCCTGTGGGGATTTGGTTCTTCTCATCTGCCATGTCTTATAAAACTACCCCACATGTGTTCTGGGGTAAGTTTGGGCAGAGCATGGGCACTTGTGCGCGCACTTTATAAAAATGTACAATCACAAATATAGAGATCAAAAAAATGGGAGTTGGACTTTGAGTTCCATATGAGAAACAATGAGAAATCCAAAATATATAAATAGAGAATTTATTGATAAAATGTAGACTCGACACAGCACTGTGTTTCAGCCATAAGGCTGCCTCAGGAGTCTGAGCACTGTATCTGGTATGATGTTATCCGCTGATGCACTAAAATTGAAACCAGCATGCATCCATTTTCAGCCTGAGACCTTACCGCGACCTAGCAGTAAGGGCTCACGTGCTACACACGTCGCGACCAGTTGGCATGCGCCAATTGCCAATTAATGCTCAAAACACCGCACGTGGTAGGAAATTTTTTTTAATAATTTGTCCCGGTGTTATGGGCGCATCCCATATCTGACATTACCACCAGGGGACATGCTAGCCTGGCGGTCGTCTTGTTTTGGTGCATGCTGCACACACATAGAGCCTACCGCACCTTTGTAAAAGGGCCCCTAAGCAATTGCGTGGGTAATTGCTGTTATAAAATTCTCACATGTCCGCATTTATGCATGTAACTTTGGGCGTGACCACTTATGTTATGTCAAGGGCTGGTGTAAATGCTCACACCTAAATGCTGACGGTTATGGGTATAATTGACAGTATTCTATAAGGCTCGTTCATAATTGTTAGACACGCCCATGATCTGCCCATGTCCCTCCCACATCTACCCCCCCCCCCCCATTGAAGTTAGACGCTAGAGCATTTAGGCACATAGTTACAGAATAGCACTTAACTACTGTTATACTCCATTTAGCCAAGTAACTGCCATTTCAGCACAGAAAGTTACCCGACCAACCGGCACATAACGTATGGCGTACTATATAGAATTGGGGATTAAATGTGGCTCTTTTGTTTTTATCACCGTTAAGGATAATATGGATCAAGGTGATAGCACCTCGCAGGAAGGATCTTGCTCCAACACTCTTGGCTAGTGGATTAGACCTGAAAGAAGCATTTTCTTTCTTCAAGAGGAGAAATGTTATGCTTTAACTGGAACACCTTTAAAGATTGTATTCTGGAAGACAGCATGCCAGTGTCTGAGTACGGATATTATTGTTGATGGAGGTCAAAGACAACAGTAGCCCAAACATGAAGGTTTTCTGAGAGCCGTCAGTGTACTTTGATATGGAATTATAATTTTTGTATTGACTGACAGCGCTTCGTTAATTGCTGTTCAGCCCTGTTCCTATAATGTGAACATTTCCCATCTTGTCACTTTTTGCATTTTCGTATTTCCTGCTCACTGCCGACAATAGCCTGCCTCTCTCAAATTGCCTGTTTATCTCCAGGGGCACAGACAGTTTGAAACTAGAGCAGATAAACCAACCAAGCAATGAAAAGTTGCAGCTAGGAAAGTTTAAAGAAAAAACCCCACTGGCAAACCAGGAAATTGTTAAAAGCATTGAATATTGCCACTTTGCAAGGGTTTGTTTTGCATTCTCTGCTTCTGTGCTTTGGACTTCAGGGGTTCATCAAAGGATGTCTTTATTCATCAAGTTGTCTGTCAGCTGGAGTTTTTCAGGTTATGTAGGCTGTTTCAGAAGGCTTGCGCATCAGTTGCATATGTAGATAGCCTTTTTTTGACAAGCCTGTAACTAACTTGTGCACATACCTATCACTCCTCTCCTCTGGGAAATGCACTGGCTTCCAGTTCTCCATAAGATCTACAAGATCCTCACTTTGGCCTTCAAGGTATCCCACTCTGGAACTCCTCCCTTTCTCCCCCCATCATTCCCTACTCTCCAGCCAAAACTCTTCCATCCACACAATAAAACCGTTTAGCAGTACTTTCTTTCAGAGGCATCTGCTTCAACTTTGTTAGGACTAAGATTTACAGTGTTGTAGGCCCTACAGTGTGGGACACCCTTCCACTTCATCTCTGTCTAGAGTAATCTTTCGATAGATTCAAATCTGGTTTTAAAATATTCCTATTCGTAGATGCTTGTGGTAGCTGACTCACCTAATCCCTGCTCTGCCGCCCACTGTGGTTGCTGCCGGTAACACAGCAGTGGACTTCATCTCCTCAACCTCTCCCCCCTTCCCTGTTTTTCTTGCCCTCATTTCACTGTCCTATTGACCACTGCATTTCTTTTCCTCTATAACTTCTGGAAAATTATTTGTATGTAAACCACCTTGAAAGGTTTCTAAAGGGCAGTACAGCACATCTAAATACACTTGTAAACTGATTGTAGGGGGGTATAGTGAGATTCTGATTTGAGCAGGACTGAAAAAGTGTAAGTATTACCAACTTTGCCATGGCAATAGTACATAGTCTAAAAAATTTAGACATCAACATTTACACCTGGACCAAGGCACACATATTTGAACTGGGGGTTTGCACGAGTGATTGAGAGGCAACTGTGCTTATCTCTCTGATGTTTAAAATAATTGCTTGCCCTTATATGGCAGTTTGTCCTTTAGCAATAGTACCACTATCTATTTGAACCCAGGCGCTGAAAGAGTAGGAATGTTCAGTGATCACTGCTGTTCCCCCTCTCCCCATTAGCCACCATGAAGACCCCAGTGGATGCTGGGAACCTAAGAGCTTGGGCCAGTTACTGGCTGCCGAAGGGTACCAGGGAGGTGGGAGGGGTGGTTATGGGCTTACAGAGGTAGCATGGGGTGAGAGGGAGGTGGGGAAGGTCTTTGATTGTGATCAGGTTGGGGCATGGGGCTTGGATTAGGGGGGTGGGGAGTCTTCCAGCACTAATCCCTTTAAGAGGCTTCCCAGGAGCATCAGGCTGCACATTAGCAACACAATGATCCCAGGGAGGAAACATACCAGCTTATAACTGGCATTATCTTTCCATGAACAATGCACCTTGCAATACTCAGCGTGAGCTGTTATTTTATGTTGCATAATAATAAGCTTTATTTCATACTTTGCAATTTCTTTATTATTTAGCTTGCTTTGTGCTAACAAAATGCATTGAGGGCAAACAATACTGATTCTTCCATTAATCGTAGGTTATTTGGCCAAAAAATATGTGTTATTCCCATAATCCATGTTAGTGACTACCCTTCTATGTATTTGTAGATTGTTTTGATTTGTAGGTGATGATTAAGTACATTTTCAGTAGGATTTCCAGGAAATTATGCGGAACATCTAACCTAGATGTTTCAAATTATATGTAAATTCAACAGTGCATAGGGGGCATAGTTATCAACGTAGGCTACCATTACAAAGCTACTAACTTGTGCTATTTTAGTACAGGTCCCATTTTATGCAATGAGACCTAGATACTAATAATTGGTTAGGTGAATACTTCACATCTCAAAATAGAGGCCCCCTGATTTATTTACCCATTTTGTGGACATAGGAAGATTACTTACCTCTGGTGCAACTCTGAAAAGGTTTGATTAGCCTTCTGCTAAAATCAGACTCAGAAAAGAAAGTTTTCAGATCCTTCTTGAATGTTTTATAGGACGTTTCAGCTCGAAGAAGGGGAAAAAGTGAGTTGCAATGTGACAGGACAGAAAGAAATGTACTTACGATGTATTTCATATACTTGATTTGTATCCATTTGTATATTTTTGCATTGTTTTAACCTACATTGGGTAATCCTTTGATGAAGCAGAAAAGTGGTATATGAATCTAAGATTAGGTTAGAATAAATTCTCAGTATATATTGGGCAGTAGCACATTTCTGAGTATGGAGGAAGCTACCGATTTGTTCTCTTTCATCTTTAGAACAAATGTGTGTACCTGGAGGGGCATAATCGAACGGGGCGCCCAAGTTTTCCTGAGGGTGTCCCCGCAGGACGGCCCCGTGAAGGGGCGTGGAAACCGCTATTATTGAAACAAGATGGGTGTCCATCTTTCATTTCAATAATACGGTCAGGGACTGCCAAATCTCAACATTTAGGTCAACCTAAGAGATGGTCGACCTAAATGTTGAGATGGTCAACCTTAAATATGGTCGTCCCCGGTTTTCAGTGATAATGGAAACCGAGGATGCCCATCTCAAAAACGACCAAATCCAAGCCATTTGGTCATGGGAGGAGCCAGCATTCGTAGTGCACTGGTCCCCTTCCCATGCCAGGACACCAACCGAGCACCCTAGGGAGCACTACAGTGGACTTCACAAATTGCTCCCAGGTGCATAGCTCCCTTACCTTGGGTGCTGAGCCCCTCCAACCCCCCCCCCAAAACCCGCTACCCACAACTGTACACCATTACCATAGCCCTAAGGGGTGAAGGGGAGCACCTAGATGTGAATATAGTGGGTTTCGGGTGGGTTTTGAAGGGCTCAAACTAGCACAAGTGTAACAGGTAGGGGGGTATGGGCCTGGGTCCGCCTGCTTGAAGTGCACTGCACCCACTAAAACTGCTCCAGGGACCTGCATACTGCTGTCATGGAGCTGGGTATGTATGACATTTAAGGCTGGCAAAAAAAAAAATTTCAGTTTTTTTTTAGGGTGGGAGGGGATTGGTGACCACTGGGGGAGTAAGTGGAGGTCATTCCCGATTCTCTACGGTGGTCATCTGGTCAGTTCGGGCACCTTTTTGAGGCTTGGTCGTGAAAAATGGACCAAGTCAGTGGCGTTCCTAGGGGGGCTGGCACCCGGGGCGGATCACTGATGCGCCCCACCCCCCGGGTGCAGCAACCCCCAGGAACAGCGCGACGCCCCCCCCCCGGCGAAAGAACCCCTGATCCCCCGGCAAAAGAACCCCCCCCGGGTGCACGCCACTGGGGGGGGGTGCCGCGCACCTGCCGGCTCTTCGTTTTCATGCTCAATCTGCCCCGGAACAGGAAGTAACCTGTTCCGGGGCAAAGGGAGCATGAAAACGAAGAGCCGACAGGCGCGCGGCACCCCCCCCCCCCCCAGCGGCGTGCACCCGGGCCAGACCGCCCCCACCGCCCTCCCCCTTGGTACGCCACTGGACCAAGTTGACCAAATGCTCATCAGGGATGCCCTTCTTTTTTCCATTATCCGCCGAGGATGCCCATCTCTTAAGCACGCCCCAGTCCTGCCTTCGCTACGCCTCCGACACGCCCCCGTGAACTTTGGTCATTCCCGCAACGGACTGCAGTTGAGGGCGCCCAAAATCAGCTTTCGATTATGCCGATTTGGGCGGCCTATCTCCCAATTTGTGTCGGAAGATGGGCACCCTTCTCTTTCGAAAATGCCCCTGCTGGTGATTCTTCTTTTTAGAGAATGCCTCTGTTAGATATTTTTCTATTTGCAATATCCTAAGGTTTTAAGAGAGATTTTGTCCTGATCTGGCTTATGCGTGTGCTACTCACTGCATTGCTATGGCAACTCCTATCAATTATCTCTCTAAAAAATGGGCCTAAAATTAACCTGTCGTGAAATTCACTGAAATTTCCATTCCTACTTCCATCGCCATGTGTTTCTGTCATTTTCTCTGGTTTGCAAGAAAGTAGAGCTGGGTAAGTTACTGTTTGGAAGAATTTTACATCTCCCTTTTGATGCTGTATTAGGAACCTAACTATGTTACACACAAATATATTTACAACAAAAGAAGATTGGTACAGAAATATAAATGTCACAACATTTGTGAAACCCTATAACAAAAAAAGATGTATATCTTAAACCCATCACAGGCAACTAATTGCCTAGATATCACTGATATCGTATATGTCAAGAACGGTTTTCAAACTAATCTAAATCCTGGGAATAGCTTATTTCTGGCTGCAGTAAATACTTCTATTAAATAACCATGTTCCAACTTTTTTATTCGTTTATACTTGGTGTCATAGACCTTTTTCCAGGATGGTCACTGCCACTGCCATCGCCCCCCCCCCCCCCCCCCCCCCCCCACACACACACACACAAGAATTGTCACTGCTGCCCCCCACCCACCCGCCCCAACGATTGTTCTATTGCCACCCCAAGGATTGTTTACTGCCACTCTACTCACCCGCTGCAGCCTGCTACAACTGTAATACCTTGGCTGGTGGGGATCCCAAGGCCCAGCCAGGAGAAGTCTTCCTCCAGCGCTGCCCTTCTTCTCTCTGTTGTGTGGCCTGCCCCTGTGGCTGCTTTTTCTTTCAGGTTGCACATGCTCAGTTTCAAAACTGAGCATGCGCGGCCTGAGGAGAAAATCAGCTGCCGAAGGCAATTCGGCAGACTGTGAAGAAGAGCAGTGCTGGAGGAATATCTGTTCTGCTTGCAGGACCCCCACCACCACCACCAGCCTGCTGTGTCTGCTTCTCCGGATCCTCCCCAGCCTCCAAGGGGGAGCCAGCACCGGAGTTTTCTCTCTCCTGCTCCTGTTGGGACACGATCGACCGGGTCCCGTCAGGAGCAGGAGAGAGAGACCCTAGCGTCGGGCCCCATTGGAGGCTCAGGCCTGGGGAATTTGGCCCCTGACCCCCCCCCCTCTCTGCGGCCCTGCAATAGCCAGCTATGTGGCATTTAACTGGGCCGGTTAAATGCCTTTGAATGTCAGGGAGTTAGACTTCCAAAACGACAGCCATATATGTCTACATATCGACACACATGTATATTCTGAAATATCAGATATGCCCATGTAAATGGCGACACTTAGACATCATGTGACCTTTGTTGATGTTTTGACCTTGATAATTGTAAAAATACTGCTGCCGCACATAGCACATACATGTCCATTCCTGCATGTATTTTACAAAAAGCTCTATGTTGGCAGATCCTTTTCTAAACTAGTACCAGAATTCGGCACTTCCCAACTTGGATGTCTCAATTCTGACGTGTAAGTTCTTTCTAAAATCTACTTTTAAATTAGAAATAAATATATATCTGAGACGGCTCAGTGAAACCTGGATTTCATTCCTAGATCAAGTCTTCCACTTTCCTGCTCAAAGATTCTGCTTTAGCAATGCTCACAGCCCTAGAGGGTGCCACAATCATTTCGCACTGCCATGCGGAGGGACTGAGCTTGATTCCCAGGAGGCTGAGGGTGATGCCATGACAACACCTAATGGCAAACCGCAATTGCTTCAGATGACTTCAGCAGAACCACAGAAAGTTGTCACAGCAACCACCTACCCGGAGAACATTTGTAGGATGATGATGGATGGCTAGCTTGTAAGTAAAAATGGCCAACACTGCACATAGCAAGAAGAACTGAAGCAGAGCTTGGAATCTTCCCCAGCTGCTGAACAAATGCATGGAGCAGCGCTTCCAGTGATTTGCATATCCATTTGTTCTCCTTTCCAATCTCCACTGTGTAAGAGAAAGAACTTTGTCAGCCTGTGTGTCCCAAAGGCTCCAGGGAATGTAGGAACCTGCTGATCTATAGGCTTTAATTAAAGCAATGAGAGATTCCAGCCATGACAGTACCCAGGTACCAGGCTGGAGTTATGGGGTGTTGGAGAAGGATTCTGTGAAACGTTCTTGCAAAAGTGTTTATAAGAAGTTAATTATATGTTAATTCTCGGAAATAAATTCCTCTCGGTATAGTCTGCCCATTAAATATTAAAGAATGACGGAGAGTGCTTTCCCTAGATACTGGCACCTGTCTTCAGGCAGAAGGCTTAGGCTGCATTAATCAGAGAAGAGACTTAGATAAAGGACAACCGGAAATGCTACATGGAGGGTCATTTATATGAGGGCACCTAGGATGTGAAGGTAATAATAGGCAAGTATTATTCTTGATTTATAAAGGTATATACAGCCTAAGCCCCACATAATATCATCATCGGTCCTTAAATGTGAACAATAGAACTCAGAACATCTTCAACGCACACCACAAATCAGGAAAAATACACTTGTTACTTATCTTAAAATTAAAAGGTGTTCCTTCTTTGGCCCATTCTATGGCATCATATACCTTTTAATTTTAAGATAAGTAACAGGTATATTTTTTCTGATTTATGATGTGCACTAAAGAAGAGTTTTGAGTCTCTCCAGTTCAGGGCTGGGCAACCTCGATCTTCGAGTGCTGCAATCAAGTCAGGTCTTCAGGATTTCCCCAATGAATATGCATGAGATCTATTTACGTACAATGGAGTCAGTGCATGCAAATAGATCTCATGCATATTCATTTGGGGAAATCCTGAAAACCTGACTGGGTTGCGGCCCTCGAGGACCAAGGTTGCCCACCCATACTCTAGTTTATAATAGCCACACATGCACAAGTGTTTCCCTGGGCCTCAGGATGTTTACAGTGAACATGCCCAGGATCAGTCTGTATACACTGGCTATCCAATGCATGCAGATTAATCTTGTACATTAGGGCTTGTCCAACCTTATTTTATTGGGGGCCATATTTGATATTTTGTAACATTTGGACGGTCAACACTTGCTTATGTACACATGAGCACACTCACGCTCTCTCCTTCTCTTCCAAGCCCCACCCCCAGCCATCACCCACTCTCTCTCTTTTTGTACCTCCCACCTTCATACATTCTCTCTCTTTCTCTCATATGTATCCCCTCTGCCCAGTGGCGTCGCGAGGGCAGCTGACACCCGGAGCGGGTCGCCGCTGCGCACCCCCCACCCCAGGTACAGCACGACGCACCCTCCCCCTCCGGAGCGCAACCCCCCCCCCCCCCGAGAACATACCCGGAAGGCGGTGAGGGGCGGGCGGGAGAGCCAATCCGCTGAGTGCACGCCGCTGGGGGGTGTTGGCGCCTGCTGGTTCCCTGCTCTCTCTGCCCTACCTTCAACCATTCCCCCCCCTCTCTCTCATATGTACTCCCTACCTTCACTCATTCTCTCTCTCTCATAAGTATCCCCCTGCCTCCAAACATTCTAACATAGTAACATAGTAGATGGCAGCAGATAAAAACCTGTACAGTCCATCCAGTCTGCCCAACAATATAAACTCATTACATATGGTATGAAATGTTACATCACATGTATACCTGTTCTTGATTTATCCTTAAGAAAAAGTGCACTCGAGCTCCTTTTATAAATACTTGAAAATCAAACCCAGGTTCACATTACCTGTGTGTATGTTTCGTGAATATCACATAGAACTAGCAGCCTGAAATGCGAATAATATATAAGTGGAGAAAAAAAGCTTCAGAGTCGCCACCCAGCCTACCACCTCTAGATGATGGCATGCCGAGCTCATGCCTTATAATTTCACCGAGAGGTGGTAGGCTGGGCAGCGACTCTGAAGCTTTTTTCTCCACTCACTGTGGCTACTAATTGGCACTAATTAGAATGTTATTTATTTATTTGCTGCATTTGTATCCCACATTTTTCCACCTCTTTGCAGGCTCAATGTAGCTTACATTATGCCGTGATGGCGATCGCCATTTCCGGTATGAAAAGATACAAAGTTTTATTACATTTTAAATACAGGAAATGATAAAATAAAATTATAAGTAAGTAAATATAGAGTTCATTTCAAGCATTAAAGAACAGGGGTGATATATAACATTCAACAGTAACAATGTAATTGAAGTAAACAAATAAAAAGAGTTACATAACATATAGTAACATAGTAGATGACGGCAGAAAAAGACCTGCACGGTCCATCCACTCTGCCCAACAAGATAACTCATATTTGCTGCTTTTTGTGTATACCCTACTTTGATTTGTACCTGTGCTCTTCAGGGCACAGACCGAGTTCAATGTTATCTTGTTCTAGTAGAGTTTTGAATTTACGCATGCAACTTTAGTGGTGCATATAAATTCCAGTGTGTTGATCTCAAAATGGGGGAGGGCCATGGTGGGAGGGGCATGAGCATTCCTAAAAATTGCGTGCACTGTTATAGAGTATGCCCAATCTGCACCTTCGTTAGATGCGGGGATTTGACACCAGGTTTTAGTTGACATAAATGGTCACTCATAAATTTAGTCATTTGGGTGCTACATGTATTCTATAAACTTCACCTAACGTTAAAGTATAGCGCAAAGTGTAGGGTTTTTTTTCTGTGCCAATTTTTTTCATTGACATATATAGAATCTAGTCCATTGTGCACAAAAAAGACTTATAAAATTAACCTACAAGGCTAAAGTTTTGATGTTTAGCTTTATGTTTGATTTTTATTCCATTTTCAAGTCTATAATGTCCCACTCTTTTTTTTTTTATCTGGGAGTGACAGAGGAGATTGTAAAAATGCAGTTACAGAAAGTACCTCTGGTTCAAAGAGAAAAAAAAAAAACAATAGAAAAGGGAGAAATGAACATTGTCAATAATATTGCTGCTTTGAAAAGAGAAATCAATCAAGAGACGTACAGGAAGAGACAGGCAAGGTTTTCTTTTTCTAGAGAAATTCACGTCCATATGGGAAATAAAGTAGACTCTTTCAGCCATGTCCTAATCAAGTCTGAAGCTGATTGATGGCCAAGATAATAGCAACGTAGTCTACAGAAATAGATTGTACCTTAGTGCCGAGAATATGGTGCAACAGAGGAGAAAGGAATGGACCAGGAGACAGTCCCATTAGTCAGGGGAGCTCTAATTGCCCACCTACAAGCCTAGCCCTAGCAGGAGACTGGGGAAAGAGGACCTGTTCTGTTAAGCAGGAAAACAGTGAAATACAGCCAGGGAGATTATTAAGTGGGAAGACTGTCAAAGAAAAGGGACTGAGCTGAAGGGTCAATCCAAAGGAAATCTTCTATGGCCCCAGTGCAGTTTAGCAAGCCTCTGTCAGATAGATATTAGATGAAGGCCGGGCTTAAGGATCCTTGGCTTCTCTTAGGTTGCCTTTTCTCATAGTTGCCAAATTAACTAGCCCCACCTGCACAGGTTACTTCAGCGATGAACTTGAGTGTATATAGCATCTGTGACCTTTTTTTAAAAAACATTTTTTTTGTTTACTTCAACCTTTTTGCCATCTGTAATAACGGATTGTGATTGTGTTAATACAAATTTTTTTGGTTTTCATGTTACATCAATCTCATGCACACTTGTGGTTTTTAGTCTGCATTTCTTCATCTATTAAGTTTTTTTAATTAAAAAAAACTGTTCACATTTTTTGTAGTGTAGAGGAAGGTATAACGGAAGAACACTTCAGTAGGTTAAATTTCTCTCTAAAACAGGAATACAAATTCAGAGAACTATGGTTTTTGCACTGACCTTTGATGTCATTTTGAAGTTTGTGGCCGTAGCTAGAAGGTTGTTAGGCTGTATAGAGAGAGGTGTGACCAGCAGAAGAAAGGGGGTGTTGATGCCCCTGTATAAGTCGTTGGTGAGGCCCCACCTGAAGTATTGTGTTCAGTTTTGGAGGCCGTATCTGGCTAAGGATGTAAAAAGATTTGAAGCGGTGCAAAGAAAAGCTACGAGAATGGTATGGGATTTGCATTACAAGACGTATGAGGAGAGACTTGCGGACCTAAACATGTATACTCTGGAGGAAAGGAGAAACAGGGGTGATATGATACAGACGTTCAAATATTTGAAAGGTATTAATCCGCAAACGAACCTTTTCCGGAGATGCGAAGGCGGTAGAACGAGAGGACATGAAATGAGATTGAAGGGGGGCAGACTCAAGAAAAATGTCAGGAAGTATTTTTTCACGGAGAGAGTAGTGGATGCTTGGAATGCCCTCCCGCGGGAGGTGGTGGAAATGAAAACGGTAACGGATTTCAAACATGCGTGGGATAAACATAAAGGAATCCTGTTCAGAAGGAATGGAACCTAAGGAGCTTAGCCGAGATTGGGTGGCAGAGCCAGTGGTGGGAGGCGGGGCTGGTGGTTGGGAGGCGGGGATAGTGCTGGGCAGACTTATGCACTCTGTGCCAGAGCTGGTGGTGGGAGGCGGGGCTGGTGGTTGGGAGGCGGGAATAGTGCTGGGCAGACTTATACGGTCTGTGCCCTGAAGAGGACAGGTACAAATCAATGTAGGGTATACACAAAAAGTAGCACATATGAGTTTATCTTGTTGGGCAGACTGGATGGACCGTGCAGGTCTTTTTCCTGCCGTCATCTACTATGTTACTATGTACAATTCCTAACCTTCAAGGGAAAAAAACGTCCATGTGATTCTACTATAATCAAGCATGTCTGAGCTGGACAGCAGGTACAGAGTTGTGCCTGGAGGGGAGCTGTTTTCTCCCCTTTCTCTGCTCTTACTCCTCTTGAATAGTTTTCCTATTGCACCCCTACCTCTAACAAATATTGAAACATATTTGGCTGAAACTGATTTGAGACTTTTGGTACTTATTAGATCCTCTGCCCCTTTCTGCATGTTCTTCCTTGCCTGTTGCTTCTCTCTCTCTCTCTCTTCCCATCACTGTCACTCATTTTGGTCCGTACATACAGTATAGATGCATTTACAAGAAAAAGGAGATCATTTTAGAAGGCTTGTGCAGCCTCTGCAGGTGTAAATAGGGGGTTTACACAGCAACTGGCCCTACATTTGTAAGTAGCGATTGTAAAAAAAAAAAAGGGAGTGTGATCTATGCATAGTTTGGTTCAGTGGCATAGCCAAGGGTGGGCCCAGGCCCACCCACTTTGGGCTCAGGCCCACCCAGTAGCAGCACACCTATGATGTGGCTGGCAGGGATTCCCAAGCCCCACCAGCCACAAACTCCCAACAACTGTCCCTCCTGCATACAGTACCTTGTAGATAACAGATCTTCGCCTGCAGCGAACAGTGACTGATACATACTATTCACACCGGCCCCGCAGCCTTCCCTCTGATGTATTCCCGCCTATGTGGAAACAGGAAGTTGCATCAGAGGGAAAACTGTGGGGCCAACATGAGCAGTGTGTATTAGTTGCTGCTCGCTGACGGTGAAAATCTGCTATTTAAAAGGTATTCGGGGGAGGGTATGTTTAAAAGACCATATGGCATGCAGACAAAAGAGGGAGAGACCAAGTCACTTGTGGGACAGGGCGGAGTTCTTCTGCCCACCCATCTTGGGCCCAGGCCCACCCAAAATTGGGCGTCTGGCTACGCCCCTGGTTTGGTTGGGCCTGAAAATTTTCCAGTAGGAGGCAGACTGTCTTTTTATCTAGAAAATAAGTACCTGTAAATAATATGTAAACCGCTTTGATTGTAACCACAGAAAGGTGGTGTATCAAGTCCCACCTCCTTTCCCTTTCCGTAAAGAGAATTGGAGACACATAACTACAGATAAATGGATGCTCAATATAATAACAGAGGGGTAGAAATGAAACCTAAAATCAGTTCCTCCAACCAAAAAAGTAACTTCACATGTAACTCTGCTACATCAACGTTCATTGTTGCAGCAGGAGTTAAGTATACTCCTTCAAAACAATGTCATCGAAGAGGGACTCAAAGCAGAACAACACTAAGATTTTTATTCCAAATAGTTTCTGATTCTGAAGAAATCAGGAAGAGCACAACCTATTCTGGATCGGAACAACTACATTAAAGAAGAAAATTCAAGATGAATTCCCTAGCTACTTTATCGCCTCTCTTACAAAAGAATGATTGGTTAATATCCATGGATCTGAAAGATGCATATACCTTCAGCCCTATTGATCAACAACTCAGGAAATGGTTGCACTTCAATTTTCTAGACAGACATTAGCAATACAGGGTTCTATCTTTTGGGTATTTATACAGTGTGTGGCAGTTGTGACAACGCACTTGTGCAAGAATGACATATCTGTGTATCCTTACTTCAGTTACAGACACTACTTTTGGACATGCAGTCCTAGACAATTTTGTACTTAATGCTTCAACCAACCAACTCCTCCAAAAACCTAGGGTTACTCCTCAAGTATTATGTATCTATCAATATCTACATCTCTCTCTCTCTCTCTCTCTCTCTCCATATCTCACTCTCTCAATCAATCAATCAATCAATCTATATCTATCTATATAATATATATATATATATTTTTTTTTTTAAGTATTTCCATGTAACTTATTTGAGTGTCCCCTAGTCTTTGTACTTTTGGAACGAGTAAAAAATCAATTTATTTCTGCTCATTCTACAACACTCAAGATTTTGTAGACCTCAGTCATATCTCCCCTCATCCATCTCTTTTCCAGCCTGAAGAGCCCTAATCTCTTTAGCCTTTTCTCATATGAGAGGAGTTCCATCCCCTTTATCATTTTGGTCGCTGTTCTTTGAACCTTTTTCTAATTCCGCTATATCTTTTTTGAGATACAGAGACCAGAACTGAATGTAATACTCATGGTGCAGTTGCACCATGGAGTGATAGAGGCCTTATAGTATTTTTGGTCTTCTTCACCATCCCTTTCCTAATAATTCCTAGTATCCTGTTTGCTTTTTTTGGTGCCGCTGTGTTTTTTTTTACTCGTTCCAGAAGTACAAAGACTTGGGGACACTCAAGGAAGTTACATGGAAATACTTTTAAAGCAAATAGGGGAAAATATTTTTTCACTCAACGAATAGGTAAGATCTGGTACTCTTTGCTGGAGGATGTGGTAAGAGCGATGAATGTATTTAGATTTAAAAAAGGTTTTGACAAGTTCTTGGAGGAAAAGGCCATAGTCTGCTATTGAGACAGACATGGGAAAACAACTGCTTGCCCTAGGATTTGGACCATGGAATGTTGCCACGATTTGGGTTTCTGCCAGGTACATGTGACCTGGCTTGGTCGCTGTTGGAAACAGGATACTGGAGTAGATAGACCATTGGTAACTTCTGCACAGGCTCAGAAAGGTATTATAACTCTCTGGGCTTTAGAAGTTAAACCCAATTTGGTGTCAACATGCAATGGCATCACCATCCATGTGGCCGTGGGATCCTGCTGTCCACAGAGAACACCCATTACGGGCATGCAATTATGTTTTCTTGCATCATTTTTATACTCTGTTAACTGTATACTGTCACCCAGCCTTTTTTTTTTTCAAAGACCTAAACAACCATTCACTGTTTTAAAAAAAAATCACACACACAAACACACAAAGCTAGGCTCATAAAACAGAGATCTGCATATTTGACAGGAGAATGAATCCAAGAAGAACAAGAAAGGTCATTTGTTTTCTATAGTAAAGTTCATGCACTAGACCTTTCTGGCTTTGTTTGCAGGGCTAGACAAGATCTGAAATGAAAATGGCACACACAGTAATGGAATCGGACAATGGAAAAAAATGTGTTAAATAATGGTAGGACAGGAATGAGATTAATTACAGCCATTAATGCCTGAGAAACCTGGGAATGGTTTAATGCTTTCAGCTACAGCCAACCTTGCCTGAAGCCTACCCAGAACACTATTGTGTAATTATATTCTGTATTCAGCTTGTCCCATATGTGCCAGTGAAGGGGTGGGGGTGGGGGGTAAGAATGGCGGTGAAGGGACTAGGGCTGTACCGAATATTCATATTTGATTAGTTTCGGCCCTACAGAACTTGATCTCTGGTTTCACGTTGCTTCTTTTATTATTTGTTATGTTAAAGCTCAATTCCCATTATTCGTATTTTTTTTATTTTTGTTACATTTGTACCCTGCGCTTTCCCACTCATGGCAGGCTCAATGCGGCTTACATGGGGCAATGGAGGGTTAAGTGACTTGCCCAGAGTCACAAGGAGCTGCCTGTGCCTGAAGTGGGAATCGAACTCAGTTCCTCAGGACCAAAGTCCACCACCCTAACCACTAGGCCTCTCCTCCACTGTTGCTACTATTTGAGATTCTACATGGAATGTTGCTATTCCACTAGCAACATTCCATGTAGAAGACGGCCCTTGCAGATCACCAATGTGAGGCTTCTGCTTCTGTGAGTCTGACGTCCTGCACGTACGTGCAGGACGTCAGACTCACAGAAACAGAAGCCTGTGCAGCCTTCTACATGGAATGTTGCTAGTGAAATAGCAACATTCCATGTAGAATCTCCAATAGTAGCAACATTCCATGTAGAATCTCCAATAGTATCTATTTTATTTTTGTTACATTTGTACCCTGCGCTTTCCCACTCATGGCAGGTTCAATGCGGCTTACATGGGGCAATGGAGGGTTAAGTGACTTGCCCAGAGTCACAAGGAGCTGCCTGTGCCTGAAGTGGGAATGGAACTCAGTTCCTCAGGACCAAAGTCCACCACCCTAACCACTAGGCCTCTCCTCCACTGTTGCTACTATTTGAGATTCTACATGGAATGATGCTATTCCACTAGCAACATTCCATGTAGAAGTCGGCCCTTGCAGATCACCAATGTGGCCGCGCAGGCTTCTGCCATGCAGGACGTCAGACTCACAGAAACAGAAGCCTGCGCAGCCTTCTACATGGAATGTTGCTAGTGGAATAGCAACATTCCATGTAGAATCTCCAATAGTATCTATTTTATTTTTGTTACATTTGTACCCTGCGCTTTCCCACTCATGGCAGGCTCAATGCGGCTTACATGGGGCAATGGAGGGTTAAGTGACTTGCCTAGAGTCACAAGGAGCTGCCTGTGCCTGAAGTGGGAATCAAATTCAGTTCCTCAGTTCCCCAGGACCAAAGTCCATCACCCTAACCACTAGGCCACTCCTCCACTGTTGCTACTATTTGAGATTCTACATGGAATGTTGCTATTCCACTAGCAACATTCCATGTAGAAGTCGGCCCTTGCAGATCACCAATGTGGCCGCGCAGGCTTCTGCTTCTGCTTCTGCTTCTGCTTCTGCTTCTGCTTCTGTGAGTCTGACGTCCTGCACGTACGTGCAGGACGTCAGACTCACAGAAACAGAAGCCTGCGCAGCCTTCTACATGGAATGTTGCTAGTGAAATAGCAACATTCCATGTAGAATCTCCAATAGTAGCAACATTCCATGTAGAATCTCCAATAGTATCTATTTTATTTTTGTTACATTTGTACCCTGCGCTTTCCCACTCATGGCAGGCTTGGCATTCATATTCGGACAAATAGTAAAATATGCTGTTTGGTACAGCTCTAGAGGGGTCCTATGTTGCTAATCAAAATTAGAAGTCTACATCTTTGCAACAGGACCATCATGAGGAAATTCACTGTTTCTCTCCTGTACTATTTGTTGCCCCCCTCCCCCCAAATGCAATGGTATGGGTTCTGTACTGCTGGCTGGGTTTTGAAGGTGTGTTGCCATCAGGATTGTGACAATGTTTTCAGGAGCCAGGGAAAATAATTTTCACAAATATTTTATCTAGTTTGTATTCTTTTTTTTTTTTTTTTTTTAATGATTTTCTTTTCTGTCTCCTTCCTTCAGTCTCATATGCACCCCTCTAGTCTCTTCCCTCCTCTTCCCACTGAAGAGCTACTACATTGCCCTATTTCAGGAGGCAGATTTTAGTCCAGACCTTGATTTCTGACAACCTATCCTGATGCATTATAGGACCCTCAGCAATGATTTCAATGGGTAGAATCATGGACTATAAATACCACAATGCTTTGAGATGTAAGGTCAAAACTAGCAGTCTCCCTCCTGGAACTGGGCAACTTGGCAGCAATGGCATAGTTACTGGTGGGCCTGGGTTGGAACAGTCCCATCCATTCTTGGCTCAGGCCCACCCAGCGGTGGCACCCCATGTCAACATCTCTCCTCCTCCATGGCATCCCGGCATCTGCCTGCCTGCCCGTCGCTGAACCCCATCCCTCCCTGGTGTACCTTACAGGCATCCTCAGTGCCTGCGCCAGCCCTGCAGGCTTCTATTGGCCAGGTCCCGCCCTCGCTTTCATGATTGAAGCCTGCAGGGCCAGCACAGGCAGCAATAATTGAATCACTGCAGGTGCCGAGGATGCCTGTAAGGTCAGGGGCATAGATAGGTGGGGCCACAGGGGCATGGGCCCCCACAGATATAGCCCTGGCCCCCTCTACTTTTGACCCCCCCCGCCGCCGACCCTCCCCACCACTTTCGACCCCCCTCCCCAACCGCCGACCCTCCCCCGTCGCCACCACCACCAGGTACCTTTGCTGGTGAGGGTCCCCAACCTCCACCAGCCAGTCTTCTTCAGCACCAGTCTCCGGCGTGTTCACTGATCTGTTTCTGTGAGTCCTGACTCCTGACATCCTGCGTGCACGTAACGTGCAGGACGTGCATGCAGAACATCAAGAGTCAGGACTCACAGAAACAGATCAGCGAACGCGCCGGAGACCGGCACTGAAGAAGACTTCGGCTGGCGGGGATTCGGGACCCCTGCCAGCAAAGATGCCTGGCGGCAGCAGCGGAGAAAAAAGTCAAAAGTGGCGGGGGAGGGTCGGTGGTGGCGGGGGGGGGGGGGGGTCGGTGGCTAGGAGAGGCAGGCTAAAATGTGCCCACCCACCTCGGGCTCTGGACCCCCCTCCCACCAAGGACTGGCTATGCCCCTGCTGTAAGGTACACCAGGGAGGGACAGGGTTCAGCAATGGGCAGGCAAATGCTGAGATGTCACAGATGAGATGTGTTGATGTGGGGTAGGTGAAAAAATCTATAATTTTTTTAATATCTCCGTGGGGAGGGGGGTCTGTGCCATGCCATGCTGTGGAAGGGCCCATCCAAAATACTGGGTCTGGCTACGCCACTGCTTGGCAGCTCTGCAGCAGCCTTTCTTCCCTAACCATCTCCAAATATCTTCCAAGCCTCATTCCTTCCCTCTCTCAGCCTTTTCCCTCCCTGCAGCCTCTTTTTCTCAGTGCAGTTTAGCAGCTTGAGCCTGCCCCAGGCTATGGCATTGATGACTCCTATATATAGCCTAGCAGCAAGAGGCTGATCAGGTCTATGGTGTCTCCTCTAGTTCCTATGGCAATTTATCTTCCATGTGACCCAGCAGGAATGGACTGATCAGGGCTGTATCTTCTCCGCCATGTAGCCTGGTGCTGGGCACTTGCCTGCGGCCATTTCAATTAGAGCTGGCAGCCACATCTTCTCTTGGCTTGTATCCAGATTCACAGTGGCAACTACAATAGCAGCCAGATTATTCTTTGAGAAAAGCAGGATCCTCGGTTTGGCTTTTCTGCATCTTTGACTTCCTGGGATAGGACAAGGCTCCACAATGTTCAGCCATATTCAAAGAAAGCAATTTTCACACTTGCCTGAAGTTGCATGCCCAAACGGGCAACCAGGCCCATTTGAAGCTCCTTCAGAGCACTGAAGGAGCCATAGACTTTGTTTGTGGGCTGAAAATGAGATTCATCATAGTGTGAATTCTGGTCCTCTTGTTATCTTTGAGGTAGGCTTACGTGTAAATGGAAGGCCAAAAATAAGTAATTGGCTTCTTCTGCTCCAAAAATATTAGGCCCTTTGGATGAACAGTTTGTGACTGCTCCAGTAGGTAAAGATTCAGCAGATCTGTTAGCTGAGGGTGTGTCCCTCCGCTCTGGTAGAAGGTCTCCACCTCCCCCACCTAGGACTGTGGATTCAAGTGAGGAAACCTCTTTAGGAGCAACTACCCTGGCTAGGAGGAAGGCAACTGAATTAAGTCTCCCCACTGTTGCACCTGCAGTGATACCCATCCCTAAAGCAGCGATCATGTCATTTTCTTCAGAATCCCCTTTGAATCCTTCTAAATCTGCACGAGAGGTTACATTGGCGGATATTTGGAAGGTTGTTACCAGAACTGAGAATGTGTTGTGAACTACAGTTTCTCAGTTGTGTTCACTTATTGCCAATATGGTTACAGGTTCCAAGAAGTGGATTAAGGGGTTGAATCCTTGAATACTAAAAAGTCTAGTTGGAATCTCAGGTTCAATCTTTGCCTTCTGTGTGAATGCTTGCTAGTAAAGATAGGTTGACCTTACATTTGAAACTGGAAAATTTGGAGAATGTGTCAAGGGTTAAAAACTGTGCTTTCTCAATTTTCCATGTACCTGTTACAAAATATTTTTTCAGACATGCTAAAGATTGACAATCCTGAGAAAATACTTATTTCAAATTTGTATTTTGGGGGCAGAGGTTGGTGGAAGCAGAGGTAGATGGAGCAATGGATAAGATGGAGGAAATACACCCTCCTGATATTCAAAACCATTTAACCGGCCAGTAACGGCACCTGGTTGGTTAAATGGTACTTAACCGGCTATCCAGCGATATTCAGCGGGGGGGGGGGGGGGGGGATAACCGGTTATCTCTTGCTGAATATCCCCGGTTAGAGCCCTATATATCCAGCTACCCCTGAATATTCATGCATATCCGGCTATTGTAAGTGGTCACATTAGGCTGCTTAAATAGCTGGTATATCTTTAGCTAGTTTAAAGTTAACCAGCTAACTTTGATTATAAACATAGCCAGTTAACCTTAAACCGGATATTCAATGTCAGTCACCAGAAACGGCCCGGCATTGAATATCTGGGCTGAATGCCGACCACAGGAGTTAGCTGGGCTTCCTCCTGCGGTTTGAATATCAGCCCCACAGTCTCTTGATGTGTCTAGATTCCTTGAGGATTCACCAAACACTATCCCCGCCCATTCTTACCGCCCTAGCCTCCTTTTCCAGAAGAAAGATGTATTATTCTGTGATTTTAAAAAATCTATCTACCCAGATGTGTGAAAAATCTTTTCTTTCTTTCCCTTAAAGCTAGGATACTGACAAAAGAAGCAACTTTCTTTTTAAAAATTCCCTGTAAATGCTTAGAGGCCCTTACCTCAGTAAAAAAAAAAAAAAAAAAAGTGCTTACCATGGGGTGTGCTCAGATGCCCCAAGGTAATTTTTCCCTCTACATGCACTTCCCATTCTTATAAAATAGGAAGGGGGCATTTTCGATATGACGTCTAAATCTGATTTTGGACGTTTTGCTGAAAACGTCCAAAAATTAAGTGGCCAACATAGCGATTTTAGAACCAAAAAAAAAAAAAACTATCTTTTTGTTTTGAAAATGGCCATTCTTAGATGTCTTGTAAACATTTTCCCACGGATTCTATCTAGCATCCCTAAAGATCCTTGCTGAAATTGGCACATATTCTATAACAATGCACATAACTTAACAAGCTAATGAGTGCTGATAACATCACTAAACAAGCAATGGACATTAATTGGCACTAATTAGAATTTAGGCATACAAGTCGCTAAGCGTATTCTGTAATGATATGTGCTAAACTTCTGTATGTTGTAGAAAAAAAGTGAGGATGAACCAAGGAGAAATACCAAACAACTTTATTAGGGTTTCCAAAAAACGACCCGACACGGCCGTGTTTCGGCCCTAAGGCCTGCCTCAGGGGTCTTGATCAATCTCAGGTGTAGCAGTGTGTAAAAATACACCGATGAGAGTTTATGCTCGATTATTGAACAATACAATGCCTCCTTCAATCTCTTCTCCATGAAAAATGGTATTCTTCCTTGGTTCATCCTCACTTTTTTTCCAAAGTTGTTTGGTATTCCTCCTTGGTTCATCCTCACTTTTTTTCTACATCTCACAGGTGCGTGAGGTTTTTTACCTCCTTTTTTTTTGCTGTCTTTGTGTGCTAAACTTCTAACACATGCAGGCAAAAAGGGGCATGGTTATGGGTGGGGAAATGGGCGTTTTGTGGGTGTTCCAAAATGTGTGTGCTGGGATTTACGTCACATTTTCATTGGTGTAAATGGATGCATATAGATTTAGGCACTAAAATATTAACTAAGTGAATTCTATAATCAACGCCTAAATCTAGGCACTGATTATAGAATATGCTTAGTCGGTACTGATTTCAGTGCCAATTTTTTAGGTGCCATATTTAGAATCCTCCCTTTGTGCATTTTGTGACCATTTTTGAAAACAAAAAGTCCAAGGAAAATACACACAAAAGCAAGCCATTGGGATGTAGGAGGAGTCAGCATTCTTAGTAGACTGGCCACACAGACATCCCAACAGAGCAGTGGGGAACCCTAGGGGGCACTTCTGTTGACTTCATATAAAAGATCCCAGGTACACATCTCACTGTTATCCCCTTATATCCCCTTATCTCCAAATTCACCAAAAACCTTCTGTACCTAACTGTACACCATTTCAATAGCCGTTATGTCTGCAGGAGTCACCTATATTTATTTATTTATTAGGATTTATTTACCACGTTTCTGAAGAAAATCACTCAAGGCAGTGTACAGCAATAATAAGTCAACATAAACAACAGACAATTAGAGCAGTAAAAATATTCAAATACCAATACAAAGTATGGCATAGTATGCTACATTATAATGCCAACACAATACCCAATAAAGCATTTTAATAGACAGCATAGGGTGATATATAAGTAGGGTTTTGGTGAGTTGCAGAGGGCTCACACATTCCACCACAAGTGTACCAGTTAGAGTGGGATATGGACCTGTGTCCCCTTCTCTACAATTTATTTATTTAGATTTTATTCACACCTTTTTCAGTAGTAGCTCAAGGTGAGTTACATTCAGGTATGCTGGATATTTCCCTGTCCCAGGAGGGCTCACAATCTAAGTTTGTACCTGAGGCAATGGAGGGTTAAGTGACTTGCCCAAGTTCACAAGGAGTAGCAGTGGGATTTGAATTGGCCACCTCTGGACTGCAAGACTGGTGCTCTAACCACTAGGCCACTCCTCCACTCCTGCACTGCACCAACCACTAGGCTACTCCAGGGACCTCTTTGCTGCTCGAATATGGGACTGGCCATCTGAAGCTGTCATAGAGGTTGGTATGTACTGTTTCTTTCACATCTTTGGGGGGGATAGGAGGGGGTCAGTGACCACTGTGGGAGTCATGCCTTAATCCCTCCAGTGGTCATCTGGTCATTTGGGGCACCTAAATCTAGACAAGGTTTATAAAATAGTACTAAGTGCTGATTTTTCTGCACCATATATAGAATCCCCCCACCTCCCCCAAATGACTATAGTGCATGCATTATAGAGTAGCACCTAGCACTTATGTGCATAATTGTTAATTGTTGGCACCTCTGATGAGTGTATGTACTACTGTTCTATAAACAGGGGTTCACAACCCAGTCCTTGGGGCACACACTGGCGGTCAGATTTTCAGGATACCCAAAAATAAATATGCATGAGGTTTGCACAGAAAGGAGGCAGTGCATTGTGGGAGCAACAAAAAAAAAGTACAAATGAGCCCTCAAGATTGGAACAATGGAAAATCCTTTAATTCAATAGACCCGACACGGGCTGTGTTTCGGCGCCAACTGCCTCAGGAGTCAAGTTAATACTCTCAGCAATGGCAAGTACAATCCAAAAAGATCATTCAAAGCAACACGTAGTGTTTAACAGCAAAACAAATGCGTCCTTACACATTCAAGGCTTCCAACTAACTGCAGTGCATTGTGAACCTCTTGAAAACTAGACTAGCTTGGTGTGTGCCAAGGACTGGGTCGATAACCCCTGTTCTAAAGCATTCTTTTCTCCGAAGTGAGTTCGCGTTTTCTGTATTTATGTCTTTGAGATATTTGAGTATCGGTGTCATATATCATCTTTTCTCTTCTCTCAGTCATACGTAGTTAGAGCCAAAGTTTCATCACGTATAATTTTGTGAAACAGTCTTTGCTCCATCTGGTTGCCTTTCACTGGACCACTTCTGACTTACCTATATCTTTTTGGAGGCACAGCCTCCAGAACTGGACACAATCCCCGGGACTCTATATAGCGCAACTTAAATTGCGTGTGCAAACCCAGTCATAGTCTGGATTTGCAGCGCAACTTAATTAGTTAACAAGCCAACCAGTGCCGATAGCTGCCACTTAACAAGCAATTATTGACACAAATTTGCATTAATTTCTTCCTACTCCTTTACCCTCCCAATCTCTTCTCCTGTTGCTCATCCTATCTTTGTTTACCTCTCCATGCTCAATTTACATATCCTCAAAACCCCACTACTACTATGTTTACTACAACTTGTAACATTCTCCTTCAAGACTTTGTAACTCTACTTACTATGTAAGCCGCATTGAACCTGCTATGTGTGGGAAAGCGCGGGGTACAAATGTAATAAATAATAATAATTAATTAGAATTTATACGCAGCACTGTCTAAGCGTATAAATTTATAATGTCATAATACGTGTAAATTCTAAGGGGTTCTTTTACAAAGACGTGCTGAAAAATGGCTTGCGGTAGTGTAGGCACGAGTTTTGGGCGCACACCAATCCATATTTTAGTGCACCTGTAAAAAAAGGCCTTTTTTTTGGCTGAAAATGGATGTGCGGCAAAATCAAAATTGCCACGCATCCATTTTGGGTCTGAGACCTTACTGCCAGCCATTGACCTAGCGGTAAAGAATCCAGGCGGTAATGACCTACGTGCATCTAATGCCAGTTGGCGTGCGTGCTACGCGTGCCCGAAAATAAAAAATATTTTTCAGACGCATGTATCAGACGCGCACCAAAAATGAAATTACCGCAAGATCCACACGGTAGTCGGGTGGTAACTCCATTTTGGCGTACGTTGGGTGCGCATAGACGCTTATGCGGCTTAGTAAAAAGGCCCCTAAATCACACAGTTGAAAAGGAGGCATGGCCATGAGTGTGGAATGGGTGGGTCGTCGGTGTTTCTCTAATCTGTGCACATGGTTATAGAATACACCCGGTCTGTGTTACTTGGTGTAACTGGCGTGTTACTTAGCATAACTGCCCGTGACTAAATTTAGTCGTGCAGACAGGCACTTGGCATATTCTATAAGCCGTGTGGAAATTTTAGTTTAACTAGGCATATTTTTTGGCGTGGATATTTCAGGTGCCATATTCAGAATCTAGCCTAATACTTTTAGTGATGTTAGCGTCTGGTAGCGCTATACAAAATAATAATAATAATAATGTTTCACAAAACCCTGTACAGGGGTATATTCACCTCTTTTTATTTTTTGTGCTGGATATACTTCTAGTTCTGCACCCTAGGATGCCTCTGATAGACACCTTATCGCTCTAGAAAAGTGAATAAGATAAAGGGGAAATTGAGAGGAGGGAGAAAATTAGTAAGAATAAAGAGCAAAACATATATAGATATATGAGTGGTAGTCTGGAAGGAGATGGAGTAAGAGAGATTGAAAGGCTGGAATGGACAGAATGCTCTCGTTTTTTATGCTTTACCTCCGCCTGCAAGGAAAGTTCTTACCCATCAAAGTGTAAAAGTAGTAAATGTTTGTGTACAGTGGTGTATTTTAGTGTGTGGAAGGCATGGTCTGTGTAACCTAGCCTTGAAGATCCAAACATAAAGGCAAGGGAGAAACAGGCTTTGTCTGGGAGGTGATTGCTTTCATGAATTACAGGGATGGATCTGGCATAGGGAGGGGCATTTTTCATGTCTCCTTCCCTGAAGCAGAGAAAACATTGCCAAGCCTCAAAAACTCATTTTAATTTCTCGTCACGGCAGACTGTCCTGCTGCTGCTTATGAAATGCTGGAACGCACAAAAAGACCATGCAACCAACCCCCGGCCTAACCACTTCAGCTGCTGCAGTTAACCCGCTGTCTTTACCACTCTTTGCTTCCTCTATTTCCTCTTTGGACTCATGCTCTGCTAACCTCAGTCAGACCTGGGATAGAATGTGAATATTTTTAAAGTCAAAATCAATAAAGATAATATTGTTATAAGCAGAAAAGTGAGTTGGGGAATGAAAAAATGTGCTCTGAACCCAGCCTGATGCAGAAGGCAGTTCAAGGATCCTATTACTAGCTCTTTTGCCTCAGGGTAGGTTGGTGGTTACACAGAGGAGTGTAATGTCAGCAAAACGCATTGGTAGGCGAGCAGCCCTTTTTCTTCTCATACACATCATTGATGTGGAAGGTATACATTGTTAGCTATTATTCTGGGGGTGGGGGGGAGGAGAATATTGCACTGGATGTCTTAGTTTGGATTTAAATCCTGACTCATCATATTATGGCACATGGCAGACAAAGGGCTCCATTTGCTTAAATTATGGGTTTGGAAATAATTCCTGCAGAAATATGTTCTGTCCTACATATATTATGTAGGTCATTCAAAGTTGGGTGCAGAGCCCAGATGCATGCATATGCTAATTAGTCAATCGGGTGTTAACAACCAATTATTTGCGTTAATTGGAATTAACAGGCATTAATTTAGATCTACGCGAGCATCTATCTACGCATTAATTTATAATGCTGCCCACCCAAAGTGTTTCGTGCACAACCCAAAGGGAGGCATGGCCATAGGAAGAGCATGGGTAGGTCAGGGAAGGTCTAATTATTTAGGCGCACTGTTATAGAATTCCGGGGTTATTTATTTATTTATTTGCTGCACTTGTATCCTACATTTTCCCACCTATTTGCAGGCTCAATGTGGCTTACAAAATGTTATAGCAACATGTACACATTATAGGATAAGAATTTCAGAATATAGATACAGATGGGTACATAGAATATCATAGCAATCATATTAACAGAATAATAATTCTACAATTATTACAAATAAGAGTGCATAAGTAAATCATATTGGATTGGAAGTGGATTGAAAGATCAACATAACATAACATAATGATATCAGGACAAGATATAATATTCAGTCGTGAGGATGTAATTAGGATGAACAGATAGGAGGGTTCCTTAATAGTTGTGATTGGAATAATTAGGAAGTCAGATTGTTATGGGGAATCTTTATTGTACGCCTTTATGAATAAGTAGGTCTTTAATAACTTTACATGCCCAACGTGCACACCAGGATTTAGACCAGGTTTCAGCAGGGCATAAGTCCTCGTACCCAAAGTCGGGCACAAGAATCTACTCTAAGGGGTCCTTTTACTAAGGTGCGCTGAAAAATGGGCTGTGCTCGTGTAGGTGCGTGTTTTGGGCGCGTGCAGATCCATTTTCAGCGTGCCTGTAACAAAGGCCTTTTTTTTTAAAAATTTCGCCGAAAATGGACGTGTGGCAAAATACAAAATTGGCACGCGTCCATTTTGGGTCTGAGACCTTACTGCCACCCATTGACTTAGCAGTAAGCTCTCATGCAGTAATTGTGTGGTCATTGTCTATGCACGTACAATGACGATCACTGCCTGGTTTATGGCACGCGCAGGAAAATAAAAATTATTTTCCAGCGCGCATAGCGGACACGCGTAAAAAACTATGTGGTAGCCGGGTGGTAGCTCCAAACTGACATGCGTAGGACGTGTGTACGCACCTACGCAGCTTAGTAAAAGGGCTCCTAAGTGTTATTCTGTGACGGTCGCTCAGCCCAGAGTGACTTTTTATAGACTAGTGCTTAGTGCTAATTTTTCTCCGGTCTTATTTGAGCACCATTTATAGAATTTACACCTATGACTTTGGTGGATTTTAAAAAATGATGTTCTATGCATCTATTTTACAAAACAGATGTTCTGACATCTATTTGTTATCCATTAGCATATTTATTTATTTGTTACATTTGTATCCCACATTTTCCCACCTATTTGCAGGCTCAATGTGGCTTTCATAACACCGCAAGGCATTCGCCAAGTTCAGTTGGGGACAAGTACAAAAGATGTTATGGTGGTATAGGGAAGATAAGATTCAGTCATATGGGGTTAAAGGTAGGAGGGTTTGATAATGTCCAATACGATCTTTGATAGAGAAGTGTTGCAGGGTTGAAGCATTTAAGTTGGGTCAGTCAGGTATGCCTTTCCGAATAGGTGAGTCTTTAATGATTTCCTGAATTTTAGGTGATCGTAGGTTGTTTTCACAGCTTGTGGCAATGCGTTCCACAGACATGTTCTTATCTAAGAGAAGTTGGACGCATGGGTTGTCTTGTATTTTACTCCTTTGCAATTTGGGTAGTGGAGATTGAGGTAAAGCCGTGATGAGCTATAGAAGTCAAATTAAATCTATCGCATGCTAATGCACAGGCGTTATCAACACTGTTAATGTCCATGGACCATCTCCTCTCCCCAACACTGGCTTTTGTTTGTGATAGTGTTGGTAGATTCCTTCTGAATGTCACCTTGGTATTCTTTCTACATTTAGAAAGACCTAGGATCAGTTGGACTATAGGTAATGAATCACTCTCATCTACACAACTGGTTCTTCCAAGTCTGGTTGAGATAGCTGATTGCAGTAGGGAAGTTTATACCACTGCTAAGTTGTCCCTGCTAGATGGATGTGGATGATCTCATAGGCTAATGCAATCAATCTGGAACCATATACATAAGTACATAAGTAATGCCATACTGGGAAAAGACCAAGGGTCCATCGAGCCCAGCATCCTGTCCACGACAGCGGCCAATCCAGGCCAAGGGCACCTGGCAAGCTTCCCAAACGTACAAACATTCTATACATGTTATTCCTGGAATTTTGGATTTTTCCAAGTCCGTTTAGTAGCGGTTTATGGACTTGTCCTTTAGGAATCCGTCCAACCCCTTTTTAAACTCTGCTAAGCTAACCGCCTTCACCACTTTCTCCAGCAACGAATTCCAGAGTTTAATTACATGTTGGGTGAAGAAACATTTTCTCCGATTCACTAGAACAGTTTCTAAGTAGCAGTAGTCAATTTTTTTGTGTATGTGGTGGTGGGGGGGGGGGGGAGGAGGTTGGAAATATTAACATGTCTGTGCCATAGGCTCTACTTCCTCTATTCTCATAATCATAGTATCTCCCTGTGGTGATCAAAGGCTATTTTTTCTCATTTTTAGATATTTTAAAATTAAAATATACTGTAAGAAGGCCATTTTGCTCAAAGGCATTTCCTGCTTTCTGTTGCATTGAAATGAGATAAAAATGTCTTTGTATTGGAAGTGACGTCACCGGAGAGCATGGCTGCCTAACTTCTGTGCTCCCGAGTACCCGAGGTGCAAAGAGCGCTACCCGGCACTTACAATAAGCAAGGAGGGCAAAGAAAACGGCGCCACTTAAGAACGAGGAGCGGAGGAGGCCAGAGACGTCCATGCAAAGGCGGTCTACGCCGCTAAACCTGTCAAAATTCGCGTATAAGAAAGGCGCGACGAAATCCAACATGGCGGCCAGAGCGAACGAAGAAATGGCGGAGCGAATGGATGCGGAATTGCAACCATCGGGAGACATGTTCGCATCGCAGACCCAGGGAGAGCCTGAGGGGGCCGGACTGCCGGAGCTATGCGCTTGGATCCAGGAAATCCGATCGGATCTAAAAGCCATGAGGTCAGAGCTGGCGACGCTGGGGGCTGACCTGAGAGGGGAGATAGCTGAGCTCGGACACCGGGTGGAGGAGGCGGAAGGCCGAATAGATGACCATTCGGAGTCCCTGGGCTCCCTTGAGAGGCAGATCGCAGATGAGCGAATAGGGCAGCAGCTTCTCTCTGAAAAACTGGAGGATCTGGAAAATAGGAGCAGGCGCCATAACATCCGCATTCGGGGCTTGCCGGAGGTTTCAAAGTATCAAAATAGTGAGCAAGTGGTCCAGCAAATTGCCAGCGATGTTCTAGCGAACACGGAGGATCCGATTCCACCAGAAAAAATAAACTTGGACAGAGCACATCGGGCCCTGGGGGCTAATAGAAAGAACTTACCAAAAGATATTATAGCATGCTTCCAGGACTTCAAAGTGAAAGAGCGAGTCATGGCAGCGGCAAGACAAATAAAGGATTATAAATGGGACACCAATAGAGTGGAAATATACCAGGACTTGGCGGCTGCCACCCTGAAGAGAAGGGCTGAGTTGAAGCCGGTAACGGCAAAGTTGCGAGAACTGGATATTCGTTATCGCTGGAGATATCCGTTTGGACTAGCATTCTACAAGGATGGGAAACAGCACATGGTCAAAACCTTGGCAGAGGCGCAGAGAATACTGCAGGGAGACTATCAGATGGATACACCCTCGGCAGCGGAGCGCCCATCGATGGCAGCGGATCCCAGGACCCACCCCAGATGGCAAAGAGTGGGTCAGAGTCGACTACAGCGCCAGAAGTCAGCGGGACGCCTCACCTGACTTTGCATGGCAACAATGGGAGATAAGATCCCACTTGTTTAACAGGATGCGCCCTTGTGGCGAGTTTACCAGGTGCCGTGGACTTGGAGAGCGGCAAGCTGGCCTGGTTGAAAGTTATTGTTGGTTATAAGGTGCAGTAGGGTAATATAGAACATTGGTTTAAACAGGGAGCAAGATAAGAGTTAAGTTAAAGATATTAATAGCTAAAAATGTGAAGGGGTACTAGTGAGTTACAACACCTCCGTGTTGCACCATCCAGAATATGGTAAAGGTGCTAAGGTTTTGGGGGAGGGAAGGGGAGACTAGGGGGGGAGGGAGAAGGAAAGGAGCGGAGGAGGGGAGGGGGGGGGAGGGAAGAAGGGTGGGAGAGATGGGTGGCTAATATTGAGATATGCTATAATGATGCTCATAACTGAAGAAGTTGTCTATATATACAATGCTTAAATGTGTGACTATAAATGTGCGGGGCTTGAATACTCCGCAAAAACGGAAGCAGGTATTTAGGGAAATGCAACGCCAGCAAGCCGATGTAATGTTTCTCCAGGAGACCCACCTTAGAAAAGTCCATGAATACTTAATGAATAATAAGCAGTACCCATATATAAGATGTGCATCAGCCACAGAGGTTCAGAAAAAGAGGGGAGTTTTGATAGCTCTATCCCGGTCCCTACCCTGGCAGGTGCATACAACGGTCAGGGATACAGCGGGCAGATATATATTGATGGTGGTCTCCCTTGATAAGGAATATTACACACTGGTATGTGCATATGCACCCAATGAGAATCAGAGGATATTTATGCAGGAACTGGAGAGGATTTTACAAAAGCATGCTAAAGGTCATTTGGTGATAGGGGGCGACATGAACTTGACACTGGACCCGAAGCTAGATAACTCAGGGGGGGTGGCAAAATACGCGCAGGGAGATAGAGTAGCCTTCCAGTCCTGGCTGGCAAGGTGGGGGCTGACTGACTTATGGAGAGATACGCATGGGACTGAAAAAGATTTTACCCATTATGCCCCCCTCCACAAAACCTACTCGAGAATTGACTATTGGCTGGGTGATGCGATGGTGAGGAGGCAGGTTGAAAGGGTGACTATCGAGCCCTGTAGTTGGTCGGATCACTCTCTGGTGGTGCTAACGCTGAGGATGGGAAGAAGGCCTATAGGCCGTCCCCATTGGAGGCTAAACGAAGCCTTACTCCTAGAGCCACAGAATATAGCTGAATTGGAAAAGTACATAAAGGAATATATAGAGCTTAATGATAATGAAGAAGCCCATCCGACCAGTATTTGGGAGGGAATGAAAGCGGTATTAAGGGGTCAGATAATAGCATGGCAGGCACACATCGTCAGGGATCATAGGGGGAAGGAGGACGCAGTTAGAAATAACATGGAGGCCAGTGAAAGAAAGCATAAAGAGGATCCGTCCGACACGCAAAAATTGCAGGAAGTGCAGCAACTCCGAGCACAGCTTAATGATCTCCAGATGACGGAGATAGCAGGGCAGCTTCAGCGGGTTCGGCAGGAGCATTTTGAATTTGGAAATAGGGCTGGCCGGCTATTAGCAAATAAATTGAAAAAGCAAACCCAAAGAAATTATATTGCAGGGGTATATAATGCATCAGGTCAGTTAGTAAACAGCACAGAAGAGATACAGGAAGTGTTTCGGGATTATTATGGCCAACTATATAAGTCGGACCTGAGGGGCACAAGGGAAGAGATTGCACAATATCTACAGGGGATACAAATGCCAGGCCTATCGGAGAAGGAGGTAGAGGAGTTGTCCTCCCCCATAACGCTTGAGGAGATAGAAAGGGCAATCGCGAGTTTGCCAAATAATAAGGCGCCTGGGCCTGACGGATTCCCAGCGAGCTTCTATAAGCTGTTCTCCAAGTGGTTAGCACCATTACTGTTAAAAGCAGTCACAGCATTTGACAACATGGGGGAAATGCCTTACTCGTGGAGGGTGGCAGAGGTAGTCTTGATACAAAAGCCGGACAAGGATCCCCTATGTTGTGGATCATATAGACCCATTTCCCTATTAAATGTGGACTATAAAATTTTCACTAAAATTCTGGCTGCAAGGCTGCAGAGGGTACTCCCGAGAGTGGTTCATGAGGATCAGGCGGGCTTCATAGAGGGCCGGCAGACGTTCGACAATATTAGATGCCTGCTCCATGTGATTCAGCAAGCTAATGAAGAGCCAGACTCGGTTCTACTCCTCTCGGTTGGAGTGGCCTTTTCTGTTTGGGGTCCTAAAGCAGATGGGACTGGAGGGAAGAATCTTAAAATGGTTCAGCTTGCTCTATACTAATCCCCTGGCAATCATAAAGATAAATGGGGCTTATTCGGAGCCGATAGGGCTGGGTAGGGGGACGAGGCAGGGGTGTGCGGTATCGCCCCTGTTGTTCGCAATATCCATTGAACCATTAGCACAGAGGATTAGAGAACACAAGAGTATACGGGGGGTGGTTAGAGGTAAGAGGGAGCACAAGATTATGCTGTTTGCGGATGATGTATTGCTGACCTTGGCACAGCCTAAACAATCGCTACAGCAGGTTACAGAAGTGATCTTGCAGTATGGGGAGCTCTCGGGCTTTAAAATTAATACCACTAAGTCCGAAATACTTAATCTTACGGTTCCGCAGAGGGAGGCCCAGGAATTGCAGAAATTATACCCATTTAAATGGGCAGCGAGGGCAATAAGGTATCTTGGGGCTATGATTACCCCAAGAATAGAGCTTTTATATCAAGAAAACTTCCCTAAGAAGGTCAGGGAGCTTTTTGAAGAACTGGATAGGTGGGAGGGCCTCACGATTTCGTGGTTGGGTAGAATACATGCGGTAAAAATGATGCTCCTGCCGAAGCTGCTTTATTTATTTATGGCGCTTCCAGTTCCCATACCGCGTATCTTTTTCCAGCAGTTGACTAAAAAGGTTTTTGCATATATTTGGAGGAAGCGGCCACCCAGGGTGCGAAGAAGTGTAATGTACCAAAGGCCGAACAAAGGCGGCATGGGGGTCCCAAATTTTTTTCTCTACTACCAGGCAGCGCAACTGCGGGTATGCGCAGAATGGTACCCGACCAATACCAAAAAGTGGCTTCACTGGGAGCGAGCATGGATGGGGACTAGATACACAGGGAACGCACTCTGGAAACCGAGAAAGGAACTCTTAAAGATAATTGAGAGGGTTCCGTTGGGCTTGAGCCACATCTTACATACCTGGCTTCAATTAAGAAAGCGGGCTTTCCCAGAAAGAGAATATTTCCAACAGATGGCAATACAAGATGCTCCAGGGTTCCCCTTGGGGAGGGAGGAGAGGGTATTTCAGATCTGGGCCAAGAGGGGTCTTTACCAACTGGGGCAAATTTGGGTCAACGGAGAGATGAGGTCATTTGAGGAGTTGCAAGATGAGTACGGATTGGAGGAGAGGGACTTAGTTTATTATAACTGCATCAGAAATTATATACTTAAAAGAGCTAGGGATGAATTGGAGTTGGCAGAGACGGAGGTGGAAAAGGCAATGAGACAAGGAGGGGGTAGGGGTGGCATAACGAGGATATATAGAGCTCTGCTTCTGCTCTCGTCCCCACTGGGATTCTATACTAGAAAATGGGAGGAGGAACTACAGGGTAACTATACGGAAGAGTGGTGGACACATAGCTATAGACACCTATTGAAGCCCTCCATTGCCCAGCCTCTGGCAGAGAATGGGTATAAGATCTTATACTGGTGGTACTATACCCCAGTTAGACTACAGAAATTCTGCCCACAAATGTCGACAAATTGCTGGAGGGACTGTGGAGGGAAAGGCACATTTTGGCATATATGGTGGGAATGCCCAAAGGTTCAAAAATTCTGGACGGAGATCATGGACAGGGTGAAGGAAATGACTGAGATTAGCTATCCGAAAACGGCAGAGAGTTGTCTTCTGCATGTAAGACCTAGCAAGAGCCCCATACATAGTCACAAGCTGGTCATCCATGTCTTAGGAGCAGCAAAATTAGCGCTCGCTCGGGCCTGGAAGCAGCAGGAGACTCCAGCCATGCAGGTGGTGATGGGCGGGTTACATCACCTGTATCAAATGTCAAAGTTGACGGCATTGCGAAAAGGTCAGCTTCAAAAGTTTCAAAAAGTATGGGATGCATATGAACAATGGAAAGGAGTGGAATGAGGCAGGATGATGCACACCCGAGGGGGGGGGGGGGGAGGGGAGGGAGGGGGGAAGAATTGAAGGGAAAAAGAAATGAGCATATGAGCTGTACGATCTGCATTGTTTGTATGTAGTTGATGTAATAAGTTTATCAGAAGCTTGTATCAGTAGAGGTTGTTTATTTTTGAAAAACCAATAAACAAATATAAAAAAAAAAAAAAAATGTCTTTGTATTAAGTTATGACAGTCAACAATATTTTCTCCGTCTGCATGTAGTAAAATAACTCTGTTTATTTGCCCGAAAGTCTTCTGTTAAGGATGAATGCTGAGCACTGCCTGTTCATTTGCAATCTGGTCAGAGCTGATCTTTGAATAATGGCCATTGAACTTCCCTTTCATTAGATTAAACCACCTCTACCAGCCCAATAAATGTAATTGTTAAAAGAGAAGGATCCTGAAATACATAAGGGCTTTGCTTCAGTTTAAATTGTGTGGCTAATATTCCAGTTAAATAAATACATTTTCCTAATTGGATTACTCAGCCCGTAATATAACTGCTGGAGTTCAAGTGCATCGCTAATAAATTGTGTAAACAGCTTAATCATGTTAGCTTCCAAAGAGCTTGGAGGAGTTGGAATTTAAGAATAATAAGTAGGCATTGGCATTTCATTCCTTTATTTCCGCAGAAACAAAAGAGGTCCAAAAATTTCCACAAAGGTCCAACACAGAAAAAAAACAGGTGGAAAAACAACTTCAAGGGATCAATCCAAGACAAGGGGTGAGATGCTCCAGAAAAACTTTATTAAGGACCCAACACGGTCCGTGTTTCGGTTTTTAAAAAAACCTTCATCAGGGGTCAGAGTCTATAGGCAGGCAGAAAGCAAAGTCCAGGTCCAGGTCCAGGCCAAGGGTCACAGGCACAGGAAGCAAGCAAAGTCAAAGTCCAGGAACAGGCAGGGTCCAACACAAAGGAAACTTTCAGAGGAACTCCAACAAACCACCAGGAACTCATGAATGACCCTGATGAAGATTTTTTTAAAAACCGAAACACGGACCGTGTTGGGTCCTTAATAAAGTTTTTCTGGAGCATCTCACCCCTTGTCTTGGATTGATCCCTTGAAGTTGTTTTTCCACCTGTTTTTTTTCTGTGTTATTCCTTTATTTCCAGCATCTTTTGTGGAACTGTTATAGGTGATATAGCACGGTGTTTAGCAGGGGCGTAGCTAGACAACAGCTTTTGGGTGGGCCTAGGTAAGAAATGGGTGGGCACCAAGTGTTCTACCCCCACCACCACCAAAAAATATCTCAGTTGGTGGGAAAATGCTTCGTTCCACCTTGGCAGTCTTCAGCAGGCATGCACTGAAAACGGAGCATGTGCAGATGCCAGTGTCATGGAGAGTAGCATTTTTATTACTATCAGAGGGAAGTCTTCAGCTGGCAGAGCTTGGGATCCCCACCAGCTACCGCTAAATGTGTGCTACTGTTGGGTGGGCCTGAGCCCTAAGTAGGTGGGCCCCGGCCCACCCAGGTCCACCTGTGGCTACGCCACTGGTGTTTAGTCCATCATGTTATAAAGTGAGGCAAGGACCGTGCAACCGGTTTCTGCTTTGCAAAGTTTCTGAGCAGTATTATGAGGTGAATATCTGGAAATGCGCCTCATATGGTGACTTGTGGGTTATTCGAAGGGGGACACACAGGGGGCATACTGCACAAAGATACTTAGGGGAGAAGTTATCAACGTGGGCCACCGTTAAGGAGTCAGCACCCAAGAAATAGACCTAGGTGCAGTGGCCATCCTAGGTCGGCTGCCACCAGGGGCAGATCACCGCTGCGCACCCCCACCCCCACCAAGGTGCAGCGGCGTTCCTCCCCCCAGGGTGCAGCACGACCCCCCCCCCCCCCCGGTGCATCAAACTCCTCCCACCCCGGGTGCATTCTTTTCTGCTGGAGGGTGCAGAGAGCAGACGCGCACCTGTCGGCTCCACTGGCTCCCTGCTCCCTCTGTCCTGGAACAGGAGCAGCGTGCACCCGGGGTGGACCGCCCCCACCGCCCCACCCTTGCTACGCCACTGCCTAGGTGTCATCGTAGACAATACACTGACATATTTTGTCTAGTGTGCGGCGGCAGCCAAAAAAGCAAAGAGGATGCTGGGAATTACTAGGAAAGGCATGGAAAATAAAACAAAGAATATAATGCTCCATGGTGCGACCTCACCTTGAGTACTGTGTGCAATCCTGGTCGCTGTATATCAAAAGAGCCCCTTGCTCTTGCCCCCCCCCCCCCTTCTGGCTGCTTGTGGAAAATGGCTGTCATGACCTCTCACGGCAGCCTCGCAGTACTACACAAGTACCACAAGAGGATACAGCTGCCATTTCCTATAGACACCACAATATTAAGCCCAACTCCAAATACACTTTATATATAAACTAGCCGTTAAGCCCGTAAAAACTGGCAAGTATTGCAGCCCTCCTCTCTCCCCTGGCCTCACCCCATCCACCGATCCTCCCCCCCCCCCCCCCACCATATCCAGCGACCCTCCTCTTTCCCTTGGCCTCCCCCCTCCCCCCATGTCCAGCAACCCTCCTCTGTGCCCTGCTCTCACCCCAAGTCCAGCAACCATGGCCTCTCCCCCCTGCCCTCCCCCCATGTCCAACTATCCTCATCGCCGCCGCTCCCTCCCCCCTCCGTGCCGGGCCCCCTGCACTGACCTGACAGTGCCTCTCACCTCCATGTGAAAGTGCTACAGGCAGCAGCAGATCGCTCTGCTGCTGCCTGCAGCGCTTCCACACGGAGGTGAGAGGCGCTGTCAGGTCAGTGCACGGGGTCCGATACCGAGGGGGGCAGGAGCGGCGGCGGAGATGGGGGGGAGGGTGGAGGTTGTTTCGCACGATGTTCCTTTCCATGCGGCAGCAGCGGCGTCCGAGAATTCGACTCCGTTTCCCTCTCTGTTCCGCCCTCTTGACGTCATGACGCAAGGGCGGGACAGAGAGGGAAGTCTGTACTGCGCATTTGCAAGTGAGTACGGTCACTTGCCATTTATATGTTTGATTTTTGGATGTGTCGGATATGCATGCTTCCGTCTATTAGGCTATTTTACTTGAGCCTAGCAAAGCAAACGATGGACATGTAATCATCATCAATCCGCGGTATATTTTCCATATTTTTGATTTTTAAAATTTTTGAGATTTTTTACAAATTAATATAATGAGTACTTAGCTCAATTTCTTTCTCTTACTCTTCCATCAAAGGAAATATATAAAGTCATAACAGGAGACATATCATCACCGACATGAATTCACATTTCACAGGGAACTGTATCAAGGTCAGTCTCCATAGAGGTTCTCATATTTTGCAGCAAATATATGGAAAATATACCATGGATTAATGTTATGCTATGTTAGGCTCAAGTAAACTAGCCTGATACATGGAAGCATGCGTATCCGACAGATCCAAAAATGTATATATAAAGTGTATTTGGAGTTGGGCTTAATATTGTGGTGACTACACTTGCCTCCTCCTTTGATGCCTTCCTAACATTAAGATTTTCTATAGACAGGCAGCTGCAAGGGGCAAGAGTGAGGGGGCTTTGCTTCTGCCCCCATGGACCCTGCTAGACCAATCATGGAGTTACGGAAAGCCCAGATGGGAGCGTTGGGGATTGTGTAGACCATTCCAGGAGGGGAAGGGGTTTCTGCATAGTGGCGGGCTGAGGCATTGGAGCCAACTCTGTGGGTGCTGTGGGTGCCTGAGCACCCCCAATATTGAGAAAATTCCTTGTATGTGTCCAGGGAGGGGTTATTTTCATTGGGCTTAGCACCCCCAATAATTTTGAAAAGTTGGCTCCTATGGGCTGAAGGAGGGGGAAGGGAAGGGGGGGCTTTTGCAGGGGCTGGGAGGGGCTCCCAGGGCTCCATAGAGCCTTTAAGTAGTTATGCGGGTCCCGCAGCTGTCGGTGTTTAAAAAAAAACACTGACCGCTGTGGGCTTAATATTTACCCCCTACATATTTAATGATCAGGTCAGCTTGTTTTGTAAATATAGCAGTGATGAGGGCAATTTTCAAAATCCATTTACAAGGGTAAATGGACTATTTGATAACTATTTTTTCTTCCTGCAGGAGAAGTATGTGTGTGAGTTTGTGCAGCTGTGCATACCTATTCTTTCTCTTGGTCTACAACTGCTCTTTGCTGCTCCCCCAAAACTGTTGCCCTAGGGAGCTGCCTAGTTTACCAAATGGTTGTGGATAGCACCAAGGCGGTCTGCGATGATTTTCAGCAGCATTGTCTGGATAATGCCACCGAGAATACCGACTGGCCTCGGTGAGCTGCACTTTTCCGGGTAGCAGGTGCTGCTTCCAGATAAAAACCTTTGTTAAAGCTGTTGGTTGCTATTTGAATTTTTCAGAATTATTGTTTAGTTGCTACTGAGAGAGCCTAGGGGGAGGCATGTTTGGAATCAGGGTGAAAAGGCACAAAATTGGAATTTAAAGAAAATAATAAATTCTTGATAGTTGAGGTTGCCTACAGGAGAAATGCTTTCATGCCATGTTTTAAGGAGTTAATTGTATTATCAGAATCTCATTAAAGTAATGACTGGGTTATGAAGCCGCTTTCATAAGTAATGAATATTTTCTTTCTGTCTTTTATGTTTTTAATCGGTCTCACTTTTCAGTTGATCAGCAGAAGAAACAGTTTACAAAAATTCTAATTAGCATAACAAAGTTTCCCTGACGAGGTGCAAAGTGTTTGTGTTTGATGTTTTCCTAGGAATTAGTAAGGATGTTCAGTGTACCCAGCATTCCAGGTTCCTCAGCTCACCAGAGGCTGCAGGTGCTTTCACTGTACAATACCGATGCCCCGCCTTTTCTCCACAAGGAGCTAGACAGAGAATGGAAAATACAGAGGCAGAAATAATCAAATGCATAAAAGGCATTCAAAGCAGAACACAGTCAAATCTGAACTTTGGTCCTGTGCTGATAGTACAGAACTCTTGCTTTCTCAGGGGCTGCAAATAGGGCTGGCCCGACTCTTAAGCATGACTAGGCAGTTGCCTAGAGTAGCTGCTTCTAAGAGGTAGCTAAGAACAGCTGCAGTCAAAGCAAAACAATAGAACCTGGGAGCCACGCCGGCTCAAAGAAGCATCAGTGTAACCAGCAAGCCCTGTGAGCAATTTTCAAAGCACCCATTTACTTGGGTAAATGAGTTTTGTAAATTGCCTTCATTATAGGGTAGAGTCAAGAAAGGATGCCAAAAGTTAGGAGCTTAAAAAAATTGAACGCTACCTCACGGTCATGAATACTCAGTGATCAGAGTTAGTTTTTTTTTTTCTAAAATATTTATTTTGTTCGCTACCTTTATTCACATGTATTAAATAAGGTTATTAATGTTTTTGCAATAATATGATAACCTTAGTTGTACTGTAGTTAAAAACTTTGAATAAAAAAGCTTTAAAAAATTGGAACGCTAAGCAAGTGTTCTGTAACAGCAAAGCTGGGTGCAGAAATCATTATAGAAATAATACCATAAGTCGGCATTTGAGTGCCTAACTTTAGGTGTGACATTTACACCGTTAAAGGCTGGTGTAAATGCTCACCCCTATATATTCAGAAAATGCCCACTAGTCAGTGGTGTTCCTAGGTCGCCTGCCACCTGGGGCGGATCGCCGCTGCGCACCCCCCCCCCCCCCCGGGTGCAGCGGTGTCCATCCCCCCAGGGTACAGCACGACCCCCCCCCCCCCCCCAGTGCATCAACCCCCCCTCCTCCCGGATGCATTCTTAGCTGCTGGGAGCAGCCGCACGGCTGTCGGTTCCGCTGGCTCCCTCTGCCCCGGAACAGGAAGTAACCTGTTCCGGGGCACAGGGAGCAGGCACGTGGCTGCTCTCTGCACCCCTCCAGCAGCATGCACCTGGGGCGGATCGCCCCACCGCCCCACCTTTGCTACTCCACTGCCACTAGTTATAGCGTTTTATCAGTAATCCAATATAATAGTAAAGTATACAGCTTAGCAAATGATTACTGTATTTTGTTTTTCTTCAGACCATCAGAGGTAGACCCAAAGTCATTTATAAATCACCAGAACATTATTTTTCTATGGTGATGGGGTTCTAACCCTTTTCGTCATAGGTCTCAAATATTTATATATTCAAATATTTATGTTTTCTTATAGTCTTTTTCTTCTTTTTTTTTTTTTTATAACGAAATCTTTAAACACAATTATCCATGGGAAAATGAAATAAACTACTTTTACTTAGCTTGTATAGATTCGTGTCAAGCTGAAATGTGGGGCAGCATACCGACACGTTTTTCGCCAGCGAAGCTTTTTCAAGGTATGTACAGACCACCCGAACCCTCGCCCACTCACTTGTTACCTCTCGTCTTGACTATTGCAACCTTCTCCTCGCTGGTCTCCCGCTTAGCCACCTATCCCCCCTTCAATCTGTCCAAAATTCCGCCGCACGTCTTATCTACCGCGTGAACCGATACTCTCATGTCACCCCTCTCCTCAAGTCGCTTCACTGGCTCCCGATCCGCTACCGTATACAGTTCAAGCTTCTCCTAATGACCTTCAAATGCACTCAATCTGCAGCCCCCCATTACCTCTCTTCCCTCCTCTCCCCCCTATGTCCCCACCCGTAACCTCCGCTCTCAGGACAAATCACTCCTATCTGTACCCTTCTCCACCACCGCTAACTCCAGACTCCGCCCCTTCTGCCTCGCATCATCTTATGCCTGGAACAGACTCCCCGAGCCCATATGCCATGCGCCCTCCCTGCCCATCTTTAAGTCCTTACTCAAAGCCCATCTCTTCTCCCTTGCTTTTGGCGCCTAACCACCTTCCCCATTCATGATACCTATACTGACTACATAGCTTGTTACCTTTAGATTGTAAGCTCTCTTGAGCAGGGACTGTCCTTCCCCATGTTTTAACTTGTACAGCGCTGCGTAACCCTTGTAGCGCTATAGAAATGCTAAGTAGTAGTAGTTTATGTCTCGAAAACAAGTATCCACTGTTCAAAAGCCCCAACCATCAACCAAGCTTACATCCCCTCTTGCACATGGCTACCTGCACAAATAGCAGGTATTCGATACACAGATGCCTTTCACATACATTCTTTCACGTGTTCATTTTCAAAGGGAAAGAATGGGGATTGTTTCCCACTAGTGCAATATTCAAAGGCTAAAATTGCTTGTGTAATTTGCAGACAATGGAAGCTATTAAAACTGCTCCCTAAATGCACATAGGTAGTTTTAACGTAGAGCACATATTTACAGAGATGCCATGAGGGTCTACATAATGTAGGGAGAACTCTCATGGCATTAACAATAGTAAAGGTGGCATCCTTTCCCAGGGTCTGTGGGCTTTGCCAGTTCCGGCTTATTATTGCTTCTTGCTTTTGTCTATTTTGCTACTTCTGTTCTCTGAAGTTTCTTTTGTACCCACTGTCCCCATCAGGCCAGAAATTTTCTGCAGGGAGTGTCTCTTTGAGAACCATCCTGCAGGCCCATAAGTGCAAATTACTCAAAGGCTTGCAAACTTTATAAGGTTAACAGTTTTGTGGCTGTGTCTCTGCTGTTGGTTTCAAGGGCAAAGGCTTGTCAACTTAGGATAACAAATTGTGCACCGTTTCTTAGATAAAGGTTGGAAATGTAACTCTGATTTTTAAATCCCAACCTCCATTTCCTGCACCCACCCACCCCATCTCTTGTTTTCTTATATAGACTTCTAGAAAGAGAAGGTCTGATTTTCTGCATCTCTGGTCTATTAAAATAGTTTCCTTTTTCTCTGACTAGACTATAAGCTTAGGTAAGAGCAGGTAATATTTCTTGTTATATCTGTGCAGCACTGTCTAAGTCTGCTTGAATTACATAAATATCTACTAGTAACAGTAGTAGTAGTAATAATCAGAGTGGACTGATGAAGGCCATATTTAAGGAGAAGACCAACGCCAGGACCTTGAGTTTAAGCTATTGAAAACTTGATGAGGCTGAGTTGATTTTCAATAGGGTTACGTGGAAAAGAGCTGAAAAAGTCATGGATATGCATGATCTTCACTTCATTCTTGTTTCAAGGTAAAAAAAACCCAAATGAAATCCAAGGGGGTCATTTAGCTCACTACACTTACCGCAGACATATAATCAGAAGAGCACCTAATTCAGATGGAGAAAGTCCATGGCCCCAGCTCTGAGACCATTCACGCAGACCCAATCTGAAAATGATCTTTTAACACAAGATAAGCAAATGCCAGTCTGCAAAGTGGCGCTTTTGGGATTCACCTGAGTAGATCTACTGGTAACAAACTGAAGAAGCTTGGCAAGCAACGACTTTACTTGCGGGGAAAGAGGTACTTGGTATTCAGCGCATAAGCATGGAAACTCCAGGCTTGGAGTCCCATTTTTTTACTGCTGTATGAGGAATATGCGCAGTTTGCAAAATCACCTTCCATATCCTCTTGCAATTCTCTAGTGAAATAAAAGCTGCATCTTCTCTCTCCCCTTCGGATATAATTGGATAAATACTTTAACCATCTATCGTGATGCCCCTCTTGGATAGCTGCATATTTGCAGTACAGGCTCTGATACTCAGTGACAGCCGCTCTTACCCAGATGAATGCAACTCACTGACCAGATTTTCAGCAGCGTGATCTGGATAAAGCCACTGGAAATTTTTATTGACCACCCTGGCATTATCTGGGTAGGTCCGGGGCGGTCCAGAGGTGGAGTCAAAGTGGAGCCAGAAGTTAATCCAGATACCTCCGATATTCAGTCTCAGCACCCAGATAATTATCCAAACAAGATATCCTTTCAGGTATAGGCAGACAGTGCCTGGGCAAAGTGTGGACAAAGCCAGGACAGTCCTGGAACTTATCCGGATAAAAAGGAAAATTCTAGAACTGGGTGCCTCCATTTAGATACCCTGAAGCCGTGTAGTAGGTACCTATTCTAGAACAGAACCTAGGCCCTATGTGTAACCCGGTATCAGCCTGCCTAACATTTACAGTAGATGCCAGCACTTACACCAGCCATAGAGCTGGCATAAGTGTGGCCACCTACCCATGCCAGGGATGCATGTAACTTACTGTACAGTTTAAGGCAGCCAAAATGCACCTATTTTAAGCCTATTTTAAAAAGAACAGTAGGTGCCAACTTTCTTTATAATATTAAGTGGCCTTAATTTAAGGCACAGTCAATTACTTCTGCTGCTGAAAATGACCGGTTAGCCTGGAACAGGTGGTTTATCTGGCCAGGAGCCATTTCTGGCTGGTAAATCGCTTTGAATATCGACTCCGTAATCTTAAGGTCTATACCGGCCGATATTCAGTCCGCAGGAAGCAAGCCAGCTAACTGCTGCGGTCAATGCTGAGCCTGGATATTCTATGCCAGGCCATTTCCAGTGACCGACATTGAATATTTTTTTTTTGGCCAGCTTCAACTTAACCGGCTAAGTTAATATTCAGCGCTGGTTGGTTAAATTTATAGCGTATTTTGCAAATACATATGTAAATTTTAATGTTAATAAACACTACATGTACTTGCTTGCACCATTCATGCTCCACTCAAACTCCGCCCATGTCGAGATCCACCGTGAAATTATGCACCATGCTAACAATTTGCAATAATTTTACACTGGTTGGTATTTTATACAAAGTCATTTACTAGCATAAGTGACCACTTATATGCATAGGCGCCGACTCCGTGGGTGCTGTAGGTGCTCGAGCACCCCCAATATTTCACCCACCGGAAGTTCGTTCACCCACCGGAAGTTTGTTCCCTCCCTCCCTCCGCCCATCGAATTCCAAGCCCCCTCCCTCCAAATTTTAAAAGTCATCTATTTTACCTCATCGGGGTTAGGGCGGCAGCAGCGGTTAAAAGCATGCAGGCTCGGCTTGGTGCTTAGTTGTTTTCCCTTCTCTCTCTCTCAGCTCTGGTCCTGCCCTCATTTCCTGTTTCTGCAAGGGCGGGACCAGAGCTGAGAGAGAGAGAAGGGAAAACAACTAAGCACCGAGCCGAGCCTGCATGCTTTTTACCACTGCTGCCTCCCTAACCCTGATGAGGTAAGATAGATGACTTTTAAAATTCGGAGGGAGGGGGGCCTGAAACTCGAAGGGAGGAAGGGAGGGATGATGACCCTGGTCCTGTAACTGGGAGGGAGGGAGGGGGGACCCTGTAACTGGGGGGGGAGGGACCCTGGAACGGAGGGAGGGAGGGACCCTGGAACTCGGAGGGAGGGAGGGAGGGAGGGAGGCCCTGGAACTCAGAGGGAGGGGGGGAGGGAAAGTAGAGAGTGGAAGGAGGGGGCCTGGAACTCAAAGGGAGGGAGGGGGTGGGGCCTGGGAGGGAAGGGGTAGAGGGGGGATGAGGGAGGGGGATAGGGGGACAAGGAAGGGGGACAGGGGAGGGAGGGGGACGAGGGGGGAAGTGGGAGAGGGAGGGGTGAGGGGGATGAGGGTGGAGGGGAGGGGGAATGCACCACCTGTAAAAAAAAAAAAAAAAATTCAGCACCCCCAATCATTTTGAAAAGTTGGCTCCTATGCTTATATGCATTTGTGACATGTAAAACTAGGTAGCTCCTTATCAAATTACTCCCTTGTTGTGGTCTCTGAAACTTTCTGCAGAAAAGCTTAACCCCCCTCCCCCAATAAGGTTGCCTCTAATGAATTGTGAATACCTTTATTAATTTCACCGAGTCAAATAACTTGCAGTATCTTTTTAATAGAACCCCATTTTAAAAACTGATATAACACTCTCCCATTTTGCACTGACAGTGGAAGTTCTCCAGACTGGCTGTGCACAGTAAAGAGGTAGAGAAGACACTCTTCATTTTTAATTAGCCATTTGTCTCATTTGGCAGCTACAGCTGTGCTCCCTGTTACTTGGTACTAGCAATCCAGTGTCTGCTTTTGGGGGATTGTCTGAAAGGACGGGTCACATTTTGTCCTTAGCACTCCTGAAAGACTAAGTTGGACTGGAGAAATTCATATTGTAGCAGGATAAAAAGCATGGAGCTGAACTTTAAATGAAAGCCCGTATTCTGTATAGGTTCCGGTATCTTCTCTTGGTCTTGGTGTGAAAGAAACTGGTCTTTGATTTCTGGCTCATCTTGGTTGGCACAGACAGTGGTGCCAAGTCTATAAGTTGGTGTCTCCCTGGAGGCACCCTGATACCATATAACAGCAGCTTGGCATCTAGCATCCATTATAGAATAATAACATAAACCCGCATTGGCACCCTCATTTATGCCAGGTCAATGGCAGCGTGGTAATGTGATCAAGGGGGAGGCTTGGATCGGGCACAAATTAAGTCCAGCACAAGTACAGTCGCTTTATTTCTCTCTGGTTCCTCACATCTCTCCTTAAGGCTGGCTTCCTGCCTAGCCATGGACGTAGTTGGGGGGAGGGGGAGGGAGGCATTGCCCCCCCCCCCAAATGCTGCAGGAAATAACATCAGAGCAGAGTACCTTCTTACTCCATCAAACCTCTCCTCCATAGTGCGTCAGTGTTCCTCCCTCCTCCCGCAGTTCACACACCTTCCCTCCTCCATATAGTGCTAGATATGCTAGACTAGGTGGGGAATATGCTGCACCATATGGGAATATAGAGGTTGCATAGAGGAAAGGAGAGTGAAGATACCAGACCACCAGGGGGGGGGGGAAGAGAGAGGGAGATGCGGGAGCATGTGGAGGTAGGGGCAGGAGAGTAGTTAGAAGGTGTTGGACCATGTTGGGGTGGGGGGTGCAAGATGAGAAGGTGTTAATTTGGGAAGGGGAACAGAAGGAGATGAGAGGAAGATGCTGGACATTATGGGGGGGGGGTAGCAAGAGGGGTAGATGCAGGACCACATGGGAGTAAGGAAGTGGAGAAGAGGGAAGATACCAAACTATGTTGGGTTGTGGCACGAAGGGAGATGCTGGACCATGTTAGGGGGAGAGAAGAGATGTGCTGGACATAGAGAGGAAGGAATAGGGAGAGAGGGGAACTGGACTGGAAGAGAGGTAAGGAAGCTAATGGTGATAGACAAGAGAATGGGGAAAGGGGGCATCATGCTAGAAGAAAGGTCTGATGTTGGGCCTGAGGGAGTGGTTAGTAATGGGAGAAGGGAGATGACTGACAGATTCTAGTACTGGGGTTTGATTTGGGAGAAGTGCCTTATGCTGGGGCTGGCTGCTGACACAGGTCCTGGGGCTGAGAGAAGAGGGCTGATGCTGGCAAGTAGCAGTGAAAGAAGAAAGTTGATGTTGGGAAGTGAGAAGAAGAGAGCAAACTGAAAAGGGGGGGGGGGAGCTAGGACACATATAGGAGCAGGCAGAGATGTAGAAGCAGAAAGATGAAGGAGGAGCAAGGAGGAAAAGCAGGGTAAAAAAATATTGGGGATGGAGGTAGATAAGTGATGCAATTTAAGAGCATATAAGGGAGGAGGATGGGGAATGTATGTTTGGGATGGGGGATTGGCAGGGGCAATGGATGTCAGGAATGGAGAAGAAAACGCAGATGGCTATGAAGCGGGAAAGGGGATAGGATTTGATATACCACCCTTCTGTGGTTACAATCAAAGAGGTTTATATAGTTAATGCAGGTACTTATTCTGCACCTGAGGCAATGAAGGGAGAGACAAATGAAAAGGTCAGGTTGTTGAAAGAGGTGAGAGAGGTTAGAAATGGGGAACGAGGAATGGGAACCAAGACTTAAGAAAGGGACTACACAAGCGCCTCTGACCTTCAGCACATAACACCAAGTGCTGTGCTTTTGACACCCTGGGCCACTCCTCTCACATCGGCCATGAACAGGCCTGAGTCTCACTTAGAGCCAGAGTACCCACCACTACCATGGCCACTTTTGGGTTTCTGGCTGTGGCCTGCACTACCCTCTGTGCTGACAGTCTTCTGCCAGCTTCCACCTCAACCACACAGCTACAAACACCACCTGGCCACCAGAGCAACCCCCTCAGCCACTTGTGCTCCCAGGATTCTCTCTCTTGCTAGCCACCCTCCAAAGAAATTGCAGCCAGCAGAAGAACAGTATATACTCACCTCAGGTAAGTTTTTATTTTCTCTATTTTTTAAACTTCTGATTATAGAGGAATGGGAAGAAAGAAGCAGAGGGCCAGTGGTGTGCGGGAGCAGGCTCTCACAGGCTCGCAAGAGCCGGTTGTTAAGTTTTAAGAATTTTGGGAGCCGGTTGTTAAAGTAGAGCCCTCCATGGCTACTTTAACAACTGGCTCCCAAAATGTGGGCTTGGTCCCCCTGCTGAATTATCTTTTACTTTGCTGGTGGGGATGCTGAGCCTTCCAGCCAAGTAAATAGACTGCTGCTGCTCCCCGCTCCTTGTTTCCAGCTCTGGGCAGCAGGCTGAGACTTCTCGAGCATGTGAGAGAAGTTCCAGCATGCTGCTCAGAGCAAGATGTTGGGAGTGGTGGCAGTCCATTTATTGGCTGCCAGCAAAGGTATGCCTAGCGTGCCCGCACGAAGGGAGGGAGGAGAGAGAGGCAAGTGTTGCTCCCCCCCCCCCCCCCCCCCGGCCACCCCTGGCCCTTCCAACTGCAGAGCTGGCTACATCCGGAGAAAGAGCCTGTTGTTAAAACTTTACCAGCACACCCCTGCAGAGGGCTATTAAGAGGGTGAGAGACAAACAAAAGTGAGAGGTCATTGAAGGAGGTGAGAGAGATTAGAAATGGGGAAGTAAAAGTGGGAATAGGATCTAAGGGGTAAGATGTAAGTCAGGTACTGGAGGTGGAGAGGGGATAAGTGACGAGAAAGAGACTGGTTGGTGAAGGGATGAGAGGCAGATGAATGTAGATGAGTCTAGGAAGAGGATGGAAATAGGGGACTAAAAAGCAGCTGAAAGACATGGGAATAGTAGGCAAAGAATGAGAGACATGAAAGTGGAGGGCGACTGAGGAGGGATAAAAAGGCAGATGAGAAAAACGGAGAAAAAAAATGAAACAGAAAGATCAGTATTAGAGACAGATATAGGGGAGGAAGGAAAGGAAGACAGGGGGAATGAAGAAACAAAATGGAAATAAGATCTTGAAAAAGGACTTAGGAGAAAGCCAACAAGAGGAAGTGGTAAACAGAAACCAGGACTAACCCAATTAGATTTTCAGTGCTATTTAACTGGTTAGAACGGCTGCTGACCAGTTAAATAGCGCTTAACCGGCTATCCACCGATATTCAGCAGGTGATAACCAGTTATCCCCACTGAATATCCCTGGTTAGTGGCTAGTGGATAACCCGTTATATCTGCCAATATAATTGGCTATCCGCTGATTTTTAAACCAGGTGGAAACCTGGTATATCTTTGGTCGGTTTAAAGATAACTAGCTAAGTCTAAATATTGTCGTTGCCAGTTATCTTTAAACCAGCCAAAAATAAACTGGATATTCAATGCTGGTAACCGGAAAGGCTTGGTATGCCCTACCAATCACAGATTTGCCTCTGCTTACCAGGTCTTTAAAAAACTAGTCCACGGTTCCAACGCTGATGAGAATGGTATGATAGAGGTCTATAAAATAATGAGTGGAGTTGAACGGGTAGATGTGAAGCGTCTGTTCACGCTTTCCAAAAATATTAGGATTAAGGGGCATGCGATGAAGGTACAATGTAGTAAATTTAAAACAAATCGTAGAAAAGTTTTCTTCACTCAGCGTGTAATTAAACTGTGGAATTCGTTGCCAGAGAATGTGGTAAAGGCGGTTAGCTTAGCGGAGTTTAAAAAAGGTTTGGACGGCTTCCTAAAGGAAAAGTCCATAGACCGTTATTAAATGGTTTTGGGGAAAATCCACTATTTCTGGGATAAGCAGTATAAAATGTTTTGTACATTTTTGGGATCTTGCCGGGTATTTGTGACCTGAATTGGCCACTGTTGGAAACAGGATGCTGGGCTCAATGGACCTTTGGTCTTCCCCAGTATGGCAATACTTATGTACATAAATTGTCAGCTGGTTCATGGCCTGTTTCGTATTCCATGCTCTTGCTATATAGCAATCGTCTGTGTTCATGCTTTTTAGAATTCCATCACTGTTTCTGTCCCCGCCGTATTCACCAGGAAGGCATTTCAGGCATCCACCACCCTATCCGTGAAAAAACATTTCCTGATGTTGTTTTTAAATTTCCCTCCTTGGAGCTTTATTTTATGTCCAAACATAGCTATTACAGAAAATCTGAAATCTATGGCAGGATGAAGAACCAGGACTGAAAGACAGAAACAGCAGTTGTATGATATTTCACTAATACAGTGCCATTAGACAATTAGGGACTGGAGCCGTCTGTCTTCGCACTGTGAATGTTTTGATTGGCCGGAGTACATCAAGTCTGTCAAAGACAGCTGTGTTGCATGCAAGCACAGATTGGTAATAGCACATACCACCACAAATAGAAATGCAACTCTTCATTTCATCCCAAAGAAAGCTAGCTAGCATGTTTATATATTTAATATCTTGGATGTCAACAATTGCAGTGCTGTCATTCTCATAAATGCTGTTAGAACATTTCGAAAGGCAAAAATTTTATGTTGCCTGTCTTAGAACACAAAAGGGTCAGGCTTTCAAGAATTGCCAACCAACCAACCACTAATATTCGATAACTGAATCTGGACGCACAGATGCCATTATAGAATTGATGCTCAGCACGCTGCATCTAGGTATCAAATTGGTGGCACCTAGTTATAGAATTGTCCCGATGTCATAAGTACATAAGTATTGCCATACTGGGAAAGACCAAAGGTCCATCGAGCCCAGCATCCTGTTTCCAACAGTGGCCAATCCAGGTCACAAATACCCAGCAAGATCCCAAAAATGTACAAAACATTTTATACTGCTTACCCCAAGTCCATTTAATAACGGTCTATGGACTTTTCCTTTAGGAAGCCGTCCAAACCTTTTTTAAACTCCGCTAAGCTAACCGCCTTTACCACATTCTCTGGCAACGAATTCCACAGTTTATTTTATGTTTTTCTTTTCATTTTGATTCATTTTTACATTTGTTTTTTACCGTGTGCTATTTGCAAACATACCTAAAACAACAGAAATGGGGGAAGTCAACATAAACTGTGTTCATTTCTTTCTGTGTTTCAGAATAACTTAAAATAACATAGGAAATGGCAAACAACATTTTCTCTGTTTCCAATGACTGTGCATCCCTAGTTTCAGTGGATTCCATCTAGTTTGGCCCAGTCAGTGGCATACCAAAGACGGGCAGTGGGGTCAGTCCACCCCGGGTGCACGCTGCAAGGGGGTTCAGGGAGCAGCCGCACAGCTGTCAGCTCTATCGGTTCCCTGCTCCCTCTGAGTTTACTTCCTGTTCCGGGGCAGGGAACTGCCAGAGCCAACAAGCACGCAGCTGCTCCCTGCACTCCCAGGAGGTAAGAGAGACGTACTTGTGTGTGTGTGTGGGGGGGGGGGGGTTGAGGTGATTCATGGGAGGCGTGATGCAGGGGGATGATTCATGCTGGGGGGGCTGATGTGCCGGGGGGGGCACAACGACGATCCGCCCCTGATGGCAGCCGAACCAGGAATACCACTGGGCCCGGTACATGGTAATATGAAAGTTCACAGGTGCACAAAGTATTTAGCTAAAGTCTGAACAGCTGATCTGCTGAAGAAATTGGATTATTGCCAGGAAGAAAGCATCCTACTGGCACTTTATGTTAAAACTGTTTTTAAATGTATTGAATTGTGTATCAAAACCGATGGGGGTCAACATTCCAAAAACTTTAAGGGTCCTTTTACTATGCTGAACTAATGGCATTTTTACTGCAGTGGTAAAAATGCATTTTTCAATTATTTGAATTAATGGTTATGAATTGTTACCATTAGCATGCGGCCAGTTAAAAAAAATTACTGCGGGAGCGATTACCGCAACCTATTGCACTAACTGTGTGCTAACCAGTTAGTACTTGGCAATGAAGATACACTAACTGGTTAATGCAGGAAATGCCCACTCTCTGCCCCTGATACGCCCCTTCAAAAAATTAGGAAAAATTCCTTAGCACATGGTTTGCGTGCACACATGCCTAAACTACCGTGAAACACTTTAGCATGTCCCATGTTGGAGTAGCCTAGTGGTTAGAGCAGTGGACTTTGATCCTGCGGAACTGAGTTCAATTCCCACTGCAGCTCCTTGTGACTCTGGGCAAGTCACTTCACCCTCCATTGCCCCTGGTACAAAATAAGTACCTGAATATATGTAAACCACTTTGAATGTAGTTGTAAAAACCTCAGAAAGGCAGTATATCAAGTCCCATTTCCCTTTCCCTACTTGAGATTCTACATGGAATGTTGCTACTATTGAAATTCTGTTGCTAGTATTTGAGATTCTACATGGAATGTTGCTATTCCACTAGCAACATTCCATGTAGAAGCCTGCCCTTGCAGATCAGCAACGCGGCCGCGCAGGCTTCTGTTTCAGTGAGTCTGACGTCCTGCACTGCTGATCTGCAAGGGCAGGCTTCTACATGGACTGTTGCTAGTGGAGGAGTTCAATTCCCACTGCAGCTCCTTGTGACTCTGGGCAAGTCACTTAACCCTCCATTGCCCCTGGTACAAAATAAGTACCTGAATATATGTAACCCACTTTGAATGTAGTTGCAAAAAACCTCAGAAAGGCAGTATATCAAGTCCCATTTCCCTTCCCTTCATTGAGCATGCATTAGTGCTTTACATGATCTCTCTCATTTGTTTTTCAACACTACGACAATTTTATAATTTTCAAAATCCCTTTTTATTCTCCTTTCCTAGTCGTCAGGGAATTGTGTTGAAGAAATTGTTTACCTGCCTTTTCGCATACCAGGCGGCTAGCTTGTGGAATTCTTTTTCTTCTAAATTAAGGCATATATGTGGTTATAACATTTTTAAGAGAGAGTTGAAAACATTGTTTATGAAATATACAATTAGGAAGAAATATTTTGCAGCTTATGTTAGTATATGTGAGAGTGAGAATTTTATTATTGACTTTCATATTTTACACCAATTGTGGTCCTGGATTGTTTACTGTTATATCCTAGGTCCATTTTGATCTAGTATCTTCATTGTAATCTGCTATGAACTATATGGTTGGTACTAGCGGACTATCAATGAATTAACTGAAACTGTAGTAAAAGGACCCCTTAACAGGGTAGAAGAGGATTCTGCCCAGATATATCATGTTGACCAATCCAAACCCAGATAATCAATGGCACATAGCTGTAGAGTACTGCTGATTATTCAAGCAGACGGCTGCAGTATTATCTGGTTAGTACAGGGTTGGAGTCGAGGCAGAGCTGGAAGTTACCCGGCACTGAGGAAACACTGACCACAACCAGTTGAATATTGCCCTCAATGTAAACAAACCCATAATCAATTGAGATAACGGAGTGGAGGTGCAATCCTGTGAACAGTCTAATTATCAGAGAGTTTTTTGACCAAGATGATCCATCTGGCATTCAGAACAAGGGTCCAGAATGTTATTTTTAGTTTGGTATTCTGGAAAATATTTATAGTTTATTAAATTTTTCTATACCACCAAAACTGAACTCAGAACAAAGTGGTTTACAAATCTAAAATATAGTCGGAACACCATAAATCAAAAGAAAAGAATACAAACACACCAAAGTATTAGCAGAGTAAAATACAAGGAAAGAGTGGAGGAGTGGCCTAGTGGTTAGGGTGGTGGACTTTGGTCCTGGAGAACTGAGTTCAATTCCCAGCACAGGCAGCTCCTTGTGACTCTGGGCAAGTCACTTAACCCTCCATTGCCCACTGCATAGAGCCTGCCATGAGTGGGAAAGTGTGGGGTACAAATGTAACTAAAATAAAAGATGAAATGAACCCAATGGGTTTGTGTCAGATGATCCTCGAAGTTAATCAGGAGCGCCAAATGCTTCTTTAAATTGCCAGGTTTTGAGATCTGTCTTCAAGCTTTTGATAGAAGAATTTGCACGTAGAGACAAAGGAAGGTTATTCCAGGTATAAGGACTTAAAACATAAAAAGGCGTTCGGCAGGTAGTTTCATAATGTGCGGCTTTTGGATATGGCACAACTAATCGATGGTCATTAAAAGTTCTTAATATTCTAGCAGGACAATGCTGGGCCATGACTGGGCTCCGGCACTGAATTTTCAAGAAAATGCCATGCTGTGTCTCTTTGTCTTTCTTTGATAGGAAAAAATGGCTACTACAAATTCTTTGAGTTGTAGCGGGGCTATTAGAAATGGATCAGTGGTCTTCCAGGGAGCCGTGCACTCAAGGTTAACCATGCTGGCAGAGGAAATAGGAGTAATGCCTTTATTATGTATGTCCTTCAGCATTCTTATAACTTTGTCAGTATCCAAAATGATATGGGGGGGGGGCTTAGATACCTTTTTTTTATATATGCAGTCATTAATCACAGTAGGCTGGATTCTGTGAAATTCATAGGTGTGTGAAAATGTATGCATAGAGATACTCATGGGTTGCTAGGGATAGAAATATTTGCATTTTATGTTTAAAAGAATAGGGCTGTTGTGTATCTCAGCTGTTTCATGTATCTGGGATTTATATAGCTTATAAATTCTGCTGCTGCTCTGGACTGCACTAAACCTTATTTCTCTTATTTGGATTGGACATATCTTCCTTCATGATCCTTAGAATATGTCCTCCTTTCTCCGCACACCACCCCCCTTAAAATAGGGTATCATGAAACCTGTCAAATAGACAAAGGGAGTGTAGTAAGCATGTTTTGGCTGCTACTGTCACAATACACGAGAGCATTACGAAAACATAGCTATCAATACTTCAGCTTAAGAAAAAGGCAAAGATATCATTGGGTGGTTAGAACATTGAACTATAATTCCAACCTTGACTTTGATCTTGTGTCAAGACTTGCTTCTATCATGGACTCTTGATGCCACTATCCACTGCCCCACTCCCGCAGAAACTTGGCCCGGACAGGCTGGGCTGGCCACCTATCCCACCCCCTCCCCCCCAGAGGAGAGTGGGTACCACTGAGCCATTCACTGTCCACCCAAAGGCCCTCCCTGAGCCTACCTTTAATTTCCCTGGTGGCCTAGTAGTGGCCTCTTTGGGGCAAGAGGTATCCCATCGCTCCTGCCCCCACCGGTTCCTCTATCAAAATGGCTGCCAAGAGTTTCCTTGGCAGCCATTAAGTTGCTTGTTCAGGTGTAATCGGTCATATTCAATGGCACAAAACCAGATAGTATTGCTGAAAATCACTGGTTAGTTCATAAAACATAATTGACTCTTTTGGGGGAATTCCGGGGGCAGTGTTTGGTTTAGTGCCGATATTCTGCACTTACCTAATCTAAGTAACCGCATAAACAGGACTACATAAAAGTCAGTCCTATCTTTATGTAGTTCCACATAGCCAGTTAAGAACTGAATATCGCACTTAACTGTCTATGTTTATGCCGGCTCTATATACCTGAAATTCAGTGCCAGAGCCCAGTCATGGCCCGGCATTGAATTTCTGTGGATAATGCTGCCAGCGATCAGCAAAGCGTTAATCACTGCAGGCTGAATATCAGGCCCTCGGTGTATTAAGCCTACACTAACCTCTGCTAGGTACCATCTCTTAAAGCTTTCTTGAAGATCTAACCTCCATCCAGTGGCGTACCAAGGGGGGGGGGGGCGCGGTGGGGGCGGTCCGCCCCGGGTGCACGCCGCTGGGGGGTGTCGCAGCACGCGCCTGTCGGCTCCGAGTTTGCTAACTTCGCTCGTTCGCTGCAGCTCCCTCTGCCCCAGAACAGGTTACTTCCTGTTCCGGGGCAGAGGGAGCTGCAGCGAACGAGTGAAGTTAGCGAACTTGGAGCCAACAGGCGCGCACCACGGCACCCCCCCCCCCCCCCACAGCAGCGTGCACCCGGGGGGGTCATTTCTCCAGGGGGGGAGATGTCATTTCGCCGGGGGGGGGGGCGGCGCATCGGCGATCCGGGTGCCATCCAGGCTAGGAATGCCACTGCCTCCATCTAACCCCACTTCCAGGGGCAAGAAAGTAAAATAAAGTGGCAATGTGCTGCTCATTCTAGCTGGTGAAACTGTGGGCACATCTAAAATCTCAGCCAATCAGCCTTTCTTCTCAAAAGGAACTTTGGAGACCTCGTTGTTAAAAATTCCTCTCTACATTATTTCCTTGTAAGAAGAGGATGTCAGGAGGCCGGTATGTTTGCTGTGCTGCAGGTCAAACTCTGCTAAGTAACTAAATAAAGATGTAATCTTAATGATGATTAAATTGAAGCACTTCATTAATTTAATGTGAGAGGTGGGGTACTACACTGTAGTGCTTTCCCTAAATTCATTGTTTGTCTGGCTCTGAGACGTCTGGTTGGGTCTAATTTAAGTATGTAAATTTAATGGTTCAGTAAGTAAAGTTGCCTTTATTGTTTGGAATGGTTTGCTCAGTAATTTATGAGCTAGTAAGGCTCATTTGATAGGACTATATGATGGAGTATGTGACTCAGGTGAAGGGTATTTTCCTCAAAGATGCATTAACTATTTCATGATAGCAAATGCACTGTCATATTTTTCCTGCAGATAAACGGGATTTTTTTTTTTTTTTTTTTTTACCAGCTGTAGCACTTTTTATTGAATTAACAGATGAGTTGCCCACAAATGGATGAAGATACATGACCTTTCAGCACCATGGACTAGATTCTACAAATGGCGCCGAAAAATTGACACTGAAAAATTCAATTGCTGAGCGCCAGTGGCGTAGCTACAGGTGGGCCTGGGCCAGTGGTGTGCTGGAGCAGGCTCTCACAGGCTCGCAAGAGCCGGTTGTTAAGTTTTTAAGAATTTTGGGAGCCGGTTGTTAAAGTAGGGCCCTCCATGGCTATTTTAACAACTGGCTCCCAAAATGTGGGCTTGGGCCCCCTGCTGAATTATCTTTTACTTTGCTGGTGGGGATGCTGAGCCCTGCCAGCCAAGTAAATAGACTACTGCTGCTCCCCGCTCCTTGTTTCCAGCTCTGGGCAGCAGGCTGGGACTTCTCCAGCATGTGAGAGAAGTTCCAGCATGCTGCTCAGAGCAAGACGTTGGGAGTGGTGGCAGTCCATTTATTGGCTGCCAGCATAGTATGCCTAGCGTGCCCGCATGAAGGGAGGGAGGAGAGAGAGGCAAGTGTTGTTCCCCCCCCCCCCCCCCCCCCCGGTCACCCCTGGCCCTTCCAACTGCAGAGCTGGCTACATCTGGAGAAAGAGCCTGTTGTTAAAAATTTACCAGCACACCTCTGGCCTGGGCCCACCCACTTAGGGCTCAGGCCCACCTAACAGTAGCATACATTTAGCGGTAGCTGGTGGGGATCCCAAGCTCTGCCAGCTGAAAACTTCCCCCTGATGGTAATGAAAATGCTACTCTCCACGTTACCAGTACCTGCGCATGCTCAGTTTTCAGCGCATGCCTGCTGCAGATTGCCAAGGTGGAAAGAAGCGTTTTTCCACCAGCTGAGATAATATTTTTGGTGGGGGGGGGGGGGGGGGGTGGAGAGAACACTTAGTGCCCACCCACTTCTTGCCTAGGTCCACCCAAAATCTGTTGTCTGGCTACGCCCCTGCTGAGCGCTATTCTATACAGGATCCTTGCCCTTTATAGAATAGCACTAAGTGCATAAACAGCGCCTAAATTTAGGCACTGGCAGTTACGCCTGCTACATGCGCATGAGGCGGGTGGTAATTCTGAATTTGGCGTGCGCTGAATCCCGTGGTAGAAAATTATTTTCTATTTTCTACTGCGGGCCACTTACCCGGCAGTAAACAGCAGTTAGCACGCGCTGCATTCTTACCCTACGGGTAGTGCGTGAGACCTTACTGCTAGGTCAATGGGTGGCGGTAAGGTCTCAGGCCGAAAATGGATGCATGCTGGCTTCAATTTTAGCGCATGTCCATTTTCCGGCCCCTTAAAAAAAGGCCCTTTTTCCTAGACGCGGTAAAAACATCTAAAACACACGCTTGCACTACCGCAGGCCAGTTTTTACTGTGGCCTGTTAAAAGGACCCCTAAGTTAGGCGCCGATCGAGTCTATTCTGTAACAATGCACATAAATTCTGGGAATGCCCTCTGAAATGCCCTTGTCCACACCCCCTTCAAATTACATGTAATAGGAGTTCTGTGCACATCTTTATAGAATACTATAAGTGTGTAATTCCCAATTAAGGCCAATTAATGCCAATAATTGTTGTTAGCAGCCAATTATTGGCGCTGATTGGCTCATTAGTCAATTACATTGTGCACACATATTGGCAATGCACTCTAATTTGGATTCAGACCTGGTTATGGTACAGAAACGGTCCTTGTATCCCTGCTAGATGATCTTCACAGAAACCGAGACAAGGGATTTGCCTCGATGTTAGTACTGCTAGATTTCTCAGCAGCTTTTGACACTGTGGATCATGATATCTTGCTAGCACGACTGACAGAAACAGGTATCAATGGAACAGTACTTGCCTGGTTCAGATCCTATCTATCAGACAGGCAACAATCCATAATGATTGGCAGCAACTCATCACCACCATGGACACTGACCTGCGGGGTACCACAAGGATTGATTCTGTTCAATATCTACATCAAGCCACTAGCTGAGCTGATTCGGTCAATGGACACTCAGTTCTACATCTATGTGGATGATGTGCAGCTACTCATACACATTGAACCTGACTTACCTACAGCCTTGAATAAACTGATCACTTGTCTAACATCAATTCAAGAATGGGCTAAACACAACAAACTTTGCCTGAACCCAAGTAAAACCAAGCTTCTCTGGTTCCCTAACACAAGTGCATACATACCTGACATCAATAGAAATCAAACAAAATAAAACATGGAAAAGAAAATAAGATGATACCTTTTTTATTGGACATAATACATTTCCAATAAAAAAGGTATCATCTTATTTTCTTTTCCATGTTTTATTTTGTTTGATTTCTATTGATAACCTTAAGAGTGGACTAACACGGCTACCACACTCCTATACCTGACATCAAAATCCCTTTTGGGAAGTATGAGCTCCCCTTCAAATTACAAGTCAGGAACCTTGGAATACAGTTAGATTCAACACTTTCTCTGATTCCCCAAATCCAATCAACCTTCAAGAGCTGCTTCTACTATTTGCGACAGCTATGCTGCCTCTCTCCTTACATCGAGAAGGTAAATCTTATCCTAGTTGTGCATGCCATGGTAACATCAAGACTGGATTACTGCAATGCACTATACAATGGTCTGACTACAAAGGGCCTGCACCAGCTCCAGTTGATTCAGAATGCAGCAGCAAGACTCATAGAAGATTGCAAGCGACATGACCACATCACACCATTTTTGCAAAAACTTCATTGGCTACCAGTACAATACAGGGCTAAATTTAAAACTCTATGTCTGATCTTCAAGGCCCTGAAAGGAAATTGCCCCGAGTATCTGAAGAATAGGATGATCCTCCACACACCGCCAAGGACACTAAGGTCCTCCCAAGGACTTTCACTAACTACACCTTCTCCAAAAGACATCACACAATGTGATACCCGCAAGCAAGCCTTCTCCGGAGTAGCTCCCACACTCTGGAATGCATTGCCTGAAAGGATCCGATTAACACAAGACTACCTCTACTTCAGGACGCAGGTGAAAGCTTGGCTCTGCAACCAAGCTTTTAATGGAAGAAGTAACTAACTTGTTAGTCTCACTCAGGGCTTTTTTTGAGGGGGTACTTGGGGGTACCGAATACCGGCACTGAATACCTGCTAAAATTGACCCATGGTCCACAAGTTTTAATGAAAGAGCTCAGACTCTACAAACTAATTCTGCCTTGTCATAGATTCTGTGACTGGTTGCAGGGGGCCTGGCTATTGTGGGGTGGGTTCCTCAGTGATCACCCCACCCCTGAAGGGTGATCTGGCATTTCAGTACCGGCACCTTTTTTGCTAGAAAGAATGCACTGGTCTCACTCACACACACAAGGATTGTCTCGGGCTGCACATACTGCAGCGGGACATGTTTATCACTCCTACCCTAGCTGAGATAATATTTAACCATCTCTCTGACCTCACGTGCAACTTTCTTCAAATCAATCACCTTACTTTCTAATTCTTCCTACTTTCTTACTTATCTATATGTTACAACTTTGCCTTACCCTTCACTACCAATTACAAGGTTCTAGTACATATCGTGTTGTCATTGCAAGTAGTATACCATGCCATACTTTGTATTGTTGTTCGAATATTTTTACTGCTCTAATTGCCTACTGCTCATGTTTGATCTATTCTTACTGTACACCGCTTTGAGTGAATTCCTTCAAAAAGGCGGTAAATAAATCCTAATAAATAAATAAAAAATAAATAATTTACGAATGCAACTTTAGTCGCCATATATAGAATCTGGCGGCATATGTGTGACTTTTCCGTAGGTGAAGAAGAAACCATTCTCTGGATAATTTTTCAGTTTGTCTAAAGCTATCACAGCCTGTGAAGGGATCCAGTCTTAGCAAGTGAATTATACCATATACAATTAGATTCCAGGGAATAATCCCAGGACTGAATCTGAACTTCATAACTGGACTCATAAAAAAAAAATTGAGTTTTTCAGTATGCAGTGGAAATTGGTACAAATGCACAGAGGCTTATTTAACTTAATTCAATTTCAGCATTTCTAACCCAATTCCATCCTCACAGGGTTCAAGGCGGTTTACAATCTAAGAACACAATATAAAAATTACATCTCAGTAACACAAAGGCTTCCTGACTATGGAAAATGTATCCAAAGTATTATAACTGTACAAGCAGATAAACTTCCTAACAGCTGATATAGCCCATCATTTCAGAGCCCCGTTAAGGGATAGACAAACTAGGCATGTGCCTTGGATTCAAACGTTTAGGGGGGGCCCTGTCAGATGTGCTCAGGATTCAGGAGGCTAGGATTGCCAATTGTCTGGATTTTTTTCAGGATTTTAAAAGTTTGTAAATTACATGTCTCAAAGCCAAATGGATGGCTAAGTGTGTGGATATTTTTCGGAGTTTAGCCCCCTATTCCCCCCTTGGGCTCCTTCCATTGCAGAAGCTGTGGTAGGATACAGCCAATGGGAAGGTTTCTAGTCACAGGAAGTGGGGCTGAGCTGCAAGAACTGTGGCCCACAGGGGAAAGCTGAGCTCTGTACAGGGTGCAAAGTTGCCAATTCCACAGTAAAAACCCAGTGTTGCCAGATGGAAAAATTTTTCCAGCCAAATTTATGGCCAAAGCAGCCTGAAAATAGTCTAATATTAATATTAATAAGGTCAACATGAATATTAATGAGGTATGCATGAATATTAATGAGGTCAATGTGAATATTAATGATGTGTATATAAATATTAATAAGGTTGATAGCAGGGGCGTATCTGGACTCTGGCGGTAGGGGGGGCCAGAGCCAGAGGGAGGGGGCACATTTTAGCCCCCCCCCCCCCCGGCCCCCCCCCCCCCCCCCCCGCCATTTCCGGACCCCCCCCCCCGCCACTGCCAGACCCCCCCTCGCCACCAATGACACTCTCCACCCCCTCCCGCCGCCACCAACCCTCCCCCGCTGCTGTCACTTACCTTTGCTGGCGGGGGACCCCAACCCCCCGCCAGCCGAGGTCCTCTCTTCCATGCAGGCTGCAAGTTGCAATGCTTCCTGTTCTTCTGAGTCTGACGTCTTGCACGTACAACGCGCAGGACGTCAGACTGAGTTCCAAATTCTGAGTCTGACGTCAGACTGAGAAGAACAGGAAGCGTTGCAACTTGCATCCTGCACGGAAGAGAGGACTTCGGCTGGCGGGGGCTTGGGGTCCCCCGCCAGCAACGATCGGCAACGGGTTGGTGGCGGGCGGGAGGGAGGGGGAGGTGGAGGTGGAGAGGGTCGGTGGTAGGGGGGTCCAGTGCGAAATCTGCGGGGGCCCAGGCCCCTGTGGCCCCACGCAGATACGCCCCTGGTTGATAGGAATATTGATATTGTAATCATCAAAATCAGCATCAGCAGTATAATCATCATGGAGTCCCTATAACCAGCCCTCAAAATAACACAATGATATACAATTTAAAACCACGTACTATGATGAAAAACCAATACCTCCTTTCTCTGTGTACATCCATATGCTGTACAGCATATGGATGTACACAACAAGATCAAATAAAAATGTTACCAACAGGGTTTGTTTCGGGCAACCCATGGTCCCCTCCCTAGGCTAGCAAGCACCCTCCCACCCTGGTTCTCTTCAGCGTCTGCCGTTTCATTCACTCAACTGGTAGAGCAGAGAGAGCCTGGAGGGGGCAAAGGAACGCAGGCAGCAGAGCGCAGCCTCTAGTCCACCCACAGAGTACGGGGGAGCAGCAACTGCGGCACGACCCACTTACTTGCCTTGCAGCCCACTTTGCGCGTAGCCACGGGTGGGCCTGGGTGGGCCCAGGCCCACCCACTTTCCCTCCAGGCTCAGCCATCCATGATCCGACATCTTCTCCACCTTCGTGCCAAGTCTCCCGCATCCCGCTTTGGCGGGTCATCTCCCGGTCTCCCGCTGAACTCCACTGCTGCAGCTGCTGCCGCCGCTTCTCTTCTGAGCAGCAGCAGGAACAAAAACAGGCGCTTCGCCGAGCCACCACTTCAGTTCAGCCGGCATAAGAAGAAAAACAAGCGCGGGGCCGCCCACAGCAGCCTTCAGTCATGCGCTGTCGGCTCTGCCTGTCCTCTGCTTCCGGAACGGGAAATTGACGTCAGCGGGGGCAGAGGATGGGAGAGCCGAAAGCGCATGAGTGAAGGCTGCTGCGGGCGGCCCCGTGCTTGATTTTCTTCTTGTGTTGACGACGCTGCTCCTGCTTCAGAGGGCCAGAGTGAGAGAGGAAACGTGGCTGGTAGGGGAAGGGTGTCTGAGAGAGCAGAGGGGAGAGAAAAAAAGAAGAGGACGCTGGAGAGTACAGAGAGAGATAGAGATTGGGAGAGAGGGAACATGGAAAAGAGCAGGGGAGAGAAAGAGGGGAGAGCCATGTGGGAGATGGGGAGAGAAGGGACATGGAAAAGAGCAGGGGAGAGCCAGAGAAAAAGGGGACATGGAAAAGAGTAGGGGAGAGCCAGAGAGAGATGGGGAGAGAAAGAGGGGACATGGAAAAGAGCAGGGGAGAGACAGGCTGCTGGGGAGAAGGAAGCGGAACAAGGGGGATACCCTGACTGGTCAGATGGAGAGACAAAGAGGATAAATGCTGGATGAAAGGAGGGTGAAAGAGGAAAAATGCTAGAAGGAGGGGCAGAAAGAGGGAAGATGCTAGATGGAAGAGGGGTACACAGAGAGAGAGATGAGTAGAAAGATGGGGAAGAGAAGGAGGGGACATGGAAAATGGCAGGAGAAAGAGAGAGAAGCTACTGGAGAGAAACTGGGGGAGACCTTAGCTGGTCAAATGGAGAAATGCTGGATGAAAGGAGGGAGAAAGAGGGAAAATGCTGGAAGGAGGGAGCAGAAAGAGGGAAGACGCTGGATGGAAGGGTAGGAAGAGAAAGAGGAAAGCCACTGGTAGGATGGGGGGGAGAGAGAGGACATGCTGAATGGAAAAGGGTAGAGAGATAACTGTCTAGAAGGAAGGGGAGATAGAGGGAGACGATGGATGGATGGATTGGGAGAGGGTAATAGGTGGAAGGATGGAGAGAGAAAGAGGGATGACACTGGATGGAAGGGTAGGAGAGAAAGAGGGACGGTGCTGGATGGAAGGTTAGGGAGAGAAAGAGGAGACGCTGGATTCAGAGAGAGGGAGAGACACTGAAAGGCTAGGGAGAGAAAGGGGGAGAGGATAGAGTTAATGAAAGACTGGAGAATAAGAGGAAGGGGCATGGGGAGAACAAAAGTGAGGAAAAGATGAAAAGGGATAGGTAGATGAAGTAAAAAGAGGGAAATTAAAGAATGGATAGTAAGAATTCATTAAATCTGGACAGAGAGTGAGACAGAAAAATAAATTGAAGAAAACAAAGAAAAAGGAGAGAAAAATTACAAATGAACAGGAAACCCTGGCAAGAGAGTTAAGAGAAGACAAAGGAATGCAGAATCTTGACTGGGACCAACACAATTAGAAAAAGTAAATGGCTAGACAACAAAGGTACAGAGAATAATTTTATTTTTAATTTAGGATAAAGTAATATGGTGTTAATAAAGTTTCAGAGACCAATACTTCCTTCCTTAGGTCAGGAGAGGATACCGTAACAGCATTATACTGACCTGAGGCAGGAGGTTTTGGCCTCTGAAAGCTCACTGAAAAGGATTAGGCTATTAAATAAATTGTCTGAAATCTGATGCACTGAAAAGCAGCACTTTACCCTGTGTGACAAATGCATCTGAGTGTGACTAAATTTTGCTGGGGGGGTGGGGTAGAGAGAAAATTTTGTGCCCACCCACTTTGGGTTCAGGCCCACCCAAAATTGGCAGTCTGGCTACGCCACTGCTTTGCAGCACACACCACGATGGTGAAAATTTTTCCAACCCAATTTGTGGCCAAAAGTAGCCCAAAAATAGCATATACCTCAAAGGCTGAGCGGGAAACTACTGGACTAGGGGTCAGATGTTTATTAAGGAGTTTTCCCATTTTGTATCTACAATGGAACCAAATTGATTAGAATAAATCACAGGCAACAGTGCAGTAGAATGAAAGTACAAAACACAGTTCTGCTAATAAAAGAACCCTTAAAACAATGTCAGCATGCAATATAAAAACATAATGCAAGACAGCAATTATAAGTTATAAGCAGTTAGGATGAAGACAGAGATACAGCAACTTTTAAAGGCCAGAACCTCTATAACTGGGCATGTGCAGTTCTGTAAGATAGCAAGTAAGTACTATAGCACATATAAGGGGGGTGGGGGGAGGAGCATGAGCATGCCATCACTGTGTCACCAACTTATACATAGAAACACTGTAAATGATGGCAGATAAAGACCTGCATGGTTCATCCAGTCTGCCCAACAAGCATTATGGGTCCTGTAACATTGATTTTTTTTTTTCCATAGGAAGAATTAAGGGCTACTGGGAATGTAAGTTCAAAATCAGGGCTGGACAAAAAGTCTGGCTCCTAGAACTGGGTAACGTGACAACTCTGGCATTGGAGGTTGATGTTCGATTTGAACCATGGTCATCTTTGTGCTCTTGGGAGATGAAGGAAGCCTCACGGTAAAGCTGCAGCTCTACTGCAAAATACCGCGGCGTGCTATAATCAATGAGCATGCAAATTACAGCCATGTTAAAATTGTGACAGTAATGCCCAGCTCATTGGTAAATGTCACCTTTCCTGTCAGTGCCTGAGCCAATCACCACTCAGGCACTGACGGAACCGGTGACATTTTAAAAACAAAGACAAAAACATACCGGCATCTCCCTCCTTCCCGAACTTACAGTCCTTTGTAGAGGCCTCCATCCCTCCCCGACTTGACCCTACAACCTCATGAGGATCAATGGAGAAGAAAGGAATTAAAAAGCAGAAATTCTGATTTTATTGTAAAAGAAAATTAAATGCCTTTTAAAATGAATACGTAAATCTTCGAAACCTCTCTTTTCTTTTGACATAAATGCTATCATAGATTCGAAATCTAGAATAAACAGAGGAGAATATGTAAAGATAAAAATGAGTTCCTGTTAGCTTCCATTGGACTGCATTGAAAAGAATGTTCTTTTCACAGGAAGCAATACAGCAAACTGCTAACAGGTTGAGGTAGATACCATAGATCCTTCAGTGCAGCAAGCAGTCAGGTTTTCAGGATATCCACAAAGAATATCCATTTGCAAACAATGGAGATAGTGTATTCAAACGTACTTCATACATATTCACTGTGGATATCTTGAAAACCCAGCTGGCCTGCTGCATTTGAGGGCCAGAGTTGCCCATTACGGCCATAGGTAAATCAAGACCAACAGCAGGGCTTCTCAAACCTGTCCAGGGTTTTCAATATAATCACAACAAATAAGTATGAGATAAATTTGCATATCTTGGGTCTTGCATCCAGATTTACGTCATGCATATATATGGTGGATAGACTGAAAACCCAAATGGTTGTGGGGTCCCCAGTTCAGTTTAGGAAGCCCTGTACTAAGTAGACAGAGGAAAGAATAATAGATGGTATGGATGGGCAGACTGGATCTTTATCTGTCTTCATTTTCTCCGTTTATTTTTCTTGTAGATACCTGTTGTCCTCTTTGTCTTTGTTTTTCTGCTGGTAGACCTCTGTATGAAGTGCAGCTCTGTTACAGACCGACAAACTATCGTCTTCCTGAAGATGCTTGACTAGCGAAACATGGCTCACGTTGAGGACAAAGAGGACAACAGGTTCTGTTAAGGGTGTTGCTGTCTTCAAGAGTTGTGACACGGTTGTGGAAGTTCATCATAAAATTCACAGGATTCACAACACTACACACGACCCAGTATATTTAGCAGAATCCCGACCGCAGACTTATTTTCGCAGGAGCGAGCCTACCACTTTAAAAGCTAAGTACAATTTATCATCTATATGTTCTTATTTGTTGATGGACTGCTATGAATGGCAACAGATACATAGGCAAGGGCGGCTTGGACTCTTGTACTATGATGGCGGGAAGGTGGCATTACTAACTTTGGAACCTTGACTTTGGTCTTGTGTAATGCACCGAACACTGAGCACAATTCACATTATTTATAAATACAGTGTTTTAGAAATATTTTACATAAATTAAATTTTAGGTTTCTTTTGGAACTGGTAGAGTTAAAATTTAATGCCAAGCAATGCAAAGTGATGCACTTAGGGTGCAGAAATCCAAAAGAGATGTACCAGATAGGAGGAGAGAGATTAATAAGCTCAGCTCGGGAGAGGGACCTTGGGTGATGGTGTCCGAGCATCTCAAGGTGACGAAACAATGCAACAAGGAGGTGGCTGCAGCCAGAAGGATGCTAGGCTACATAGAGAGGGGTATAACCAACAGAAGAAAGGAGATGATGCTCCTGTACAAGTCGCTGGTGATGCTCCACTTGGAGTAATGTGTTCAGTTTTGGAGGCTGTATCTTGCTAGGGATGTAAAAAGACTTGAAGCGGTTCAAAGGAAAATGACGAAAATGGTATGGAGTTTGCGTAGCAAGACTTACTAGGAGAGACTTGCTGACCTGAACATGTATACCCTGGAGGAAAGGAGAAACAGGGGTGATAAGATACAAATGACCAAATATTTGAAAGGTATTAATCCGCAAGCAAACATTTTCTAGAGATGGGAAGGCGGTAGAACTAAGGGATATAAACTGAGGTTGAAAGGGGGCCAACTTAGGAATAATGTCAGGAAGTATTTTGTCACTGAGAGGGTGGTAGATACCTGGAATACCCTCCTGCGGGAGGTGGTGTAGATGCAAATAGTAACTACATTTTAAAATGTATAGCATAAACACAAAGGAATGGATCCAAAGAAGCTTAGCGGAGATTAGGTAGCAACATCGGTAATTGGGAAGCAAAGCCAGGGCTGGGCAGACTTCTATGGTCTATGCCCTAATTGTGGCTGAATAGACTTGTATGGGCTGGAATGGAGCTTTTTAGGGGCTTTGATGACAACTTCAGAAATTTTAGAACAAGGACAGTGCCAGGCAGACTTCTACAGTCTATGCCCTGAAAATGGCAAGGACAAATCAAGATCAGGTATACATATGTAGTATCACATACCATATGTAATGAGCTGCTCTTGTTGAGCAGATTGGATGGACTGTACAGGTCTTTATCTGCCGTCATCGACTATGTTACTATGCTCCCATCCACCACTGTAAGCTCAGGGTAGCACTAGGATATCTTGGCAATACCAAAGCGATAAAATGCTGCTGCTGTATGATTCAAGTGTCAAGACAAATTAGAATATATTAATTACCTTTTAATACAGGTCCTTAGCCCTCTGCTTTTGAACTTCTAGCAGCATCCCTGACATCCCACATACCCTTTAAATTCATCAAAGGAAACTTTGTGATGCCAGAAACAGGCTGAAATCCTTTTGAGTTCCAGAGGATCAATTAACTCTCAACAGAGCTCTGGTCTCAGCCTGGAGGAGCAAAGACCACATGTGGGATGCTCGGCTTTTCAAATGCTAAGACACTGTATGATTACAGATTGCCATGATTAACACACTGGTCTTTTGTGGAATACAGAATGTTCTCTGCAACAGATATTTTAACTACACAGTCTACATTTTTTTTCAGTAAATATCATATTGATTACCAAGGTTTATTTTTTATAACTTTCTTTGTGTTTTAAGTATCAGCATCACCTTAGAACAGGGGTTCTCATCTCAGTCTTCGGGACGCACCTAGCCTGTCAGATTTTTGGGATACCCATAGTTCATATGCATGAGATAGATGTGCGTGCCCTGCCCCCAATCCCTGAAAATTTATCTCATGCATATTCATTGTGGATATCTTGAAAACCTGACTGGCTAGGTGTGTCACGGGGACTGGGTTGAGAACCCTTGCCTTAGGCACATTAAGGTCAATATCCAGAAGTATTTATGCAATCACTAGCAGCATGACATAGATAGATAGATAGATAGATAGATAGATAGATAGATAGATAGATAGATAGATAGATAGATAGATAGATAGATAGATAGATAATCTGCAGTTCTAATCTAACTTTGGGAATTTGATTCAGGGAATGATTTGGAGTGAGTCGATGATAGGTCAAAGATTTCAGCGGTGAAATTCAGCTGCTGAATGTATGTCAAAGTGCCTTTGGGTAAATAGTAGATTGAATTAATTCATATCGTTTTGGATCCTGAACCAAAGTCTCAGGCCTGGGCTGCCAAATAAAAATATACAAGATCTAACTGTAAACATATATCCATTCACAGTTTTACATGGATTTTACCCATGCACACCCCTCCCCCTTTAATTTGCACACTCTGGAATTTGAGTGTTCAACATATAGAATAGTGATTAAGAGCAGTTGTGTACGTTACTGCTAATTGATGCCATTAGTGCCAGTTAGGGTCAAGTATGGCCTATTATTGCTCATTAACACAAACGATTAGCTCATTATTAAATTAAGTTACACACACAACTGTCAATAACTTATGTATGCAAATTTGCACACTAGTCACAAATCTGGGCATGCAATTTTCTGGAATTAGGGGGTAAAAGGACAAGTCTTAAATTGGGCACTCATAAACTCACAGAACACTGTCATTTCTGTACATGGACATGTGGAAGGGCATTTTCGATATGTCTAAGTCGGTGTTTAGGCATTTTGTGTTAAATGTCCCAAATTCAAATAGGAAATATAACCATTTTTGAAAGCACGTACTTCTCTAATCTAGATGTAAGGTAAATGCAGTTCTGGAAGCTGAATGTGCCCTGATCATGGCTGGACAGATTCAGCTTCCGTAACTGAAGAACAAGACCAGTGTCGGGCAGACTTCTATGGTCTGTGCCCTGAAATTGGAAGTACAATTCAGGATCAAGTATGCATATAATAACTTATACTATGAGTTTATCTTATTGGGCAGACTGGATGGACCGTACAGGTCTTTATCTGAAGTCATCTACTATGTTACTATGTAATAACATTTGTATGCATGTAACTCATTCCCTAGTATTCTATAAAGTAGGTGCTTATTTCTTAACTGAGAAGATTTCAAGCCTTAATATAAAGAGTTGCAGTAGTCTAAATGAGAAATTGTAAGGGCAAGAATAAGAACATGTAACGAGTTGTCTAATAATGAATGAATGAACTGCACTACCTGTTTCAAGGCAAAGAAGGATCTCTTATCACCTGTCAAGCACCACCCATCTGTTGTTGTAGGCCGATGGAACAACAAAAAGAATGGAAGATAACCAAGATAGACCAGATACAAATTGCAAAGAGTAAGAGCACCAAAAATCTTTTTATTAAGACCCTACATGGTCCGTGTTTCGGCCAACTGGCCTTCTTCAGGGGTCTTCAAATTGACGTATACATATGTGCCTCCAGAATTCTCATGGAATAAGAGATACAAACTCAGACATGTTCCAGCAAAAATCCCTTTGACCCAGGAGCCTTGGGGGAGGGGTAACTAGAAACCAGGTGTGTGAGAGAGGCTCAGCAGGCAGCCTAGGAAGAAAGCTGTGTCTGCAAGAAAAAAATGTCAAGTAGTCTTACCCCAGGCCACCTCAAAATGAATGCAGTGTGTAAAAATTACAAGGGGAAAAAAATGATAATTTGGTAGCTTCTAATGTGCACTGCAGTCTTCAAACTCTGTGAAGCTTCCTTCCATTTGGCTTTCCAGCAGGAAGACTATGCTCTGCCTAACTGCACCTTTTATAGGGCAATAGACTCCTCCCTTAAGCCCCACCCTGGATCTAGACTGGAGAGGAATAATTGTTTATTTATTTTATTTATTTATTTCTTGGGATTTAACCACCTTTATGAAGAGATTCACTCAAGGCGGTGTACAGTAGGTACAGTTTAACATAAAACTTATAATTTTGTTAGCGTAACAGTAGTAAAACAACCAAGAATAAACATAAATATAATAAGGTAAACTTGAAAACAGTAAATTGAAACCTAATAATAGAACTACTGTGAAATAGTATAAAAAAATTGCACATTTAACAGCAGTGGAATTCAAATACCAGAGATATAATACAATGGTAGCATAATACTAATGATACACCTAATAAGCATGCATTGGAATATTCAACTAACATAGATATGATGCTAAAGGTTTTCTACAATACGGCTTACCATATAGCTGAGGGACCAAGAGCAGCTACTGGATAAGTTAGAGGGTCTTTTAGAGCTAAGGTGATTTCCCTCTTCTGCCTTGTCCCCCAGAGATTAATTTGCAGTTCACAGGGCAAGCTTGTTGTACAGCTTTCTATTGAGGTTGGAGCTGATTCTTGGTTTGTAGTCACCGCCCTATGCTCTTTCCCACATTCCTAGGTTTCTTTATGTGAACCATTACAAAACTAATCAAATTTATTTTAACTCACAACTATTTCCACTTTAACAATAATATCTATCAACAAATAATGGGCACTGCGATGGGCACCAGGACGGCACCCCAATATGCCAACCTCTTTATGGCTGAGCTGGAAGAGACATTTCTGAATACATACCAGACCAACCCCCTAAAATACTACCGGTACATCGATGACATTTTTATGATTTGCACTGAGGGGGAAGAAACTCTGAAACAATTTTACAATTCCTTCAATTCATACCATCCTACAATCAGATTCAAAATTGACTACTCCCCAGAAAAAGTCAATTTTTTGGACACCACAGTCTCAATCAGCGATGGATATGTACAAGCTTCCATATACAAGAAACCCACAGACAGATGCAGCTACCTCCACAACTCCAGCTTCCACCTTCACATACAAAAAGATCCATTGTTTACAGCCAAGCCACAAAGTACCACCATATCTGCTCTGACCCAAGGGACAGAGACAGACACCTTGAAACCCTGACTGCATCCTTTGAACAGAAAGGCTACAACCCGAAAAATAATCTCAAGAATATTGCCTCCTCCCTCAAAACACCCAGGGAAAATCTGCTACAGTACAAAGAAAAAAAAGCCACAGACAGAATCCCCTTTATAGTGGCATACAACCCAGAGCTGGAAAAATTAAGAAACATCATAAAAAATCTACAGCCTCTACTCCAGGAGGATGAATTACTGAAATCGATATTCCCATCCCCACCAGTGCTGGCCTGCCGACAGCCACCCAACTTAAAACACAAGCTAATTAGAAGTAAGCTCCCAACACAGACTCAAAAAGAAAAGAATGGCATACATCCTTGCAATATATCCAGCTGCAAACTATGCCAAAACATTTCGCAGGACCCCATGGTCATTCACAAAGGAAAAATATTCAACATTAAGGAATCTTTCACGTGCTCATCTTCCAATGTGGTAAATATCATTCAGTGTAAAAAATGCAGCGAAAGCTGCTACATTGGAGAAACCAGTCAGATGCTAAGGAAGAGATTTAATTTACATAGACACCATATGAAAAATGCCAGTACTAATAAAGATGTCAGGCCTGTGGGGCAGCACTTTACAAAACCAGAACTCTGTACCAGTGACTTCATGGTAAGAATCTTAAAAGGGAACTTTAAAACAATACAGGAATGTAAGACCTTTGAAGTCAGAATGATTAAATATTTTGACACCCACCAGACAGGACTTAACAAAGATCTGGGTTTTCTAGCCCATTATAAACCATAAAATTGTACTGCTTTGAAAATTGTACTGCTTTGTCACCCTCCTGTCTCCATGTATATCTTACCTGTCCCTCTTCCGGTCTCTCACCTATCCACCCCCATCCTGTTAGACTGTCACTGGAATACTTTGATGTTTCACTTATATATACTGTCATCTACCAACATTTGCTTATTTCCGATCTGACGAAGAAGGGCAACCTTCGAAAACTAATCAAGAAATATATTAAGTTATGTCCAATAAAAAAAGTATCATCTTATTTTCTTTTCCATGTTTATTTTGTTTTATTTCTATTGATTACCTTTATGTGAAAGAATATAGATAACCTCTCATCAACATTGGTTATTTGTAGGTCGAACCTTCGGTGCCTATCAAAGATAACTCTGAGAATTTTAACAGTCTTAGATGGAGAGCTGAACACCATCAGTGCAGGGCATAGATGGTACAGAGAGAGAAGAATGCCACGAAGAAATGATAAGATTTAATTTTAATTCATTTTCAGTTAGCCATTATGAAATATTATCCAGTTTCTTGGCAATCCTTCTTACTCCTTGCAGGATGCCAGAGAAGTGCAATAGCCAGGGAATAAAGCCTCTCTCTTGTGCTTTATTACTCAATTAAGCCTTAATTAGTGTCAAGGAAGGGCATTTTCCTACCAGCTAATACCTTGCGAGAGGAACGAGGAGCCTGAGGCCGAGCCCCAGTCAGCTGTCACTGTTACATGTTGCTTATTTCTTTAACAACAACAAAGGTAGAGAGGTGTGGTAGCCGTGTTAGTCCACTCTTAAAGGTTATCAATAGAAATCAAACAAAATAAAACATGGAAAAGAAAATGAGATGATACCTTTTTTATTGGACATAACTTAATACATTTCTTGATTAGCTTTCGAAGGTTGCCCTTCTTCCTCAGATCGGAAATAAGCAAATGTGGTAGCAGGTAGTATATATAAGAGAAACATCAAAGCATTACTTTGACAGTCTGACAGAGTGGGAGGGTGGGGGTATGCATGGGGACATCAAAGCATTTCATTGATATTCTAACAGGATGGGTGTTGGTAGGTGAGAGGAGGGTAATAAACAGAGAAATAAACAGACCAATAAAAAAGGTATCATCTTATTTTCTTTTCCATGTTTTATTGTGTTTGATTTCTATTGATAACAACAACAACAAAACGATGCAAGCACAAAAGGAGCTAATCAGACTTTTGTGATGGAAGGGAATGAGGGCCTGGGAATAGGTGCCCTATCCACCCTATGAGATTGAAAGCTGATACCCAATACAACACTGTTATTTAAAAAGAATGTACCCTGCACACTATGAGGTCAATATTCAAATCGCTTGTTCGGGGCTGTCCCCTGATATTCAAAGGCATTTAATTAGCTAGTGCCAGGAGCGGACTGACCATGCAGGCAACCGAGTAGTGCCCGAGGGCCCAGTGCTCTGCCCGAATGCCCGCCGCACACTGCAGCCCTCCCCAGTCCTACCTTTAAAGGTGCGCCGCTGGTGATCTAGTGGCCTCTGCGGGAGAGAACATGTTCTTTCCTACCCGTTGTGCTGCCGCTATTCCCCCTGCCCGGCACTTCCGTATTTTAAAAATGGCAGCCGAGACTCCCTGTGGAAGTCTCGTGAGACTGTCGAGCCCCTCGAGACTACCGTGGGAAGTCTCGGCCACCAATTTGAAAACACGGTAGCGCCGGCAGGCAGGGGAATAGCGGCAGCGCAGCGGGTGGGAAAGAACATGCTTCCCCCCTCCCGCAGAGACCACTAGACCACCAGGGCCCTTCAGGTAGGACTGGGGCAGCGGGAGCGTCGGCTGTGGCAGTAGGGGGGGGGGCAGTAGCACAGCGGTAGGGGGGTGTTGGGCAGCGGCCGGGTAGGGGGCTCAGACCACCCCCAGTGCCCGGGGGCCCAGACCACTCTCAGGTCGTTCCTGGCTAGTGCCACTGAATATCACCGCAGACCACTAAAATTAAAGCTAGCAATTTTGTGGGCGGTCCGGGGACAGAGTCAGCACATATGTGGTTAAGTGCCAATATTCATCATTTAACCACCTAACTTTAGCAGTTAAATCAGACTACATACCCAGTCCTATCTTTATGCAATATTTATTTATTTATTACATTTGTACCCCACTCTTTCCCACATACAGCAGGTCCAATATCACTTATGTGGTTAAGTGCTGCATATCACACCTAACCGCATAAGATATAGCCAGTTGTGTAAACCCGGATATTTAATGCCAATGCCTGGAACATGGCCCGGCATTGAATATCCAGGAATAACACTGGCGGCAGCTAAAAAAATGCTCACCACCGCTGGCTGAATATCAACCCCTAGAGGTTTATAGATTGTAAATGTAAATGTTTATTTTCAAACAAATTAGCTGCTTTGAATGAGTACCAACTTTGACTGAAGCCCTCTGGGGACAGGAAAATACCTACTGCATACAATGAAAGACATGACTTAAATCCATATAAATGAATAAATAAGGTTTCTGTCCTCAGGTAATTATAACTCTAAATTTAGATGTTTATTGGGAGTCTTTTTGAGAGAAAAGTGGTGTTTACGGGTATTTTCACAGCACAAATACCATTTCTGGGTACCTTTCCCGGTGGAATCAAAAATGTGTGTGTTTGTGTAGTTCGGGAGTGATCAGCATGGAAAGGCCCCAAAACAGTGGAGAGACCAAGGCATGCCGGTGAAGGGGGAACTAGTTTTCCAGTGGTTATGCAGTTTGCGGCTGTTTGATCAGTCTTTATCAGTTCTAGAGGCCGACCAAGTTTCAGTTTTGGATTCGGCATCAAAACTGACCAGAAATCTGGATTTGGGTTTCGGCCGAAAATGCTAATGCATTTTTGTTTGAAACTGAAACCCTCCCCACCAAACCACCTCCCGCCCCCACCCCCCCCCCCCCCCTCCGCAATCACTGTCTGCCACCCCCATCCCTCAGAAGAGGGTGAGTCTTCCTGGACCGTTCAGCCATCCTAATATTCTACATGAAACAGATAGCAGCGTGGAATCATTATGGATAGAAATTCCATGTGTGAAGGGAAGGAGTATTCTTGTAGGGCTGTACTACCGTCCGTCCGCCAGGATAGAACAAACAGACAGATGAAGAAATGTTTACAGAAATTAGGAAAGCTGGGAAAATGGGCAACTATATAATAATGGATGATTTCATTTATCCCAATATTGACTGAATAAATGTTACATCAGAGAATGCCAGGGAGATAAAATTCCTAGATGTAATAAATGAATGCTTCTTGGAGCAACAGGTCCAGGAACCAACAAGAGAGGGAGCGACTTTAGATCTAGTCCTTGGTGGAGTGCAGAGCATAGTACGAGAGGAAACCGTGTCGGGTCCTCTGGGAAACTATAATAAGAGGAGGAAATGGTTAAAAAGAAGCTAAAATGATTGGCTGCAAAGGTTAGGACATTAAATCAGGCATGGATGTTGTTTAAAAATACCATCTTGGAAGTCAAGACCAGATGCATTCCTTGTTTTTATAAAGGTGGAAAGCAGAGAAAACAGCCAGCGTGGTTGAAAGGTGAAGTGAAAGAGGCTGTTAGAGCCAAAAGAATATCCTTCAAAGAATGGAAAAAGGACCCAAATGAAGAAAATAAGAAGCAACATAAGCACTGGCAAGTTAGATGCAAAGAATTGATAAAGAAGGCTAAAAGAGAATATGAAGAGAAACTTGCTGCAGAGGCAAAAACTCACAGTAATAACTTTTTCAGGTACATCAGAAGCAGGAAACGAGAGAATTCTTGGGACTGTTAGGTCATGAAAGAGCAAAAGGGGAACCCAGGGAGTACAAGGCCATAGTTTCGATGTAAGAGATCTACCAGAAATGGTTTTCAAGGGTTATGATGTGGAGGAACTGAAAGAAAACTTGGTGAACCTGGAAGATGTACTGACCCAAGTTGAATAGTAAATCACCTGGGCCGGATGGCATGCATTCAAGGGTACTGTAGGCAGGGCCGTGCCAACAAGGTAAGCGAGGTAAGCATGGCAGGAGGGCGCCATCCTCTGGGGGGGCGCCCCGCCGCGCCATGCTTACCTTGCCCTCTTCTCCCCAGATCCTTTTCCTTTTTTTTTTTTGTTTAAATTTACCTCTGTCCGGCGGCAGCGTAGCGTTAGTGAGGAGGCAGCGCTCCCCCGCCCCGACGTGTCAGTCTTCCCTTCGCTCAGTTCCGCCTTCTTTTGACATCAGAAATGACGTCAGAAGAAGGCGGGCCACTGAGCGAAGGGAAGACTGACATGTTGGGGTGGGGGAGCGCCGCCTCCTTCTCACTAATGCTATGCTGCCACCGGACAGAGGTAAATTTAAACAAAAAGAAAAGGATCTGGGGAGAAGAGGGCGGGTAGTGTAGCGATCGTTTTCGGGGGGGTGGCACCGGGCCAACTGCAGGGGGGCGCCGGAGACCCTAGGCACGGCCCTGACTGTAGGAACTCAAACATGAAATTGTTGATCTGCTGTTAATAATTTATAACCTATCATTAAAATCATCTATAGTCCCTGAAGATTGGAGGGTGGCCAATGTAATGTCGATTTTTAAAAAGGGTTCTAGGGGTGATCCAGGAAATTACAGAGCAGTAAGCCTGATGTCAGTGCCAGGTAAAATAGTGGAAATTATTATAAAAAATAAAATTACAGAACACATAAATAAACGTGGTTTCATTGGCAGAGTCAGCATAGTTTCAGCCAAGAGAAGTCTTGCCTCACCAATTTGCTTCATTTCTTTGAAGGCGTAAAAAAACGTGGTCAAAGGTGAGCCAGTTGATGTGGTCTATCTAGATTTTCAGAAAGCTTTTGACAAAGATCCTCATGAGAGACTCCTGAGAACATTAAAGAGTCATGGGATAGGAGGCAATGTTCTGTTGTGGATTAGGAATTGGTTATTGGACAGAAAAGAGAGGGTAGGGTTAAATGGCCATTTCTCTCAGTGGAGGAGGGTGAATAGTGGAGTGCCGCAGGGATCTGAACCGGGACTGGTGCTATTTAACATATTTATAAATGATCTAGAAATCAGAACGACAAGTGAGGTGATTAAATTTGCAGATGACACAAAACTATTCAAGGTCGTTAAAACACAAGCGGACTGTGAAAATTTACAGGAAGACCTTGCTTAGGAAATTGGAAGACTGGGCATCCAAATGGCAGATGAAATTTAATGTGGACAAATGCAAAGTGATGCATATTGGGAAGAATAATCCGAATCATAGTTACCTGATGCTAGGGTCCACCTTGGGGGTCAGCACCAAAGAAAAAGATTTAGGTGTCATTGAAGACAATATGTTGAAATCTTCTGCCCAGTGTGTGGCGGTGGCCTAAAAAGCAAACAGAATGCTAGGAATTATTAGGAAATGGATGGTAAATAAGACCAAGTATATTATTATGCCTCTGTATGGATCCATGATGTGATCTCACCTTGAGTATTGTGTTCAGTGGCATAGCTACAGAGGGCCATGGGGACCTGCCCCCCCCCCCAAATTGGATCCAGGACCCCTGGTTTGGCTGGTTTGCTTAGTAAACTGGAGCGTAAATAAGATACACTGTAGACATCCCCCTATAACAATATATGACCGAACTTCAAAAAGAGGAACCCACTCACACCTATCACAGCTCTGTTACTCCTTTACCTTCAAGGAAAATTTGAAATACATCGGAATATTGATCCAAATGGACCAAACACTTACACGGATACCTTAATTGAAATGTAGCCCCTAAAGCAATAACATGTGGTTTAAGAGACAGAAACTTCTTCCTCCTAGATTGAGTCCACTTGGAAATGTCAAAAAAGATGGAAATTTTCCCATCAAAAATCAGAACTTCAGGGGACCTAAAAAAGAGAGGAGCAGAAAACACAAAAGTTACAAGCAAAGTAGATCTGAAAACAACCTCCTCAACCAAACTGTCCAAGACATTAGTTATATTTAGACTGTTCTGCAGATGCAATCAGGGTGGTTTACAGAAGGGGTCAGGAGAGCAGCAGCATTGGGGGGGGGACCATTTGTTCCACAACTAAGGCCATTGCTGCCCTGAGACCCCCCCCCCCCCCCCCCCAGGGAAGGCCATGGAGAAGAGAGAGGTTTTAAGGGAGGACTTAAATCTTAAGTACATAAGTATTGCCACACTGGGACAGACCAAAGGTCCATCAAGCCCAGCATCCTCTTTCCAACAGTAGCCAATCCAGGTCACAAATACCTGGCAAGATCCTGAAAAAGCTCAATACATGTTATGTTGCTTATCCCAGAAATGAGCACTGGATTTTCCCCAAGTCAATTTAATAATAATCTATGGACTTTTCCTTTAGGAAACCGTCCAGACCTTTTTAAAACTCCACTAAGCTAACCGCTTTTACCACATTGGCAACGAACTCCAGAGTTTAATTACATGTTGAGTGAAGAAAGATTTTCTCTGATTTGTATTAAATTTACTACTTTGTAGATTCATCACATGCCCCCTAGTCCTAGCATTTTTGGAAAGAGTAAACAAACGATTCGCGTCTACCCATTCCACTCCATTCATTATTTTATAGACCTCTATCTAGAGTTTGCTGCAGAGGGAGAGAGGCAGGGTATTCCAAAGAAGGGGTGATTGGTAGAAGAAGGCACTTTGTCGTATGAAGGCAAACTGAGAACAAAAAACAGAAAGGACACAGAGGCAATGCTTGGTGGCAGAGTGAAGGAGCCTAGAGAGAATGTAGTCCTTTGTGGTTAATTCTGGAGGAGATGGGGAGCCAATGATGCAAGCAGAAGATTGAGGTCACAATATCAGTGATAATAAAATTACCCCAAATTCTGTCGCCTTTTTACAATAGTGCAACCCCAATTATGACTGGTTTCTTGATTTTTTTCCCCTTATTTTTTATTCTAAATCACTATTGTGCAGCAATATATATGACTTTATAAATAAATTTCTTGCAGTGACAGTATACTCGATAACATTATCACAACATTATCACCTTTCATTTCCTAGTGCAGGCTTTCAAACATAGTATTAGCATGTATGACCTCTTAGGATAGATTCAAATTAATCAGAAGCCTTACCTAACATATTTGCTGGGTACAAAAAAAATGAAAAATATTCATCAGGATGAGTGAATTCATGAACAAAATAATCAGAGATTAATCATCCCAGACACTGGGGCAGACGGAGTATTCCCCGAGAGTCCTGTCACTCTTGTCTATCTGTTTCTCCAGCATTTCATCTTTTCTTTCTGTCTTCCCATCTCTTCTCTGTTTAGGTCTCTAAGGAACCTCTCCTATCACTTGAATCTGAGACTTACAGCCTAAAACAGAAAGGATCAATGCAGCCTTGGGTGGTCCTTGAGTGCAGGGCTGGAGGTCACCAGAGAGTCCCTGAGAAGGACAGTTGAACTACACTTAAGGGAAAAACAGTGGCAAATGCTATTCAGCATTGGTGGTTAGTGTTTCTTAGATAGGAAAAGCTTTTTGTTGTTGTAAATTTATCTGGATAGTTATCAGACTGAAGTTTGAACCTTCATGGCCTCATAGATATGAAAGGTCTTCAGGGGTCTCTTGGTCCCCGACATAATAGAGGGGGTGGACGGCGTGATAGATGCGGATTCTGGGGAAGAAATATTCAAAACCTCAAGCTCCTGGATGATGAGGGCTGGAAGCTCCTCCTTCCTAAAAAGCCGAGTCGCTGTGGGGTCAAACCCCTTCGGCCGGCGGCAGTTCCCCCTCTTCAAGAATCTGAGAGATAGCTGGTAGGGAATCTTCAGAAAAGTGGCCATCCTCCGCGTCCGAGGGCCTGGAGGCATCCATGTCCTGCAGGACCTCAATACGTGGTCTCTTAGGCAAAAATGGCATCTGGGAGGCTCCCCTGATCACTTCAGTAAAAAAAGCTTTGTGCATGAGTGGCACAAATCCAGGGGAGATTGGTGCATAATCCACCCCTGAGGTCTCTGTTGAGTCCCCCCGTTGCATCTAAATCCAGCATTGCTGAGGCGGGAAATGCTCAGGCATCTGTCCTGCTACCGCGGCTGAGGCCGCACACTGTGCAGGGGAGAAAATGGAACCCATGGGAGCGGATACTGAAGCAAGGCCTGGGCTTCCCGCCAAACTAAGCTCTGGCGCTTCTGAAGTCTCCGAAGCCGGTTTCCCAGCTGACTCCGCCCGCCGCGAACAGGCCTCACATCCACCCCCCAACGCTGCTGTCATGCTCCCACACTGGGACCAGCGTTTCGCCGATTCTGATGGCGTAGATATACAGGCGCACTGCGGGCTGACAGACTGACCCCTCCGTACTGTGCGCCCTTTTTTTCCCTGTTTAAATGCTCAACAGCTTACCTCAGTCCAGTTCGTCTGGTTGAGTTTTTTTTTTTTTTATAATATAGAGGCAGGAGAGAAGATGGAGCCAGATGTACTAAGGCACAACAGCCCTAAAGATGTGGGGGTCGGTGGGGGAGGAAAGGGAGGGACCTGGCACCTCCAGGTGTACCCCAGAAGATCCATACAGGGACACCTCAACCTCAGATTAGGATCTACAGAGCCCAGGGATGGACTTGAAGCCAGATCAATGCAGAGCTGCACTGGTATGACCCGCCACCTGCTAGATAGAATACTGAGGTTAAGCAGGCTGCATGTGACCTGATGAAGCAAACCTCAGATGTTCTCTCTATCTTCACCTGCTGGCAGAGGGACATAACCCACAAGTCTCTGGATTGATCTGTGAAACATATGGAAGAGGCTATTAGAGCCAAAAGAACATTTTTCAGAATATGAAAAAAAGATGCGAATGAAGAAAATAAAAAGCAACATAAGCACTGGAAAGTTTGATGCAAAACATTGATAATGAAGGCCACCCAAACCCACTTCTCCTCTCCCTCCACTCTCTATTTCAGTCGATGGCACCCTCATCCTCCCCGTCTCATCTGCACGCAACCTCGGAGTCATCTTCGACTCTTCCCTCTCCTTCTCTGCGCATATCCAGCATATAACATCAGCAAAATTCGCCCTTTCCTCTCTGAGCACACCACCCGAACTCTCGTCCACTCTCTCATTACCTCTCGTCTTGACTACTGCAACTTACTCCTCGCTGGCCTCCCACTTAGCCATCTATCCCCCCTTCAATCCGTTCAGAACTCTGCCGCACGCCTTATCTTCCGCATGGACCGATATGCTCATATCACCCCTCTCCTCAAGTCACTTCACTGGCTTCCGATCAGGTACTGCATACAGTTCAAGCTTCTCCTACTAACCTACAAATGCACTCGATCTGCAGCCCCTCATTACCTCTCTACCCTTATCTCCCCTTACGCTCCTACCTGAAACCTCCGCTCACAGGACAAGTCCCTCCTCTCTGTACCCTTCTCCACCACCGCCAACTCCAGACTTCGCGCCTTCTGTCTCGCTGCACCCTACGCTTGGAATAAACTTCCTGAGCCCCTACGTCTTGCCCCATCCTTGGCCACCTTTAAATCTAGACTGAAAGCCCACCTCTTTAACATTGCTTTTGACTCGTAACCACTTGTAACCACTCGCCTCCACCTACCCTCCTCTCTTCCTTCCCGTTCACATTAATTGATTTGATTTGCTTACTTTATTTATTTTTTGTCTATTAGATTGTAAGCTCTTTGAGCAGGGACTGTCTTTCTTCTATGTTTGTGCAGCGCTGCGTATGCCTTGTAGCGCTATAGAAATGCTAAATAGTAGTAGTAGTAGGGTGACAATGAAGAGGAACTGAAAGAAATCTCGGTGAACCTGGAAGATGTACTGAGCCAAATCGACAAATTAAAGAGTAGTAAGTCACCTATACCGGATAGTATACACACCAGAGTACTGAAAGAACTAAAATGTGAAATTGCAGGTCTCCTGTTAGTGATCTGTAACCTCTCATTAAAATTGTCCATAATACCTGAAGATTAGAGGGTGGCCAATGCAACGCTTATTTTTTAAAAGGGATCCAGGGTGATCAAGGAAATTACAGATCGCTAAGCCTGACATCAGTGCCAGGCAAAATAGTGGAAACTACAATAAAGAATAAAATGACTGAACACGTGGAGGGGCATAATCGAATGGGGCGCCCAAGTTTTGTGTAGGGTTTGACAGCGTTTTCGAGCATTGGAAAGTTTTGCAAGTTGGCAAAGGAATATATTGGAAGAAAAGTGAAGTCATGGTTACTGAAATAAGAACACTGCAGTTTAACTGATCTGTCCAAGATATTGGACACGGTGTGTGGAGATCTATGTGGGACTGTAGACCTTTGGAACTAGGGACACCTACAGGATCGAGGAAGCTGAAATCGAGTACTGCAGATAAGTGAATAGTGGTTTATCCACGGATATATGATGGACACATGTTGACAAATAATGAGAGGGCTGTTCATTTAAAGAAGAATGCTCAACTTTTTTTGATAAGAAACATCAGTAATTTTTTCTGACAGAAATGATGGAATATTCTGAGTGTGTCAATGGGTATATATCATGAAACTTGTAAACAAAATAGACAGTTCCTACAAGTTTGAGTGTGGTGTGAATGGTATGTATGTGGTGATGGTGAGGTTAAATGATGGATTATTTATTTATTTGTTGCATTTGTATCCCACCTATTTGCAGGCTCAATGTGGCTTACAATATTCCGCCCTGGTTATTGCCACAGCAGAGTAAAGATACAATTAATAATTACAGAAGGATATATGTAACAAATGAGATAAAGCATTAGTTATAATGGGATCAATAATAAAATGACAGTTAAATTTGTAATGCACTAAAGTTCAGGTGATGGGTCATTGTGGTACGTTCTATTGAAGAGATAAGTCTTCAGTGATTTCTGAAAGTTGATTAGGTCGCTTATTATTATAAAAGGAATATAAGAATTTTATTGTAATACTGTTTGTTTTCAATAAAACAATATAATAACTTTATTTACAGAGTGTAGTAGTTACTGTGGATTTGAATAGCTAGATAGTAACTACATTGAAATCAAGACACTTAGATAATTGATGTATATTCGTTAGAGATATCTTAAAATTCTGATCTCCAGGACTGGGATTGAAGACCAAGACTCTAGTTTATGGTCTCACTGCTTCAAGAACAGCCCATGTGTGATATTTTTACAGCCACATTACTATCGCTCTCAAAGATGAATGTGGGAAGAGCAGCTAAAATAAACAGAAAGCATAAAGAATAATAAGCCTCATCTTGTATTTTTATTCAGCTGAGAAATACAATATCCATAAGACAATACCCCTCCCCACCCCCACCCCAGTTTATTTTATTTCACTTTATTACAGCTGAAGTAACTGGTAACTGCAGCTTGCTTTTCCCAACTTCTAGTATAATATACCATAATTGTCAATCAGGATGAAAAATGTTAGAATTAAAGTATGCCTTTGTCTGACAAGAAAGATCCATATGGTCTCTAAGTGATGAGAATACTGGGTGATTTAGCACTCTCATTATTAAAATGGCTTTAAACGAGCAGGTAGGTGTCTGCATGGCAGAGCTGAATAATCTAGCAAACGTACAGCTGGGGTGTTCACTTCCAGATCAATAGCTTGGCTACACAAGAATCACTTGTCCAAAGAGAGGAGAACACTCATTTTTCAAGACCCCCTTGCTGGCTGAAGAAGCGTCACAATCTATTACTCCTGTCATGAATTCAAGTTGTTTCAATATATTTTTAGAATAAAGGGGATTAGCAATGTCCACCTGATTATAGTCTGTACATAAGAACATACGAACAAAAGAATTGCCCTACCAGGCCAGACCAAGGGTCCATCTAGCACAGTATCCTGTTTCCAACAGTGTCCAGTCCAGGACACAAGTACCAGGTAGAGTCCCAAAAAGCAGTAAGATTTCATGTTATTTATCCCTAGGAACAAGCTGTGGCTTTTCCCAGGTCTACCTCGATATCGGTTAGGTTTATGGACTTTTCCTCCAGGAACCTGTCCAAACCTTTTTTTAAACCCAGCAACATTAACTACATTTATCATTTGCTCCAACAATGAGTTCAAGAGCTTAACTATGCATTGAATGAAAAAATATTTTCTCCTATTTGTTTTAAATGTGCTCCTACAGAGTATCTCCTAGGCTTTGTAATTTTTGAGAGAGTAAACAGTTGATTCATGTACCTTTTACAGTTCCACTATATCTTTTTTGAGATGTGACAACCAAAAGTGCACACAATACCAGGGCCGGCGAGAGACAAAGCCGGTCCCGGGGCAAACACCCCCACCCCTTGCACATGCCCTCCAGGCCTGGGCCCCCTCCCCCCTGACCCCTGCTTACTTGCTTGTTTCCTGCCCCTCCTTCGGGCCTGCTTACTTACTTGTCTCCTGCTCCACTCTGCTGCACAGGTATTTCTTCCTGTCACGTCCAAACAGGAAGTACTTCACACAGAAGGCGGGAAGAAGGACCTGTGGCTGGCACAGCAGAGTTAACGTGATAACTCTGCTCTGTGGCACACAGGAGCAAGACAGACCAATCAACCATCTAAGCCATGCCAGCGCAGGGATGGACCCCCTTGAAGGCTGTGCCCTGGGGAATTTGGACCCCCCCCCTGCTCCTCCCCCTCTCGGCGGCCCTTCACAATACAGTATCACCATGGAGCACTAGAGAGGCATTTTGATATTCTGCCTTTTATTCTGTATTCTTTTCCTAATAATTCCCAGCATACTGTTTGGTATTTTGGCTGCTGCCACACACTGAGCAGAAAATTTCAAGGTGTTGTCGACAATCACGTCTAGATCATTTTTCTTGGTGGAGACTGATGCAGGGGAATTCTATAAATGGTGCTTAAAATTGAGTGCGCAAATATGGTCACGTACCCAATTTGCATACGCAATTTACTTGAGTAGTAAACCTATTAGCATTAATAATTAGGCACAAACAATCAGTTATTGGTATTAATGGACAAAAATTTGAATTTAGGCAGAGGGGATTTACACCAGGGTTCAGTTGATGTAAATCCTCATTGCCTAAAGGTTGGGCACGCATGGATCTCAGTGCTATGCGCTATTTTATAAATGGCGCCTAACTTGGAGCGCCATTTATAGAATAGCACTCGGCATGCAGTTTTTGCAGTGTCCAAATTTGGGTGCCATTTTCAATATAATATCTCAGTTCGACTTAGGATATTTAATCCGAAAAGGAAAGAAGGTCATTTTTGAAAAAAGGAAAACGTCTATCTTTTTTTTTTTTTTTTTTTGAAAATACCATTTTGAACAAGCTTTTGTGCTTTGCACGTTTTTTTAAAACCATTAAAAAAAAAGCATCTAAATGAAAAACTTAGAAAATCAAGCTACTGGAATGTAGGAGGAGCCAGCATTTTTACTAAGCTGGTCCTCCAGACATCCCAGGAGAGCAATGAGACATCCTAGGGAGCACTGTTGCAGACTTCAAATAAATGCTTCCAGGTACACATCTCACCATTGCTCCCTTATCGTCTGCTGAGCCCCAAGAATCCACTACCCCCAACTGTACACCAGTTCTGTAACCCTTATGGGTGAAGGGAGCACCTATATGTGGGTATAGTAGGTTTCTGGTCAGTTTTAGAGGGCTCACAGTTTCCACCACAAGTGTAATAGGTAGGAGGAGGTATAGTCTGGGTCCATTTGTCTGCGGTGCACTGCACCTACTACTAGACTACTCCAGGGGCCTGTATGCTGCTGTAACGACCCTGAGTATAACATCTGAGAGTGGCATAGAGGCTGGTAAGTAATGTTTTAAATCACATTTTTGAGGGGGGTTGGAGGGGGGTCAGTGATCACTGGGAGAGTAAGGAGAAGTCATCCCTGATTCCCTCCAGTGGCCATTTACGGCACCTTTTTGTGCCTTATTCATTATTATTTATTTATTTATTTATTTTGTTGCATTTGTATCCCACATTTTCCCACCTATTTGCAGGCTCAATGTGGCTTACATAGTGCCGTAGCGGCGGTCGCCGGTTCCGGTCTGAACAAATACATAGTGTGCTCAAGTACAAGTTGTGATTGTGGTAAGGTATGGTTCACATTCGGTAAATGCATTGGGAAACATTAAGTGTGAAGAGGGAGATAGGGATATGTCCATGAAAGTCTTGGTGTTGTTGTGTAGCAGGCTTTCTGGTTCTTATGTTAGGTTGGTAGGGTATGCCTTTTGGAACAGGTTCGTTTTTAGTTTTTTTCCGGAACTTTAGGTAGTCGTATGTTTGTTGTTTTTACTGTTTTTGGTAGTGCGTTCCATAGTTGTGCGCTTAAATAGGAGAAGCTGAATGCGTATGTTGTTTTGTATTTGAGTCCTATGTTGTTTGGGTAGTGGAGGTTAAGATATGTTCGAGCTGATCTTGTTGTGTTTCTGGCTGGGAGGTCTATGAGGTCCTTCATGTATCCTGGGGCTTCGCCATAGATGATTTTATGGGTCATGGAGCAGATTTTGAAAGCAATACGTTCTTTGATTGGGAGCCAGTGAAAACAGGTCTAGTTCAAAACATCTTAGTTTTAGTCCTGGATGATTTTGTTTTGTTCCATTATGACTGAAAAATGTCCAAGTCTTAGGAATGCCCAAATCCCGTCCTTAACGTGCCCCTGACATGTCCCCTGCACAGGAACAGCATAGAAAAACATCTGAAAAAAAACAGGTTTCAAAAATACCTATTTGGACTTTTTTTGTGAGAAAAAAATCCAAATGCTGCTTTATGCCACTTTTTAGATGCTTTTCTCTTTTGAAAATGGGCCCCTTAGTCCGTAATGTGGAAACCAGCTATCAATTTGGGTTATCCTTCCCATGTTGCTATTAATTTGGGTTATCCTTCTCAATGTGCATCACTTTGCACTTATACACATTAAATTCCATTTGCTATTTCGATGTCCAGTCTTCCAGACTACCAAGATCCTCTTGCAGTTTCTTGCATCCTAATGCAGTTTAACAATTTTGAATAGATTTGTGTCATCAGCTAATTTGATCACCTCACTCATCATTCCCATTTCCACATCATTTATAAATATCTTTAAAAACACCGGTTCCTGTACTGATCCCAGGTACTCCACTATACACCTTCCTGCATTTGAGAATTGACTATTTAATCCTACTCTTTGGACTCTGTTTACAAAGGCGCAGGGCCGCCGAGAGACTAAGCCGGACCCGGGGCAAGGCTGCCCCCCCCCCCCGCTGATGCCCTCGCTGCCCCTCCCCTCCTCCCCCCCCCCCCCCCCCACTGCTGCTGCAATCCCCGGTCTCACCTGCCTGCCCTCTGCTCCATCCGCCACTGGTCCCCCTGCATTAAAATCGGCAGCACCTCAGCTGAGCTCCATTTGGAAAGGCAGATCACCTCCCTTCGGGCCTTCCCTCACTGTGTCCCGCCCTCGTCTGATGTAACTTCTGGTTTCCGTGAGGGCGGTACACAGGGAGGGCATGAAGGGAGGTGATTTGCCTTTCCAAGTGGAGCTCAGCTGAGGCGCTGCCGATTTTAATGCAGGGGGCCCAGTGGCGGATGGAGCCAAGGGCAGGCAGGTGAGACCGGGGACTGCAGCGCCAGCGGCCTAACCCCGGCACCAGGCCCCCCTTGGAGGCCCGGGCCGGGAAATTGTGTCCCCCCTGCCTCCCTCTTAGCGGCCCTGCAAAGGCGTGCTAGAGTTTTTAGTGTGCGCTAAAAACACTAGCGCAACTTTGTAAACAGGGCCCTTTGTTTTTTCAATCTTTTAAACACAACAGAACATTGTCTCTTATTCCAAGGCTTTTTAATTTTCTCAGAAATCTCTCATGAGAAAAGCTTCCTGAAAATCTAGATACCCTATATCAGTTGGCTTAAATTTATCCAAATGTTTATTCATGCCTTCAAAAGAATGTAGTAAATTGATGAGGCAAGACTTCCGTTGGATGGATCCATATTGACTCCATCCCATTAAACCATGGCTGTCTATATGTTCAGTGATTTTGTTATTTATAATAGTTTCTTCGATTTTACAGTGCAAGACTACAGAAACCATTTACTACTGGTTCTCACTCAGCCCTGCTCAGAAGGCACACCTAATCAGTCTGGTTTTCCAAATATCCATAATGAATATGCATGAGATAGATTCACACAGCATGGATCTCCAATATATATCTGATGTGTATTCGTTATGATTATCCTGAAAACTGAAATAGGTAGGCGTGCCTCTATGACAAGTTGAGAAGCACATAGCCCTAGCTTGAAATTACCTGTACGGCGGTAGGGTACAATGCGGCTCCTTCGATGTTTAAACTCATTTCCACATGCTATTCACTTCAGTGCAGGGCAGAAGCAAGACAAATGTATGCCTTGGCACCTAAAGCAAAAACCAACATGAAGAGGAAACCCCTGGGTTAGAATGGTCTCCCGCTTAGCCACCTATCCCCCCTTCAATCTGTCCAAAATTCCGCTGCACGTCTTATCTACCGCGTGAACCGATACTCTCATATCACCCCTCTCCTCAAGTCGCTTCACTGGCTCCCGATTCACTACTGTATTCAGTTCAAGCTTCTCCTAATGACCTTCAAATGCACTCAATCTGCAGCCCCCCATTACCTCTCTACCGTCCTCTCCCCCTATGTCCCCACCCGTAACCTCCGCTCTCAGGACAAATCACTCCTATCTGTACCCTTCTCCACCACCGCTAACTCCAGACTCCGTCCCTTCTGCCTCGCATCACCTTATGCCTGGAACAGACTCCCCGAGCCCATACGCCATGCGCCCTCCCTGCCCATCTTTAAGTCCTTACTCAAAACCCATCTCTTCTCTCTTGCTTTTGGCGCCTAACTACCTTCCCCATTCATGATACACTGACTACACTGACTACATAGTTTGTTACCTTTAGATTGTAAGCTCTCTTGAGCAGGGACTGTCCTTCCCCATGTTTTAACTTGTACAGCGCTGCGTAACCCTAGTAGCGCTATAGAAATGCTAAGTAGTAGTAGTAGTAGTAGAATGCCCAGGATGGTGTCAGTAACCAGGTGACATTGCTCCTCTCAGGAGATGGGATGGTGGACATTGGCTACTGGCCAACTGGACAGAAGGGATATTCTTGGGAGGGACCAGACCAACCTGGAGGTGGGCCACAGGTTCAGGATAAAAGAAGACGAGCTTGGCCTCTCTTCTGTTCCTGCTCCCACCCACCCACCTTCTGGGGAAGACCTCAAGGAGTGCCAGAGGCCACAAGTAAGGATGGATTAGGCAGTTGCAGCTCAGTAGAAGCTGGTCCTTGAGCCAGTAACATCTGGCTCAGAATGGTGATATGGTGAGGATTTCAGTACCAGAACAAACAAGTGGAAGTGCCCCCTTGACAACAAAGCACAAACCAAAAAAGTAAAGGGAGTAGAAAAATGTGGTTCCTAAACAGCTGATTTATTTTTTTAAAAGACTTGACGCAGATCTACGTTTTGACACCACATACGCCTGTTTCAGGATTCAAGCATCCTCGCAGGACGTCCCCGTGAAGGGGCGGGGAAACACGTATTATCGAAACAAGATGGACGTCCATCTTTCGTTTCGATAATACGGTCGGGGATGCCCAAATCTGGAAATTTAGGTCGACCTTAGAGATGGTTGTCCTTAGACTTGGTCATGTCTGATTTTCGGTGATAATGGAAACTGAGGACGCCCATCTCAGAAACGACCAAATCCAAGGCATTTGGTCATTGGAGGAGCCAGCATTCGTAGTGCACTGGTCCCCCTTGCATGCCAAGACACCAACCTGGCACCCTAGGGGGCACTGCGGTGGACTTCAGAAATTGTTCCCAGGTGCATAGCTCCCTACCCCCCCCCCCCTAAAACCCACTACCCACAACTGTACACCACTACCATAGCCCTTACGGGTGAAGGGGGCACCCAGATGTGGGTACAGTGGGTTTCTGGTGGGTTTTGGAGGGCTCACATTTACCACCACAAGTGTAACAGTTAGGGGGGGATGGGCCTGGGTCCGCCTGTCTAAAGTACACTGCACCCACTAAAACTGCTCCAGGGACCTGCATACTGCTGCGATGGATCTGAGTATGACATTTGAGGCTGGCATAGAGGCTGGCAAAAAATATTTTTCAAGAATTTTTTTGAGGGTGGGAGGGGGTTAGTGACCATTGGGGGAGTAAGGGGAGGTCATCCCCGATTCCCTCCGGTGGTCATCTGGTCAGTTCGGGCACCTTTTTGTGGCTTGGTCGTAACAAAAAAAGGACCAAGTAAAGTTGTCCAAGTGCTTGTCAGGGACGCCCTTCTTTTTTCGATTATGGGTGGAGGATGCCCATGTGCTAGGCGTGCCCAAGTCCCGCCTTCACTACACCTCCGACACGCCCCCAGAAACTTTGGTCGTCCCCGCGACGGACTGCAGTTGAGGACGCCCAAAATCGGCTTTTGATTATGCCGATTTGGGCGACCCTGTGAGAAGGTCGCCCATCTTCCGATTTGTGTCAAAAGATGGGCGTCCTTCTCTTTCGAAAATAAGCCTGAAAGTGTCTATCCCCTTCTTTATCTTTTTTTTTTTTTGAGGATTACAGTACCACCTGGGGCCAGCGGTCAGTGCCACCCAAAGGGGTTGGATGGAGGTGCAAGGCTTGGGGTGCGGCTGGCTCTGGATGGCCAAGGGCAAGAAACCAAACATGCTGTGATTAAACTGGCTCAGGACAGATGTATGCCAAGAAAGTTGGGACCTTGCATGCCAAATGGTCTGTGTGTGCTTACTCTGGGTGATAGGGGGAAAGGGAGGGGTCAAATGGCTGCCTAAGATATAGTTCTAAAACATGCCCCTCGTGCCTGCATGCAAAGTGTCAACTCGACTCCATACCCTCCACCACTCCCACTCGCCATCTGACAAGCCCTGTCATTGAACATTTTAGCCAAAGTAAGACTGCTTCACCTAAGAACCCTGTGTTAATTAAAGCACAAACATAAGGGCTGAATGCTTCCATCCCCTCGATGATTCCTGTGCAGAATATTTCATTTCAGAATGCTGTAATAATATGACTTTTGCACTCTGAGATTGACCAAACAACTAGCTCTCTTCACCTTTTCCTCCCCTTCCCTCATTCTGTCACCACCACCGCAAATCTCACACAGGGGTAACGCACCAGCAGCTACACTACTGACTGAGGAGTGAAATGACTGCGTGTCCTGTGCCACCACGCATGGTGTTCCATTCAATGTCCCCACCATCACCACCACAACCATTTTTTAACATCTTGGCAGTTTTTCAAGGGCAGGGGGAGTGGGCTCTTTTTGATTAATTCTAACCTTATGTCTGCATCTCCTTTTCCCCTGACCGTTTCAAAAGGCAATTTCTCTTCCAGCCAGACATTGATCCGCTGGCAAATGCAAGTGCCAAATCAATATTTGGAGCGCCAACAGATGCCTGCTTTGTTTGTTTTCATTTTTATGTTCTTATCTGCAAGCTCCAATCAAGCAGGCTCACAGCGACGGGAGGCTCCTAGGAGCATTCTGACATACACTGCGCAGCCCACGAAATTGCCTGAAAAAAAAAAATAAAGCAGTGCTGTAATCAACCTGGCAGTCATTGTCTGCCTCACAGTATTATCAATTGAATCCTGTTATGGTTCTGAAAACACTTGTGCCTCCACTTCCCATCACCCTGGATTCTGCATACCCCCCCCCCCCCTCCTCCCCCAGGCACATATTGCTTGAGAGCTGATAGCTTGGACACTGCTCCCTCCCTACTTGGAAGTCATTGCCCTGGACATTTCTGCTTTCTCTTTATGATCATTGCACACATGCTGTAATATTGTTTTTTCCCACACACCCCACTACGACCACCACCTCTTCCCTCCCCCCCCCCCCCCCCTCCCTTTCTTCTTTCTCAGCCTTCCTTCTTTCTTCTCTTGGCTATTCTCACTACAGATCTGCTGTAATTGACATTTTCCATCTGACAGGCTCCAGGAATTTTTTTTTTCCTAGTTCAAGGTTACCAAGGAAACAAGCTACGGGACCTAAATTCGGGGAGCTCTTAGCTGTCTTTTGTCTGCCTGTCCAATTTCCTTGGAAATATCGGACAAGCAGATCGGAAAACAATTATGTGATGAATAAGAAAGGCCCCTGACTAAAAGTTTGCTTAGCAATAATATGTAAGAGCTGACTTTTGATTGTTTTTAGCTTACGGCATTAGTCTCCAGAAGCTGAATAGAAGATGCACAATGCAGACTTGCAAAGGGTAGCATTTTCTTTATGGCTTCTGATTTTAAAAAGAGAAAATGTGCTTTTCCATGCCTGTTCTCTGCCTGTTAACCTGGATATAAAATAAAAGCTCTGGATCCTTTTGGTTCATACAGGTGAAACCTGCTATCATGTTCCCTCAATAACCTTTCAAATGTTTCCCTTGGCATTAGGGTTACCAGGGATGATTTTCTGCTAGGTCATGTCAAGTTGCTGACCTGGAAATCTTTTACTGCCAACTTGGAACTTGTATGAACAGGGCCATCCCTTCCAGTAGGCAGTGTTTTCCAAGTTCAATCCTGGAGTACCCCTTGTCAGTCAGGTTTTCAGGATATTCACAATGAAAATGCATGAGATTTGCATATAAAAGAGGCAGTGTATGCAAATCAAGTTCATGCATATTCATTGTGGATATCCTGAAAACCTGACTGGCAAGGGGTACTCCAGGACTGGACTTGTGAAACACTGGCCTAGGGCACTGAAAATGGAGTAGTAAAACAGTGCAGAGTCTGCCAGGAGGAGCAGCATAACTGGCGCAAGTCTCCATATCCTGCCATTTGCAGGGATGCCAAGGAGGGGAGCAATTTTTGAGAGGGAGATTTTAAGCACATGCCCCTTCCCTGCCTCACTCTACCTCCTAGAACAACCCCCTGCCCCAGTCCAACCTGCCTTCTAGCTCCACCCCTAGCTCCACCTCCATCCCGTAATCATTCCAGAAATTTCTGTTTCTGTTCATTTTAAAGTTAATTATAGTTCTTATATTTTGTCTTAACCCTCACAGTTCAAGGTAGATCACAAATAATTAGCCATGGTAAACTACATGACTCACATAATTTGACAAGCTTCCAAATTGATGCCAAATCATTAATCTTACCTCACTTCTATGTCTGGATAGCATCTAAATAGCCTGATTGAACAGTCAGGTTTTTAGTAGTTTCCTAAAAATTTTGTGAAAAGACTATATTTGAATCTCTAGTAGAGGAACTTCCAGATAATGGGTCCTTGCCCTCCAATTTTTATTTCTTGTTTCCCACAGCCTATAACTCTTCAAGGAAGATATACTTAGACAAATATTTTCCAGAGATGGGGAAGTGGTAGTAGTAGAGGACGCAAATTGAGATTGCAAGGTGGTAGATTTAGGAGTAACATCAGGAAATACTTTGACATGGAAAAGGTGGTGAATGTCTAGAATGCCCTCTGGTTTGAAGTGGTGGAGACAAAAATGGTGACAGAATTCAAAAGTGGGATAGACACAGAGGATCTGTAAATAGAAAGAGGAAGGTATCATAACAAAATTTAAATGACACTCCTGGATGTTGATATGTTATTATGGACAATAGTGGTGTTTAGGCAGCAACTTCAGCAGTGAAGAGCTAAGGCCAGTGCTAGACAGAAATTTTACGGTCTGTGTCCCGTATATGACAAGACAAATCAGGATGGGCTGGAGTGGGCTTTGATGGCACCTCCAGCAGTTGGGACATTAGGACAGTGCCAAGCAAACTCCTTTGGTCTGAGTCCAGAAAATGGCAAAGAAAGATCAGGATCAAGTAGTACATATTTTCTACCATATTCACTATTGGTTTAATCATGAACTGATAATGAATGTTACTGTTGGGCAGACTAGATGGACCACTCAGGTCTTTATCTGCTGTCATCTACTATGTTATTATGTTATCAGTACATAAGTAATGCCACACTGGGGAAAGACCAAGGGTCCATCGAGCCCAGCATCCTGTCCACGACAGCGACCAATCCAGGCCAAGGGCACCTGGCAAGCTCCCAAAAGTACAAACATTCTATACATGTTATTCCTGGAATTGTGGATTTTTCCCAAGTCCATTTAGTAGTGGTTTATGGACTTGTTCTTTAGGAAACCGTCTAACCCCTTTTTAAACTCTGCTAAGCTAATCGCCTTCACCACGTTCTCTGGCAACGAATTACAGAGTTTAATTATGCGTTGGGTAAAGAAACATTTTCTCCAATTTGTTTTAAATTTACTACACTGTAGTTTCATCGCATGCCCCCTAGTCCTAGTATTTTTGGAAAGCGTGAACAGACGCTTCGCATCCACCTGTTCCACTCCACTCATTATTTTATATACTCACTATTTTATATACCTCTATCATGTCTCCCTTCTATCAGGTAACTAGGAGCCATACCATTAACAATTTTAAGGACTATTATCGTCAGTTTAAAAAGAATCTGTTTACAAACTGGGAGTCAATGAAGCCTGTCCAAAAATGGGCTAGCTCTCGCCATCTTCTTTCTCTCATAAATCAATTTGACCACTGTGCTCTGCGAAACTTGTAATCAATTAATTTGCTTAATTGGTAAGCCTGGCAACACAATTTTACAATAATCAAAACATGCTATTATTGTAGCTTGGATCACCTGTCTCAGGCACTCAGTTTTCAAAAATGGCCTTGTTTGACAAATGACTCTTAAAGTCCAAAAGATCTTCTTTACTATTAACTGCACATAACTCTCCATAGTTAGTAGCCTAGAATAAAAATCACTCCTGAAATCTCAATCACGATGGAAGGGCAATTGTGACTCCTGTCAGAATAGGATAGTGACAAGAAGAATGGATGTCATGCGCTAATGCTGATACAGCCCATTCACTTTAAAGGGTTTATGTAGGCAGAAATTGATCTGATTTAGCAGGAGAGTGTTGGGGAGCATAACAGGAAATTTTGGATGGGAGAGATAGAGTGGGAAGTTTGAGGGAAATATTGAGTACATAAGTATCACCACACTGGGAAAGACCAAAGGTCCATCACGCCCAGCATCCTGTTTCCAACAGTGGTCAATCCAGGCACAAATACCTGGCAAGATCCTGAAAAAGTTCAATACATTTTATGCTGCTTATCCCAGAAATAAGCACTGGATTTTCCCCAAGTCAATTTAATAATGGTGTATGAACTTTTCCTTTAGGAAGCTATCCAGACCTTTTTAAAACCCTGCTAAGCTAACCGCCTTTACCACAGTCTCTGGCAACGAATTCCAGAGTTTAATTACACGTTGAGTGAAGAAACTTTTTCTCTGATTCATATTAAATTTACTACTTTGTAGCTTCATCGCATGCCCCCTAGTCCTAGTATTTTTGGAGAGTAAACAAACGATTCACGTCTACCTGTTCCACTCCACTCGTTATTTTATAGACCTCTATCATATCTCCCCTCAGCTGTCTTTTCTCCAAGCTGAAGAGCCCTAGATGCTTCAGCCTTTCCTCATAAGAAAGTCATCCCATCCCCTTTATCATTTTCGTCGCTCTTCTCTGTACCTTTTCTAATTCCACTATATCTTTTTTGCGTTGCAGTGACCAGATTACTTGGCAGTTAGTAGGTACGAGTGGGGATATGTTGAGGGGCTGGAAGAATGAGTGAGGGTGTGAAATGGGGATTAAGAGAGAGGGGGTGAAGTGCAGGAAAAGGTTGAGACATAGTGTGAATGACCTGGAAGAATGGAGAAAGGATGGGAGGCATTGAATTGGGATGAGGCTACTGGGAAGGGATATGAGATGAAGTGGATAGGTTTCTGAAGGGGTAGAGTGATGGCATGAATTTGGCTAAAAAAAAGATGGTGAAAGAAATGCAGTAGGAGATGAGGTACAGGGCAACAGAAGAATGGTCTGGAGGCAAGAGAAGGAAGGAAAGACAGGGATGGAGCTGGGGCTGATGAGGAGATGAGAGGCAATGAAGGGTAGGTGAGGGCTGAGAGGGTAAGTACAGAGGATGGAAATAGGGGACTAAAGAGTGAGTGAAAGATAGGACGGTAGGAGACTGTGTAAGAGGAGAGTCAGAGGGGGCAATGAGAGTGCTGGAGAAGGAAATGGGAAAAGCCAGTAGATAAATGAGACGTGAAAAGGAGGAGACTAATGACTAGAGATGAGAGAATGAGGGTAAAATTTAAATGGGCAAATATAAATGCAGAGAAAAGAAAAGTGGAAAAAAAACCCCATAAAATATCAGAACCAGACAGATATAGAGAAGGAAAGGAAGAAGACAAAATGAGAGAGAAGAATTGGAAAGGCAAACCTAGAAAATAATTTAGGAAAAGACTGATACACGGAAAGTAGAAAAGAGACTGGAACCAGCCCAATTAGAAAAATAAACTGTCCAGACAACAAAGGGGGAGAAAAGAGGATATATATAGTGGGTGAAGGGAGAGGGGGTGATATAATGAAGATGCTGAATTGGGATGGGGGAGAGAAGGGAAGTACTGGAATGGGATGGGGAAGATGAGGGCTTAGAGGAGGGGGAAGAGAAATGATGCTAGATCAGGTAGGGAGAAAAGAGGATATTTAGTGGGCGAAGGGAGGGGGGTGACAGAATGAAGATGCTAAATTGGGATGGGGGAGTGAAGGGAAGTACTGGAATGGGATGGGGAAGATGAGGGCTTAGAGGAGGGGGAAGAAAAATGATGCTAGATCAGGTAGGGAGGAAAAATGAATATTGAAGGATGCTGGACATGGGGTGAGTACAAAGACAGGGGAGATGCTGGACAAGGGGTAAGAAAATAACGGGGGGGGGGGTGCTGGACATTGGATTGGGATGGGAACAGAGAGGGGGAATGCTGGTTATGGGGGAGATGCTGACATCAAAGGGTAAGAGGGACATGGAAGGATGCTGGATACAAGGGGGAGTTGGGTGACAGGTATAGATGCTGGATGGAGAGGGTGAGAGAAAGAGAGATGATACTGGTCCGTGGAGTAAAAATAGAGAGAGGGTGCTGTACAGATGAGAGGAAAGAGAACGAGAAGGTGCTGGAAAAAAAACTGGAGAATAATGGGAGGAATGGGGTGAGGGAGATGAACAGCTGTAAGTAGATGTGGTAAAAAAAAAAAAAAGTAAGATTGAAGACTGAATAGTAAGAATGAATGAAGTCTGAGCAGATAGAGAGGCAGAAAAATAAATGAAGACTGGAAGGAAAAGATCAAAGTGAGAGATTCATATAGGAGAGGAAGTGAAGAAGACAGGAAGGGAGAGAAAAAGTGGTAGATGGGCTGGAGATCTTGTACAGAAAGTTAAGAAAAGATAGAGGAAAGCAGAAATTGGAGACTGGGACAAACGTAATTGGAAAAAAAACAAAACAACCAGACAACAAAGGTAGAAAGAATTTTATTCTTAATTCAGTGAATGGAAAATGTCAAATTTACAGTAAATTCACACTGTTTTCTTTATGTTTTGTGCAGGTGCCGTTTCTCTTTCTCTAGAATTGCACTGCCTGCAGAGTGTGGCTTCATGGGGTTTAAACTGAATTGTTGTCTATGTATTCATATTTTAACTTTGTGTTCACTTATTCTGTACCTAGCAAGGGTCTATTTGTGTTCAGTGACCAAGGCCAGGTACTCTGTTTGCATGGAGGTTCTATTTAAGCATCTGTAATAATTTAGTTTGTTCAGTTTCTCAATAGACATATTGATGATCTAGGTCTGATTGCAATATTTACTGTGTTGCGTTTTCCTAGTTAGGGTCCTTATTGTGTTACTTCTGTAAGTTAGTGGTGTAATGGTACAGTAGATTAGCTCCATAGGTCCTGAGTGATATTTGTAGACTTTGTATTACGGGTTGGGGCTGGAGAGGGTCTATGTTTTATTTTACTGAGATTACACCAAAGTCTTTTTTTTGTATGGTGAGTTCCTGGAGAATCGCCCTTTTTCTGCTATGCATCCATTCTTAGAAGAATAGCTATGGTATGTTTAAATTAACAGCTTGATAGTCCAGTGTGCAGTGCTAGGGGGTCATTTTTTTATGTTAGATTTCTTAGGTTACATAGAGGGCCATAATCAAACAGGGCCGGCCATCTATAAGGGTGGCCATCTCTAACGCCGGCCCCATCAAGCGGCGTACCCGACTGTATTATCGAAACAAGATGCCGGCCATCTTTCATTTCGATAATACGGTCGGGGACCAGCCAAATCTCAACATTTGGCCTGCCCTTAGAGATCGCCGGCGTTAGAGATGGCCGCCATTGGTTTTCGCTGATAATGGAAACTAATGGCGGCCATCTCAAACCCAGCCAAATCCAAGGCATTTGGTCATGGGAGGAGCCAGCATTTGTAGTACACTGGTTCCCCTCACATGCCAGGACACCAACCAGGCACCCTAGGGGGCACTGCAGTGGACTTCACAAATTGCTCCCAGGTACATAGCTCCCTTACCTTGTGTGCTGAGCCCCCCAAATCCCACTCCCCACAACTGTACACCACTACCATAGCCATTAGGGATGAAGGGGGGCACCTACATGTGGATACAGTGGGTTTTGGGGGGGTTTGGAGGGCTCCCATTTTCCACCACAAATGTAACAGGTAGGGGGGCATGGGCCTGGGTCCGCCTGCCTGAAGTGCACTGCACCCACTAAAACTGCTCCAGGGACCTGCATACTGCTGTCATGGAGCTGGTTATGATATTTGAGGCTGGCATAGAGGCTGGCAAAAAAATGTTTTTTTATATTTTTGGGGGGGTGGGAGGGGGTTGGTGACCACTGGGGAAGTAAGGGGAGGTCATCCCCCTTTCCCTCCGGTGGTCATCTGGTCAGTTGGGGCACCTTTTTGAGGCTTGGTCATGAACAAAAATGGATCATGTAAAGTCGGCCAAATGCCAAATGCTTTTTTCCATTATCGGCCAAAGCCAGCCATCTCTTAACCACGTCCCGTCCCGCCTTCGGTACACTGCCGGCATGCCCCCTTGAACTTTCGCTGGCTCTGCGACAGAAAGCAGTTGAAACCGGCCAAAATTGGCTTTCGATTATACCGAAATCAGCCCAGCATTGAATATCCGGCATCACCATGGACCGTGGACCACAATCTGAATATCAAGTCCTCTGTCTTTTTCTTACTTTGATTGTCTGATTGTTCTTGAGTGATTGATTGAACGTTCCTATTATTTTATGACATTCTCTTCTTAGCTTTTACAATTTTATTTATTATATTGTAAACTGGTTCAAATTTGGTTCAAAGGGAAGCGGTTTAGTAAACCTAATAAATGACAAATGATAAGCTGAAAACATCCTTATGGTTTTAAGCTTTTTGTGGGGGAGGGGGAACACGGAATAGGTTTGTTGATGTCTTATATACTGTATATTTTCAGTTTCATTTGAACTTTTTAATTTTCATTATTGATTCTTTGTATTGGTTATGCTTATTATAGTTGTCAATTTACTGTACTCTGCCAAGATTGCACTGTGTGCACATTGTATGGAATATGAACTGTATTAAATAAATCATTCTATGTAGCATGCTGACATTTGGTCATTTTACGATTGTTATGCTGTTAATAGAATGTAAGTTGCATATGTCAAGTTATACATGTACACCGCCTTGAGTGAACCTCTTCATAAAGATGGTTAATAAATCCTGATAAATAAATAAATGTGTGGTCCCAGCACGTCACTTCATTCTAATTAAAATATGGGTCATTAATTGGGACCCTCTGCAGCTTTTTTTTCAGCTGGGTTCCAACCCAGTTGCAAGTATATGTTTAAGTCCCATTTTTCTTTATTTGAAAAACTGATTTTTCATTATTTGAAAATCAGTTTTTTTCCATGTGGTAGTGTATCAAAAGTACAGAAAGATAGATATCGAGCTTGTGGTCTGTCTCATGTTGCTGGCTAAGGGGCCCTTTTACACAGCAGAGGTAAGCCCAACGCGGGCATACCGCTCGCTCTTCCAGGACTACCGCTGGCCCAACTTGGCCGCCGATGGTAGCCCCACCCCGAGCGTGCGCCGTTTTCTGAGGGGAAAAGAAAACCCCCAGAAATGGTTTGCATAGGGGTAACCCGGCAGTAATTGGGCATTACTGCTCACTGCCTGGTTACTGCCGGTTTAGCGTGGGAGCCCTTATCGCCACCTCAGTGGGTGGTGGTAAGGGCTCCCTGTTGCATGGCCATGCGGTAAGAGTTCTTTTACTGCATGGTCACGTGTGCCTGGGGTCTTTTTACCTGCTGCAGTAAAAACGACCTCCGTCGCTAGTGCAGGACCCTTTTTCCCACAGCTTGGTAAAGGGACCCCTAAGATTCTAAAGAAATCAATAGGGCTGCTGAACCCCCATGCTGATTCTTACTCATTGTTCCTTTATCTAGGTGTGCAGTTACCCTGTCCTGTCTTCTGGAATTCTTAAATTTACAAGTCTGTAGTTGTCTGGTTCTGTTTCAAATAGCTTTCCTTTAGGACATGGTCACTACACATTTATTTATTTATTTGATACATGCATCCCACATTATCTGAATTCTTTCTTCCTTCAGCCTGAACCTATTGGTCCTTAGTACATTCCTGAAAGATGAAGTATAACACTCGAGCAACCGCATTACTCATCAGTATTCTTGCATAAATTACATCTGGTCCCGGTGCCGGTTCCATGCCTTATTTTCTTCGTCCATCCTTGGGTTATGCAAACCTCGTTCTGTTTAATGTTAATGTCTAGAGCTCTCCATGGTCTGTTTTCCTCTAGTGACCTTTCAACTGTAAAAACTGAAGAAGAAAAGAGATTTAGCACTTTTGCTTTGTCCTTATCGCCATTAAATATGTTTCTCATTGCATCCACGAAAGGACTGATAGCATCCTTTTCACCCTGCAGTAAGAGTGACTCAGGAGCAGTCCAGCAGAACTAGTGATTAATTTGACATATATCCTAGTGGGATGCGACTGGCATTATATGCAGAGCGGCAGAAGAGGGACCGCTGCAACCATCACTCATCCGGTGACACAGGATAGTATCATCCAAGCAGACACATGCAATGTACCATCATCCGGAATACATATACAAACCAGTCAAGCAGAGCAAAAAAGAAATTGAAGTGTGGCGAGGAAGGGCGGGAGCTGAACCGACCTCTCCATCCCAAACACAAAAGAAAGAGGAAGAGAGGGAGATGCAGTGTCAGCAGGCATTAACACCTTCACTGTAATAATAACAACATTTACAGCTTGCATTAAAGTATTTCCTGATTCATTTTGGAAAAATGAATCGCCTCAGTATAAAAAAAAGTAATTTTATTGAAGAAGACACTGGAAACAAAGAAATAGCAGATCTAACTTAACACTAGAGAGCCAAGCGACAGCCACGACAAAGAAAATGTTCCACTCAATGTGGAAGCTCAAACGCATGAAGCAATTCTTCCCGAGGGAAACATTTCTCAGCCTTGTACACAATCAATGGTACTAAGCCATGTAGACTACTGCAATGGAATTTATGCGGGATGTAAAGAACAAACCTTAAAGAAACTTCAGACCGCTCAAAACACGGCAGCTAGGTTTATCTTCGGAAAAACGCAATTTGAAAGCGCAAAACCCCTCCGCAAAAAACTACACTGGCTCCCAATCAAAGAACGTATTGCTTTCAAAATCTGCACTCTGGTTCACAAAATCATCTACGGTGAAGCCCCGGGATACATGACAGACCTGATCAACCTACCAACTACTACTACTTATCACTTCTATAGCGCTACAAGGCATGTGCAGCACTGTACACCATACACAAAAAGACAGTCCCTGCTCAAAGAGCTTACAATCTAAATAAGACTGGTAAACAGACAGAACAACTAAGAGGTAGGGGATTAAAGAGGTGGGGTACAGGGCAAGTGATTAGAGGTTAGGAGTCAAAAGCAGTGTCAAAGAGGTGGGCTTTTAGCCTGGACTTGAAAACTAGAAAACTAGAAACACATCCGAATCAACACGAACGTACCTAAATCTGCACTACCCAAGTTGCAAAGGACTCAAATACAAATCAACCTACGCATCCAGTGTTTCCTACATAAGCACACAACTGTGGATCGCATTACCAAAAGCCTTGAAAACTACGTACGATCACCTAAACTTCCAGAAAACACTAAAACCTAACCTGTTTAAAAAGGCATACCCTACCGATCCAACTTAAATGCCTGATCGCTGCAACACAACAAAACTAAAGTACGTAATGGACATAACACAACTCTTCCGTTATACGATGCCCTAATGTGGCTGTACCACATGAACTTTATCTTACCACAACATCACTATGTATTTGTTCACACCGGAGTCTGCAAACGCCTCTCCGGTACTATGTAAGCCACATTGAGCCTACAAATAGGTGGGAAAATGTGGGATACAAATGTAACAAATAAAATAAATAAATAAGATATGAGATACCTACTACTGACAGCATGGAGGTGGAGGTCTAAAGGAGCAGGAGATGAAAGGGAATGTCTGTAAGGGATTGGTCTCATTAATGCATTAAAAAAGATGGGGGTCAATATTCAGACTGTGGGAGGGAGCCCAGCTAACTCCTGGAATCAACGATCAGCCCAGATATTCAATGCTGGGCTGTTTCCAGTGACTGGCATTGAATATCCAGTTTATTTTTGCCAGTTTAAACTTAACTGGCTACATCGGCATACGAGGATAGCCAGTTAACTTTAAACCAGCCAAAGATATACCAGCTATTTAAGCGGCCCAATGCGACTACTTACAATAGCCGGATATGGATTGAATGTTCGGAGATAGCCAGCTATATCACGCGATATAGCCATATATCTCCTAGATGCTAACCAGGAACATTCAGTGGGGGATAACTCGCTATGGTTTTGAATATTGGGGGGGGGGGGGGGAATTGAGGGTAATTCTGTACAGATTGCCTAAAGTTAGGTGCTGAGATGATGCACTTCTATATCAGCAATTACACACAAGCTAGCTACCCCTCCCAGAACAGGTAGGTTCCAGACTGGAAGGCCTTCCTAATGTACCACTCCTGCTCTGAAAACCCAGAGTTATTCAACCACCAATGAAATTCAAAAAAAAAGTCATCCCATAATAATTCGCCAGGGGTTTCAGGTCTGTCTTACTGGCTACTCTCACACTCAGGGTGAAGTGGAAAAGAAGAGAACTATTATAATTCTCAGCAGTTCCTTAGCGTTCTCTTTAATGTCCTTACAAAAGGAAATAAAAATGCAAAATTCCCATCCATTTTTTTCAATAGATAAAACAGTTCAATAGAATGACTGATATATGCAAATTAGGCATTCTCCCAGCTTATGCAAATTCAGTAAAGTCTCTCCACAGTGTTTAGCCAGGTGCCTTAAGATTCAAACAACAAAAACAAAACATCCAAAGCTTCCTTCAGCCTAGCCCTTTTCAAAACAAAAGGGAGACAAACATTTAAATCACAAAGTCCAGTTTCCCTTTTCTTTCCTAGGGAACACAAGCAGGGAAAAGGGAGAAGGCCACCACACACTTGCTTCCTTAGCCTGCTACCTCCACATCTGGCCTTCCTTCAAAAGGAAGAGAAAAAGAAAGAAAAAAAATAGAAAAACTCACTTTAAGTCTCAAAAAGGTTCAATCTCTGTGTCCTCTTGGCTGGCCCGTTCAGCAGTATTCCATTTGTTCTTCTTCTTCCTCACTGTCCCACACTATCTCAGTGTCCTCTGGAAGCTTCCTCTCCTCCTCCTCTATCCAGGGAATACGGCCCTAAATGTTCTACCTCTTAGTCTACCTTTCTGTGATTGGACTCTTGTGTCTGGGCTTCTTATTGGCCAAGAGTAAACTGGATTTCTCCTCCTACCCCTCCCCCAGGGTGAAAAATCTTCACGCTCCTTTACAGGTTTCTATTCATAGGTGTTCCTCCCCTGCGCTTGAGCATTATACGTAAGGGGCCTGCTGTTTTGACCCGGCTTTTCTAAGTGCTCTGGGAATTTATAGCGGGGGGGGGGGGGGCTTCTTAGCTTACCCTCCCTAATCTGGGACCCCCAGTCTTTGCCACAGCACATAATTGCCTTTATAGAATATTAGCGAAAATCATAACTTATGCACAAACACTTAGATATGGCTGCTTATACCGTGTCAATGGCCGGTGTACGTCTGCGACTAAATGTTACAGTTGTGCGCCTAACTGTCGGTATTCTATATCCTTAGCATATAAGCACTAGACACGCCCCTGACTTGCCCATGCCCCTCCCACATCCACAACCCCCTTGTAGCTATGCACTATAGTATTTCTGTATCAAGAATACCGACCAAGTGCAGTTACAAGCGTAACTGCAATTAGTGACAATTAGCACCAATTTATCTCCAATAAATTGTTGTTAGTGCCAACTATCAGCATTAAAGTTGCGTGTATAACTGCAAGAATTCTATAACATACATGCACAATTTTGCATGCTAACAAGGGGGATTGTTAGTACTATTTTGAGTAAGGGTAGGCATTCTATGGCCCATGGGCCGGATGCGGCCTGCCATTGAATTTAATGCAGCCCACGAGATCATGGGAAGTATACATAGAAAACATCATTAACCAGTGTTTTGGCAATTTTATGTACTGTATTTTGCAAATATTTTCAGAACAGCCACTCTAGCAGGTTGCTTCCGTTATTTTTATTTACATTTTTACTTATTTATTATCACAGAAGGTCTATGGAGCTCTGTGCATTTTGGTTCCAACATTGCATAATGTTGTTGTGGTCTACTAAAGATAGTACTGGCATTCACGCAACCCTCTGTGTATAAAGGTTGCCCATCTCTGGTTTAGAGAGAACTTTGCCCCACAGTACAGCTTGAGTTTTAGCTACTGCTTGGTCACTGGATGCTCTGCCAATTCATATTTTTAAGGATGTTGCGCAAACTCTATCATCCTTCACATGATCAATAATTCTTTATCCAAAAGGTTGATCCCTCAGAATCTTACAGTAACAATAGTTATGGGCAGTCACTAGAAACAACCTATGAAAACAGCAGGAAAAACAAATTTAAGACAAGTGTCATCTTTAGAAAATAGTATGCACTGTTTGAGAAATTGTGTGTGCATGCACTTCAGAAGTGATTGGTGGAAACTGTTGGTTTTTTTCAGCTGGTTGAAGGGACAAATTAAAGAGCAGAAGATTTTATGGACTATTGTTTTTAGGATATATTTTGTATAGATGAGTGATTTTTGTTTTTATGTGTTTGTTTTAGTGTATCAGTTATGATTATGTATGTAATTTTTGTTATCTGCATGTAGTTTAACATTGTAAACTGCTCTGATAATCTCTCTCTTGAGCAGTCTATTAAGCAGTGGCGTAGCCACAGGTGGGCCGGGGCCCACCCAATTAGGGTTCAGGCCTACCCAACAGCAGCACACGTATTAGCGGTAGCAGGTGCGGATCCCAAGCTCCGCTAGCAGAAGACTTCCCCTGATGGTAATGAAAACGCTATTCTCCAGGATACCAGCACCTGCGCATGCTCAGTTTTCAGCGCGTGCCTGCTGCAGACTGCTAAGGTGGAAAGAAGCGCTTTCCCGCCAGCTGAGATTTTTTTTTGGTGGTGGGTGAAGAGGACAACACTTGGTGCCCACCCACTTCTTGCCTAGGCCAACCCCAAATCTGTGGTCTGGCTACGCCCCTGCTATTAAGTTTGCAATAAATTTGAAACTAGTTAATTATGCAGAATATAAATCAATAACCTAAACTAACTAAACTAAACTATGTACTTTCGACAGTGCACACTCTTCTCAAGCAGTGCACATTATATAAACTGTGGAGTCAGGTCACTGGTAGGGCATCCCTGATTGATTGATAATTGGCATCTGTGGTAGGGCACTTTAATTTTTTGCATCCTCATTCCCTTTGGAGTCGGGTAGGGCACTTTTGCACCCTCACTGTTTGCCAGTTTGCCTCTGCATCCCCGTTGGCTGCCTACGGAAAAAGCATAAACAAACGGGTAGGAAAAGGGGACATTACAGTTTCTAAAGCTTTCTATTTGCCAGTGTTGTGCTGATGGGTTGTCCTGGGGGAGGAGATTTATTTATTATTTTATTATTATTTATTAGGATTTATTTACCACCTTTTTGAACGAATGCATGTTTTACTGAATCTGTCAATCATTGCGTAAGCTTTTTTATTTTTATTATTATTATCTGAAATCCAAAAACAATATATATATGGCAGTTCTTGCAGGCTGTTGCATTCAGCATTTCCTTTCATGGCCACCGACCTGTGTTCCAAAGTGAATGGAAGTTCACTATGGCAGAGGACATTGTAAGTCCACAACATTCACAGGTGGACCTGAGTTGATGGAAAAGTTATGGTTCCTTAAGATTAGCCTCCCTGTGCTGGGTTTCCCTGAAATTCCATATCAATTGATGAGGATTGATGCATACCATGCCTCTGCGCACCCTAATGGAAAAGAGACTGCACTATATTCTTTTGGTTTTAGCAGTATATCAAATAAAGATGATACCTGACAGACGATACAGCACCAGGCCTGCCTCCCTCCCTCCCAGCACCAGGCCTCCCTCCCATCCAGCACCCAGTAGCACCCAGCACCAGGCCTGCCTGCCTCCCTCCCTCCCAGCACCAGGCCTGCATCCCTCCCTCTTCCAAACCGACGAAGCACCAGGCTGCCCGCCCTCCCTCCCAGCACCTCCCAGCACCAGCGCTCGCCCTCCCTCCCAGCACCTCCCAGCACCAGCGCTCGCCCTCCCAGCACCTCCCAGTACCAGTGCTCGCCCTCCTCCTCCGAAATTGAAAAGGCATCGGCAGCTGCAGCGAAACGCGGTGTGGTCTTCGCTCGGCGCGCCTTTGCTTCGCTTCTGTCTCTCAAACTCGGGACCAGAGCTTGAGAGACAAGCAAAGACCGAAGGCACGCTGAACGAAGACCACGCATTTCGCTGCAGCTGCCGACGCCTTTTCAATTTCGGAGGAGGAGGGCGAGCGCTGGTACTGGGAGGTGCTGAGAGGGAGGGAGGGCGAGCTCTGGTGCTGGGAGGTGCTGGGAGGGAGGGCGAGCGCTGGTGCTGGGAGGTGCTGGGAGGGAGGGCGGGCGGCCTGGTGCTTCGTCGGTTTGGAAGAGGGAGTGAGGGCAGGCGGCCTGGTGCTCGGAGGGAGGGAGAGTGGGTGGAGCGGACCGACGGCGCGCGTGCCAAAGGAGAGGGCTCTGCATGCCCTCTCTGGCACGCATGCCATAGGTTCGCCATCGCTGCTCTAGGATAACCTTACGGCAACTTGCCCCACCGTCTGATGATGTCATGTCTGGACGTTAAGTTGCCATCAGGAGGTTGTGACCAAAAGGGGTGAATCAGAGGGGTTTACCCTTGGTGTTCCCCTTTGCTGACCCTAGTAGGTCCTGAAGCATGCCTTTATCCTTTGGGATGTTAGTTTTGGTCCAGGATGTATTTAGTTAGTATGTGCTAGTAAGTTGAATTTTTATGATTTACTACTTTTTATTATAGTGTATGATATTTAATTTTATACTTATATTGTAATTACATATTATATTATAATGTTGTACCAATTGTGTATTATGCTTTGTTGGATTAGAAAGCCAGGTTATAAGTCTAAAAAATGGAAAACCAAACCAGTGGCATCATCAATCAAAAACATAGCAGCACACCACAGACAAAACAACAAAATGAAAAATAAAACAGCATAATAACCACTAGCTTTGTCACCAGCTCGCCACATCTCCTAAAAAAGAAACTCAGAATACACTCCCTCAAATTCTATCCCCCCTCCCCAATTTCTCTTGTCAGCTAACCATAAAGTCATTCCTCAAAAGTCCTGTGCAGACATTCTACATGACAGCCATGCCCATGCTGATATGGTTCAGTAAAGAGAGAATTTTTATGCCCCCCCCCCCCCATCCCTAATATTCTTCATTAAAATGCTTTTGAAATGTTTCTATTTGGAAGTATAAGAACTTCTTAGAGTCAGCACAGATATCACTCCGCGACATAAGCACCTAGGATGATAATGCAACTTGCTATTTACTTACCAGCATTTTATAAAACCTGACATCTGTCCAGATAGCATTAGTGGACAGTTACTAGAAACCCTCTCAATAAATGTTTGTGATATAGGGTATGATATAGGGTATTCTCATCTCTTCCTACATTCCTCCCAGGGAAGTCCGTTCACTGGGTAAATCTCTCTTATCTGCACCCTTCTCCTCCACCGCTAACTCCAGACTCCGTTCCTTTTATCTTGTTGCACCATATGCCTGGAATAGACTTCCTGAGCCGGTACGTCAAGCTCCATCTCTGGCCATCTTCAAATCTAAGCTAAAAGCCCACCTTTTTGATGCTGCTTTTAACTCCTAACCCTTATTCACTTGTTCAGAACCCTTATTTTATCATCCTCACTTTAATATTCCCTTATCTCTTGTTTGTCCTGTTTGTCTGCCCTAATTAGATTGTAAGCTCTGTCGAGCAGGGACTGTCTCTTCATGTTCAAGTGTACAACGCTGCGTACACCTAGTAGTGCTATAGAAATTATAAGTAGTAGAATACAGGAGCAGCAGAACACCTTTTTGGTTGAGGAGGGGCCAAGCAAATTAATCTCTGGCCTCATCCCCAGGCAGTTGCTGTGTGGAGCACAGTATGATCAGGCCATGGCCCCAGTAGCTCACCCCATTCCTCTGCCTATGGTAGAAGGTTCCCTGAAGCACACATTTCCTTTACTTAGACAATTATCCTAGGGCACAAATAAATTGCATCGGCAAAACAACAAGGTAAATAGAAAGCAAACATTTAATGTACAAAATCCCTCTTACATTTTAATTGAAGAAGTGAACCATAATATTGGTCTAGCAGGAAAAATCTAGAAGGAAAGACTGGCTAATAATTTACTTCTTCATGTTGGAGTTAACAAGTTAGAAGGTGATATGTTAGCAGTCTTAAGAAGATGGACGAGGTGAACCACGTTCTTTTGCATTATTTAACTGAGAGTGACTGAATAGGACCAAGGGGTATCTTCTAAAGCTAAGGGGGTTATCAATCTATTGAGAACTAGTAGGTAAACACACAGCGATAGAGGATTTCATTTCCCTTGCTAATGTTTTATTCACAAGGACATATATATACCTCCAATGTGGCAAACACAGATTAGTTTTATATTCCGTCCCCAGCACAAGGGTAAATCCATGTGACTTTTGTTCAATTTAATCAAGTTGCACTTTTCTGGACATTACTTAGACAGCCAAATGTTCTCAAGATTTTCCCATTAAAAAAAAAAAATATATATATATATATATATAGTGCACTCCATTTAAGTGCACGTTGAATAAGCTCATGCTCTGTTTAACTGCATGCCGTACTTCAGTCCCGTTTTTGGCACCATCAATTTCTATGGGGACAAACTTCGGTTTAGCGCACCACTGATAAGTGCAAGATTCGCTTATATGCATGGTTTAAGATCACTCCTCTGCAGGAAAGACTCCGCATAAGCTCACGCATGGAATTTGGAAGCTGATTGGCATGTGACAAGGGGCGATAAATTTGAAATCTCATTGGTTAACTGCCACAGTTGTTAGAGTGTACACTGGAGTCGTCGTCATCGTCATCGCGCAACTGTAAGACTTTAACACTAGCTGAACGAATAGAAGTTCTTTAAAAATTAGAAAACAAAGACAAGCATCTATTGCTAAAGAATATGGTGTCAATCCCAGTCAAAATTCACGTATCTTGAAGCAGAAAGATCAGCTTCTGGAAGACTGGCAAAACAATACATATCCACACAGGAAACATAAACGGGCGGGAAAAGCTGATGATGTAGAAGATGCTCTTCTTCGGTGGTTTTCTCAAGTCAGAAGTAGACAGTTTCCTGTCAGTGGTCCACTGCTTATGGAGAAAGCTAATCAACTAGCTGAAAGTCTTGGACTAACTGAATTCAAAGCCACTGTTGGATGGTTGGAAAGATGGAAGGAGAGGAACAACATAAAATTCAAGAAACAGCATGGTGAAAAACAAGACGCTGATGACTTTGGTGCTGAAAATTGGGTTGTTTCAGTTCTTCCTACCATCTTGAATGAGTTTGCACCTCGTGACATTTTCAATGCTGACGAAAACGGTCTCTACTGGTGAGCGATTCCTGATTACTGACTACGTAGTCTGTTACCGTTAGATTGTAAGCTCTCTTGAGCAGGGACTGTCCCTCCCCGTGTTTAAACTTGTACAGCGCTGCGTAACCCTGGCAGCGCTATAGAAATGCTAAGTAGTAGTAGTAGTAGTAGTGATGGAACACTTGCATTCAAACAAGCCGAAACTACAGGAAGTAAAACGTCGAAGGACCGACTGACGATCCTCCTTTGCTGCAATATGGATGAGAGTGAGAAGTTGGAACCCCTCGTCATTGGAAAGAGCAAACAGCCCTGTTGCTTCAAGAACGTTAAGCGACTTCCTGTGTCATAAGAGGCTAATGCAAATTCATTCCCTCTGGCTATCTGTTCTGAACCGTCTTTCAAAAATGTTAAAATAGCCTTAAAGGTGGGGGTGGAAGGGAGGCTTCAGACCATAAAGGGAGGGGGAGGGGGTACACACTCACTCTCACTCACTCTCTGTCTATCACATACACTGTCTCTGGCACACTCTCTATTTATCACACTCTACATCTCTCACACACATTCTTTCTCTCAAACATACACTCCGAGGAAAACCTTGCTAGCGCCCGTTTCATTTCTGACAGAAACGGACCTTTTTTACTAGTTTTAAATATTAAACAATATTCTAGATATTAAACTTTGTTGTGCAGCTAAGTAGGAGCTGATGGTTGTTTGTGGGGCTGCTGTTTACTATTCCTTAGAATCTGCTGCCCTAGACAACTGCCTAGTCTTGTCTAATGATTGGGCTGGCTAGTGGGGGGGGGGGGGGGGAATCCCTTGCAGTTGCAAGTGAAGGCTCATAACACTAGATTCAGCCAGAGAAGCAAGAGGAAACTATAGGGTCAAAATGTCTCAACCAACCAACCAAATGATATTAAATTTAAACTAGAACAGACAGCCAAAGAGACTATTTCTAAGACACCAATTAGATACAGTGGTGGAAATAAGTATTTGATCCCTTGCTGATTTTGTAAGTTTGCCCACTGACAAAGACATGAGCAGCCCATAATTGAAGGGTAGGTTATTGGTAACAGTGAGAGATAGCACATCACAAATTAAATCCGGAAAATCACATTGTGGAAAGTATATGAATTTATTTGCATTCTGCAGAGGGAAATAAGTATTTGATCCCCCACCAACCAGTAAGAGATCTGGCCCCTACAGACCAGGTAGATGCTCCAAATCAACTCGTTACCTGCATGACAGACAGCTGTCGGCAATGGTCACCTGTATGAAAGACACCTGTCCACAGACTCAGTGAATCAGTCAGACTCTAACCTCTACAAAATGGCCAAGAGCAAGGAGCTGTCTAAGGATGTCAGGGACAAGATCATACACCTGCACAAGGCTGGAATGGGCTACAAAACCATCAGTAAGACGCTGGGCGAGAAGGAGACAACTGTTGGTGCCATAGTAAGAAAATGGAAGAAGTACAAAATGACTGTCAATCGACAAAGATCTGGGGCTCCACGCAAAATCTCACCTCGTGGGGTATCCTTGATCATGAGGAAGGTTAGAAATCAGCCTACAACTACAAGGGGGGAACTTGTCAATGATCTCAAGGCAGCTGGGACCACTGTCACCACGAAAACCATTGGTAACACATTACGACATAACGGATTGCAATCCTGCAGTGCCCGCAAGGTCCCCCTGCTCCGGAAGGCACATGTGACGGCCCGTCTGAAGTTTGCCAGTGAACACCTGGATGATGCCGAGAGTGATTGGGAGAAGGTGCTGTGGTCAGATGAGACAAAAATTGAGCTCTTTGGCATGAACTCAACTCGCCGTGTTTGGAGGAAGAGAAATGCTGCCTATGACCCAAAGAACACCGTCCCCACTGTCAAGCATGGAGGTGGAAATGTTATGTTTTGGGGGTGTTTCTCTGCTAAGGGCACAGGACTACTTCACCGCATCAATGGGAGAATGGATGGGGCCATGTACCGTACAATTCTGAGTGACAACCTCCTTCCCTCCGCCAGGGCCTTAAAAATGGGTCGTGGCTGGGTCTTCCAGCACGACAATGACCCAAAACATACAGCCAAGGCAACAAAGGAGTGGCTCAGGAAGAAGCACATTAGGGTCATGGAGTGGCCTAGCCAGTCACCAGACCTTAATCCCATTGAAAACTTATGGAGGGAGCTGAAGCTGCGAGTTGCCAAGCGACAGCCCAGAACTCTTAATGATTTAGAGATGATCTGCAAAGAGGAGTGGACCAAAATTCCTCCTGACATGTGTGCAAACCTCATCATCAACTACAGAAGACGTCTGACCGCTGTGCTTGCCAACAAGGGTTTTGCCACCAAGTATTAGGTCTTGTTTGCCAGAGGGATTAAATACTTATTTCCCTCTGCAGAATGCAAATAAATTCATATACTTTCCACAATGTGATTTTCCGGATTTAATTTGTGATGTGCTATCTCTCACTGTTACCAATAACCTACCCTTCAATTATGGGCTGCTCATGTCTTTGTCAGTGGGCAAACTTACAAAATCAGCAAGGGATCAAATACTTATTTCCACCACTGTATGATGGGTAGAGGAGCATTGTTATATCTTTAGCATATTAAATGGTGGTCTGTGATTCCATCCTTTTATTTTTAGCAAGAGAGTGGTAGCACAATATGCCGTGGAAAATAAATCAGAATAGACACAAACACTATTAATGTAATGAGAGTAATTAAATTGAGAATAATATCATCTCGGGGGTGCAGAGAGGATGGATTTCCTTGTATAAACGAGAATGAAACTGAAGCTCTGATCTGTCCCATAGGACTGAGTGTTACACTGTTTGCACTTGTTATTTTCATGTTTCAGTGATATAAGTCATGCAAATTTATCCCAATCTATTAACTTTATTTGTTTCAATATATCGCTATGCCTATATTCCTTTGTCCAGGGGGAGCATCTATCTCTACAGCCTATTTGCTTAATTTATTCCAAAATATTTAAGAAAGGCTGGCTAGTAGAATTTTCAATCTACCATGATTATAAAGAAACAACTAGTTGCCAATTATTGCCTTTTATTTAGGGATCTATTTTGTAATCAGAGAAAGACCCTTGAGAGTGCTACATGGGCGGCTGGTGGGACGAGGTCAACTTAGCCGGTAAAGTTTGCCAAGGTAAATGTTCACTCAGTTCCTCTAAAGCAGTGGGCTGTTTCTAACCTTGACGATACAATATTTAATACATCCAGTCTTTATAAAAATATTATAGAGCACCTAATTAAGGGGTCCTTTTACTAAGCTGTGGCCTGCTGTAGTGCGAGCGCTTCTTTTGGGTGTGTACTGGGCCATTTTTTACCACATCTAGGAAAAAGGGCATTTTTTTTAAGGGACTGGAAAATGGACTTGTGCTAGAATTGATACCAGCATGCGCCCATTTTCGGCCTGAGACCTAGCGGTAAGGGCTCACGCGCTACATGTGTGTGCATGCCAACTGTCGATTAATGCCAGAAACATCGCTTGTGCTAGGAATTAAAAAAGAGATTTGTTCCGGCATTATGGGCATGTGCTAAACCTGAAATTACAACTGGGGAGGGGGGCGCTAGCCTGGTAATAGTCTCGTTTTGGCACGTGCTGCACATACGTAGAGCCTACCGCGCCTTTGTAAAAGGGCCCCTAAGAGATAAATTAGGGAAAACAAAGAGATGAAAATCTAGAGAAAAAAATGTCTTGTGTCTGTAGTCAAGGGGCAGCACCAGATAAGGCTGGCCACTGTTTTGATCATATGCAAGAACCGACAGCAGAGAGTAAATAGTTTCCTTCCTCCCGGTATTTAAAAAGTTAGCTGGCGGATTAGTGGACAAAACCAGCACATAAGCGGTTATGTCTGACAAGGCTGGACAAGATCAATATTCAGCAGGTGACGCACAACTGGATATTTGCGAAGACTGACTTTCGCAAGCCGGCTAAGATGGGGGGGGGGAGGGGGTCATGCTTACAAAACTAATATTCAGCGGGGCGTGTCCTGTCAGCGCCTGTCATATAGCCGGTTATATATAGGCCTGGTTTTCCGCCAGATATCCTTTTTCCGCTTTTGAATATTCCGGTCAAACTCGTAGTGGCAAAACCTGGCAATAGATATGTGAAGCTGCTATAATTCAGATTCGAATGTTCTCTCACTCGCAGTTCCTGGGTTCCTATCCCGTCTATTTTTTGAGATAACCATAATGAATATGTATGAGATGTATATATGAAAATGAATATGATAATGTGTCACAGCCCACATTCCCCCCCCCCCCCCCAAATGGACAGTCAAATTAGGAGGCCTATGCTGGGCAGTGTAACCCGTTTTTTTGTTCAGTCTATACTGGCCACCTAGCTATATGACCCACAATACCCTGATCTGGAAGGCAGCTGCCTTCCACTATATGGGTCATGGGTTCAAGGGTAGGGGAAGAAAAGTTAGATATTTTGTCTGTGAAATCAAAGGGCATGCAAAGGAATTATCTGGAATGCTGACAAAAGGTGTCAAAGTATCAGTGTGTACCAGCTGCAAAAAACCTCTGCTTGTACTCCGAGAACTTTACCCTACTCGGAATCCTTACAATTTTCCCTTCTCTATACTCTCCACTCTAGGATGTACCCTCTGAGAAGATGGCTACTAACACCAGTATGACATCCTCAGACACCCCAGGAAAAGCGCTACAATGAGACCCATCAGAGGACACGCTCTATAATAGAGCGCACATTTGGCCTGCTGAAAAGCAGGTTGTGTTGTCTCGATCGGACAGGTTGTGACCTTTAGCCCCCAAAAGGTGTGACATTTTTGCAGCTTGCTGCATCTTACATAACATCACTACCCAACGGGGAATAGCTTTTCCAGAGCAGAAGGCCACTGAAGATCAGGACAGAGGTTCTGCCTTTCACTAGGAGCAACCTGTGCCCATTGGAGACCAGCAGCTGCTGCTGCAGTAGAAGTTGTCAGGCAGAGATTGATACGAGAGGACTTTTAAATGAAAAGGTGAGAAATGTATTTACAAGTTACAAAAAAAGTAATTCAGAGGAGAAAACCAAATGGCAGAGATGTAAGCAGTGACCCCCACCCCTCCCCAATCCCTGTCTATGCTTTGAAACCACTCATCCCCCTTCCTCTTTACTGTGGTCCCCTCCACCTCCACCCACATCTACTGTCCCCTGTTCCTCTTTTTGTGCTCCTCCATCTCCCCAAAGGTCTTCTTCAGAGCCCTTGCACTGTGGCGCAAAGGTGCAGCTTCTGAAGCTATGCTGGCAGCATCCTCCTCCTGTTCCATGCCTTCCTCTGGCAGTGATGCAGCTGGTGGGTGCTGGGTGGAGGTGGCTGGCTCCATAAAAGTGCTCCCTGGTTGCCTCAGCACCTTCACCACCTATTCCAGGGAGGCTGCTATGGTGCCCAGTGCCCTTACTTGCCTCTGTGAAGACTGGACCAGCATCTCTGAAGCAGAGGCCTGCCTCTCTTGATACACCACCTTGTGTCCCTCAAGCCTGCCCCATCTCCCACCAGCTGTCTACTTAGTAGTAGCATCTCTTGTTAATCCAGTTGCACCTGGGTAGAATCGATGTCCTCCTCCTCAAGATCTCCCAGGATTGGCATTTCTAGGGGTGCTAGCTCAGGCCAATGCCTTCTGCTTGTGGCCCAGGAGCAGGTGCCTGGGGTTGCTCTCTCTCTCTCTCTGCTGTACATGGTGACGTCCACAGAGGCCTCTGGCAGAGGTTGTTCTGTGACTTGTGTTGTTGGGGGTGGTGGTACTGTGGCCTCCTCCTCTTCAGGGCCATTGCCCAACTACTGATGCCTCTCTTCCTATGCAGATGGTGGTGGTAGTGGCTCCCGGTCAGCGCCCCTGCTATGGTGCCCAATGCCCTGGGTGTGGCGTACCTGTGAGGACAAAAGATAGGACATATATGAGACACCTTGACATGGCTGCCATTACCATAATGGGGTCCAGATTGCTAACAGTTGTCCACTCATAACCTTGCACACCACTCTGTGGTATTATAACAGCAGCAATAGTAGTGCATAGTGTATGAAATGCATACATGCTCAACTGTATCGTACCTCTGCACACATTCCACAACCACCTATGACAATGCGCATTGGTGTACTGTGCCTGTCAGTGAATATCGCTGGCTGTGAATGTCTGCAGGGGTAAGCAGGACATCGGTGCTAGGTTCTCACAGGTAACACTTTGTGTCCCCCAACCTCCCCTAAGACCAATAGGTGCCAATGTGTATGCTAAGTCCAAGATTACTATCAGGCTTATTTTCAAAAGAGAAGGGCGCCCATCTTCCGACACAAATCAGAGGATGGGCGTCCTTCTCTCAGGGTCGCCCAAATCAGCATAATTGAAAGCCGATTTTCGGCGCCTTCAACTGCTTTCCGTCACGGGGATGACCAAAGCTCCTGGGGGCATGTTGGAGGTGTAGCAAAGGTGGGACTGGGGTGTGCTTAACAGATGGGCGTCCTCGGACAATAATGGAAAAAAGAAGGGCATCCCTGATGAGCACTTGGCCGACTTTACTTGGTCCATTTTTTTCATGACCAAACCTCAAAAAGGTGCCTGAACTGACCAGATGACCACCGTAGGGAATCAGGGATGACATCCCCTTACTCCCCCAGTGGTCACTAACCCCATCCCACCCTGCAGACCCAGGCCCATCCCCCCCTACCTGTTACACTTGTGGTGGTAAATAGGAGCCCTTCAAAACCCACCCGAAACCCACTGTACCCACATGTAGGTGCCCCCCTTCACCCCTTAGGGCTATGGTAGTGTTCTACAGTTGTGGGGAGTAGGTTTGGGGGGGGGGTTGGGGGGGCTCAGAACTCAAGGTAAGGGAGCTATGCACCTGGGAGCAATTTCTGAAGTCCACTGCAGTGCCCTCTAGGGTGTCCAGTTGGTGTCCTGGCATGTCAGGGGGACCAGTGTACTACAAATGCTGGCTTCTCCCATGACCAAATGCCTTGGATTTGGTCATTTTTGAGATGGGCATCCTTGGTTTCCATTATTGCCGAAAACCGAGGACGACCATCTCTAAGGACGACCTAAGGACGACCATCTCTAAGGTCGACCTAACTGTTGAGATTTGGGCGCCCCCGACCGTATTATCAAAACGAAAGATGAATGCCCATCTTGTTTCGATAATACGGGTTTTCCCGCCCCTTTGCCGGGACGTCATTAGAGATGGGCACCCTTAGAGATGGTCGTCCCCGTTCGATTATGCCCCAATGAGACCTGATATAGCTGTTCTGTTCTCTTCCAGGTGTCTTGTAATGGTGTTTTTCCTGTGACACACCTTAACACTCCAGGTACACTATTTATGCTGAATCCAGGTATCCACTTGGTGTGGTATATATGCCAGGGGCATAGCCAGACACCCAATTTGAGTGGGCCTGGGCCCAAGAAGGGTGGGCAGAAGAACTCTGCCCTGTCCAACAAGTGATTGGTCTCTCCCTCTCTCGCCTGCATGCCATATGGTCTCTCAAACATCCCCCCTCCCCCGCATACCTTTTAAATAGCAGATGTTCACCGGCAATGAGCAGCAACTAATACACACTGCTTAAGTTGGCCCCATAGCCTTCCCTCTGATGCAACTTCCTGTTTCTGCATAGGTGGGAATACATCAGAGAGAAGGCTGGTATGCAGGAGGGACAGTTGTTGGGAGTTTTCGACTGGTGGGGCTTGGAGATCCCTGCCAGCCACATCATAGGTATACTGCTACTGGGTGGACCTGAGTCCAAAGTGGGTGGGCCCGGGCCCATCCAGGCCCACCCTTGGCTACGCCATTGATATATGCCAATGATAATGCAGTTGTGCCCTACACATGTACCATGCATATCCACATACTATGTGATCCTGAGGCATATATCCCCTAGTATTCACATTTTTGAACTTCATACAGCCTTGTCTCTTAAACACCCATGAAATGTGCACATCTATGACCATGTGCCTTCAGACTGCCTTAACCCACAGAAGCTAGGATGTTGTGCATCTCTGTCACACAGCACTGTGAAGGCACATGACACATTTTCACATACAGCTAGTACCTGATCTCTGACTAGCATGTGAACAAACAAGGCATTGGCAGATAGAACACAACCACTACTGTGCAGTAGCAGGTCAGAAGAGAGACCAGTATGGCTCATGGTTACTCACCAGTCTCCTGAGGCTGTGAGCTGTCCTGGCCAGGTACCCCCTACCACGGCCACCTCCTCCACGGTTGCCAAGATGGGTTGAGGGGTGTTCTGGCATCTGTGATAATCGTCAATAATCCGTCCGAAAACAATCTGTGAAGTCCGAAACCGATGAAAACCGAGGCAATTATTTCCATATTAATCAATGTAAATCCAATTAATTTGTTCTAGACACTCCAAAATACATACAAAAACACATTTTATAGAGAATAAATATAGTCCCATGATGGAGCTAAAGAGTAAGGGTTAACTTATTAGCATGGGAAAGACTTAACAGGGACAATGAGATTTGAGCACATGTGATTTTATCTTACGTGCGTTGCGTTAGACGCACGGGGTGATGCTCACACAACGAGAAACAACGCCACAATGAGCAGGAGAATGCACGGGTCACCCTTTGTTTTTGCAAAATTAGCAGCGAGGTCACGTGGGCATGCCGACGAAATCCGAGACAAATTTTTCACGGAAAAAAACAAAAAAAACCGAAACCGACGATAACCGAAGTCAATGAAAACCGAGGTATTACTGTATAGCGTTCCTTGTGACTCTCTACTTTTGTTTTAAATCTTCCACTTCTCTATTGTGGTGGTGGAAGGCATTTATCTCCTCCGTTATTTGATGCTACAAACGCTGTCTCTCATGGACATCCCCCTACCGAGGACAATGTCCCTGTTCCTGAGGATCAGGTCGAGAGTCAAACTGGTTTTCGGGGGGGGGGGGGGGAATTTGCTTTTCTGGAAGCTGGCATCTTCCCTGGAGAACAAACATTTTCCCAAGTAACGGCAGGTTAGCTTTTTAAATATCATCACCTATATAGACGCTCAGCTAAATTGGGTCGAATTAGGCGGTTTTATAGGATAACCAGTTAAAGTTTGAATATCGGCTGTAGCTGAAACCGCTTATCCGCGGCTCCTGTAACCTCTACCCACCAATATTCAGCAGGCAGCCACAGCTAAGTTAACCAGCTGTAAATGAATATTGGCATGTATCTTTATGCAGTTAGATCAGTGTCTACTGGGAAAAGCTGCACTATAGCATCCAGAGTGTCCTGTGTGGTTTTGGCCAATAATCACTGGGGCATATAGAAGTGCCAAAATCAGGACAGAGGGTCTAGGTGTGGCTGGACACTAGACATTACTAGAAAAGAACATTAACAGATGAAGATAATGAGTAATGGCAGGTTCACTCCTGGTGCAGTTCGTTATGCTCACTGTTTCACTTTTCCATCTCACGGCATCTATCAGTTGGGAAGTGGAGCTACCGGGAGCCTCTGAATCTTCCAAGCGATGGGCTTGTGAGACAGTACAGGACCTCAGTTTGAAGTGGAGGAGTAGCCTAGTGGTTAGTGCAGTGGACTTTGATCCTGAGGAACTGAGTTTGGTTCCCACTGCAGCTCCTTGTGACTCTGGACAAGTCACTTAACCCTCCATTGCCCCTGGTACAAAGTAAGTACCTGAATATATGTAAACCGCTTTGAATGTAGTTGCAAAAACCTCAGAAAGGTGGTATATCAAGTCCCATTTCCCTTTCCCTTACACCCAGGGTTTCGAGGACATGAGGAGTGTTATTTCCACATGGTGGAGATGAAAACGGTAACGGATTTCAAACATGCGTGGGATACAAATCAAGGTAAGGTATACACATATGTTTGTCTTGTTGGGCAGACTGGATGGACCTTGCAGGTCTTTTTCTGCCGTCATCTACTATGTATGTTATGTATATAAACATAAAGGAATCCTGTTCAGAAGGAATGGATCCTCAGAGGCTTAGACGAGATTGGGTGGCAGAGCCGTGGGGGGAGGCGGGGCTAGTGCTGGGCAGACTTCTACGGTCTGTGCCCTGAAAATGGCAGATACAAATCAAGGTCAGGTATATACATAAAGTAGCACATATGAGTTATCTTGTTGGGCAGACTGGATGGGCCTTGCAGGTCTTTCTCTGCCGTCATCTACTATGTTACTATGAACATCTGTCAGCACTGTGTGCTCTGAGGAACATAGAATTTGGTGGGCACTGTGCTGTGAGTATTGTGATCTATTCTTACTGTACACCACCTTGAGTGAATTCCTTCAAAAAGGCGGTAAATAAATCCTAAAAAAAAAATATGATCCATGTCTGGGATGCACATTATGGGCTGCTGGGCAAAGTTTGGTAGAAAAATGTGAGGGGAAGAGGTTGGTATACAGGTCATCCCTGCATACCCTGCACCACCAGTATGTAAATCCTGATATCCAGTATTGGTCAGGTGTAATGTGAGGAACACCGAATGTCTTTGGGACAGTAGAGAAAAAAACAACAACATATTTCTAAATAGGCACATAGATTGACATCCCTATTGTGTTTCAAAAGGTACCACTGCAATAACTAAAGGCTGGCTGAACTCTGACAGTACAGTAGGTTGTATACTTTTCTATGCAGGGCTTATCCAAACACTGCAAGCCCTATTGTAGAACTTAGGAAAAATAGTGGGACGTGAAACTGCAACTGGTTAATCAGGGTACAGGTGTAGCCTAATGGTGAGGGCAGATGCTTATTATCTTAACTCTGAGGGGGTTCAACTCCCACTTTTGCAGCAGGCCCTCTTTATCTTCCCTTTGTTTTTTGCTGATGGTCATTGGTTCAAGCCTTATTGGTTTGCAGCATGTAATAATTGTTGTGGGTTAAAGCGTGGCCTTGAGTGGAAGAGTAGCCTAGTGGTTAGTGCAGTGGACTTTGATCCTGAGGAACTGAGTTTGGTTCCCACTGCAGCTCCTTGTGACTCTGGACAAGTCACTTAACCCTCCATTGCCCCTGGTACAAAAAAGTAAGTACCTGAATATATGTAAACCGCTTTGAATGTAGTTGCAAAATACCACAGAAAGGAGGTATATCAAGTCCCATTTCCTTTTCCCTATTTGAGATTCTACATGGAATGTTGCTACTATTGGAGATTCTAGATGGAATGTTGCTACTATTGGAGATTCTGTTGCTACTATTGGAGATTCTAGATGGAATGTTGCTACTATTGGAGATTCTGTTGCTACTATTTGAGATTCTACATGGAATGTTGCTACTATTGGAGATTCTGTTGCTACTATTTGAGATTCTACATGGAATGTTGCTACTATTGAGATTCTGTTGCTACTATTGGAGATTCTAGATGGAATGTTGCTACTATTGGAGATTCTACATGGAATGTTGCTAGTGGAGGAGTAGCCTAGTGGTTAGTGCAGTGGACTTTGATCCTGAGGAACTGAGTTTGGTTTCCACTGCAGCTCCTTGTGACTCTGAGCAAGTCACTTAACCCTCCATTGCCCCTGGTACAAAATAAGTACCTGAATATATGCAAACCACTTTGAATGTAGTTGCAAAAACCTCAGAAAGGCAGTATATCAAGTCCCATTTCCCTTTCTTTAATTGAATGTATATTGTGGTACTGTGTTTACAACAGAACAGAGGCTAAGATTAGGATATTCCCCTAACTATCCATATGAGTCCTGTCCTAGTAGCTGGAGCAGATTCCTTTGAACTTAATGTTGGGGATTCAAGTCTTGCCTTTTATTTTGGCTTCACATTTCTTTTCAGCAGGATTTGTTTTGGCTTCACATTTTATTGTGCATGAGGTCTGACTGGTACTACCCCCATATTTGCCGTGTTGAGCTGTAGCCTAAGGGTTACAGGAGCTGCCTATGAACCAACCCAGTAGGAATCTGGGATTTGGATTGAGCCATGCTGGGATTTGGGGAACTGTAAGATTTATGGTCTCATTTTCTGGGTAGTAATTGTACGATGTCAGTATTATTTTATTGCAGGTTTAGGTTCTCATATAATGTATGTTGCATATGTAATTCATGACACATTGTAAAGAACTCAAAATATAAATCAATACTGGTTGCTCTTTTCCAACATTTAATTAAGTGTAGGGGGAGGGAGGCCTGCATACAATGCAATACAACCTACTGTCCCCAAATGTTTGATACCTCGCCTAATATGTTAAACATTTGGGGACAGTAATGTTGTAGAGCATTCTTGGCAGGGATCGGGACCAACCCCCCAAAAATTTATTTTAGACTAAGATAGAATTTGAACCTATAACTTTTAGCTCTTTGTACAGGTACTTCAACAGCTGCTCTATCCAGTAGGATATATGTTCAGCTAGCTGAGTCCAAGGCTCATATACGCTGGGGGTGTTCATCTGCTGTGTGGCGGTCTGTCCGTCCACAAAAAAGACAGGCATTTAAAAGAAGCCTGGAGCCTGCCTCTGCGGGGCTTCTATTGGTCCAGATGGACCAATAGAAGTCACCATGGGAAAAGTGCCCAAGCCGCGACCGCGTCAGTAGAAACCGCCCAATGTCCCATGACCCGTGACATTAAAAAAAAATGTGGGGGAGGGGTTGAGGGAAACCCGCCCAATTCCATGAGAAATCTGCGAAATTGGCAACTACTGTAGTCCTTATCAAAGCAGTATTAAGGCCTAAGCAAACTAGGCATGTACCTCTTGGGCACAAAAAGTGTAGGGGTGACTTGTCAGTTGTGTTCAGGATTCTGCAGGCTAGGATTGCAAAATGTCTGGATGTATTCCATATTGTCAACATTTGTGCCCGATGTCTGTGTCAAAAGCCAGAAGGATGGCTAAGTGTGTGGATATTTTTCAGAGTTTAGCCCACTACAACTCTCCAATAATTCCGCCCCCCCCCCCCTTCCAGTGCAGAAGCTGTGGTATAATCCTGCCAATGGGAAGGATTCTTTCTAGCCACAGAAAGGATGGGCTGAGCTGCAAGGGCTCTGCACAGGGTCTATGCTGAGTACCAGTGTGTTCTGAGGCTGAGGGTGGGAGGAGAGTATTGAAAAGGAGTAGGACTAGGGTTACCATATGTCCCAGCTGTACCTGGACATGGCCTCTTTTTGAGGGCACAGCAGGGAGTCTGGGTGGGTTTTTCCAGCCTGTCCATTTGTCCAGGTTTGCTGGCATGCGGGCAGCCTGGCTGGCAGGCTGAGGCTGGCACTGGCAGGCCTCAGGGTGTCCTCCCCTCCCCTACCTTATTGTGCCCTGGTGGTCTAGTAGTGGCCTCTTTGGGGCAGGAAAGGACCTCGCTCTTTCCTGCCCCGCTCACTGCTGGTGCCACTTCAAAATGGCTGCCGAGACTTCAAGCGGAAAAAGAGAAAAAAACTCCAAGTGCAGAGGGGCAGGAGGATTATTCAACACCTACTGTTTTAGAGACCATTCCCTAATGGTGGATTTTCTGCAACACTGTCCTTCCTCACTTACCGACCTCATCTCTGTCTGCAGAAATTCTGATCTCCCTAGGAGTGTGCAACAGATGAGTATAAGTGACATTTGCATACATGTGTTACAAGAACCAAATATATATGTCTGTCTCATTGCCATCCTGGATCAATCAGGGCTGTAGCTGGTTGATAAAACCATGCATCTTTGAGAGGGATGTAGACTGACTTGTCCTTTGATGGTAAGTGGTGGCAGAATTATTCATGCTGTCCAATTGGCAAAGGTTTATAGAAGGAGAAGGGAGAAGAGGTGGAGAATATTGCACTTCCTGCTGCTTCACCATAGGGAATTAAATTCCCTGGCTGTGAAACTGGGAGTACTTTCTTTCGCTTGACATTATTCATTCACTGCTGATTCTGGACTGCACTCCTCTCTCCTTAAATGCCAGAATTTTTCACAGTGCACACCATTAAGCTGTAGAATCTGTTGCCAGAGGATGTGGTCAAGGCAACTAACCTAGTAGAATTCAAGAAAGGTTTGGACAAGTTCCTGCCGGAGAAGTCTGTAAAAATTATTTGCCAAGTAGACACAGGAGAGCCATTGCTCAGCTCTGGAAATGAGCTATGAGAATCATATCTATTTTATTGGATAGGTTGCTTGAGTGTGGCCCAGACTGACAAGATGCTGGGCTGGATGTACCTTGGTGTGACTCAGTATGGCTTTTTTAATGTTCTTAAGTCATCCTTTTTCCTAATATCTATTATTATTATTATTTAAAACTTCAGGTCCGATATTCAAAGTGATTTAACCTGGCAGGAGATGCCCTACCTTATAGAATAGTGCATAGTGCAATTAGGCTCTTAAATGTCAATTATTTATTCATGGATGCCAAATCAAACAATCCATGCCATTTTGAATCAGAATACTTGCATTAGCACTTCAAAAGTCTTTTTCAAGACCAACCCACTGTATTTTCGACTGTGAAGATTTTATATTGGAGACATTCAAATCCATTTATTAAACAAAAGACCCCTGAGGCAGGCCTTAGGCCGAAACACAGCACTGTGTCAGGTCTTTGATCAATAAATCTTCTCAAGCAACCAGATTGTCCTCTTCATCTCTGGAGTTTGTGGTCAATTTCCCACTTTTCCTTTTTACCTGTGAAGATCAGGACATATAATTCACCGAGTCTCAGCAAAGAGATCTGTCTCTCTTTTCTCCTGGGCTAATACTGAAGCAACTGCCAGCAGCAACTGCTGTGTAATTTCAAACTCCAGGCCAATTAGAGCCCAGTCAACAAGTTTTAAAAGTATACTGCTCACAGTACTATAGATTCACTTCTTCACTAAGTAAAACTAAAAGAGTGCATGCACTTTTCTATAACAGCTTTAACATAAAACATGCACTACCTGCTAGCCAAACTAGAGAAATGCACTCCAAGAGTTATTAAATGCAATTTTACAGATTTAAAACACACTATTCTGTCACAGCAACTTTTACCAAGTAGCGATAAAAGAGACCCTGTAGTAGTGTCAGCGTTCAGGTTTGCCATGCGCTGAAGCTGCCTTTTACCATCGCCCGTAAAAAATGTTTTCTGGTAAAGTGAAGGAGATTGGTATGTGCTAAGCAATGGCTTTGTCATGCAGCCATTGCCCTTACTGCATCCTAGACAACATGGTTTTACCAAAGGAAAATCATGCCAAACGAATCTCATTGAGTTCTTTGATTGGGTGACAGGAGAATTAAATCAGGGACGAGCTATGGACGTAATCTACTTAGATTTCAGCAAAGCTTTTGACACGGTTCCCCACAGGAGGCTCTTAAATAAACTGGATGGGCTGAAGATAGGACCTGAAGTGGTGAACTGGATTAGGAACTGGTTGAAAGTCAGTCGCCAGAGGGTGGTGGTGAATGGAATTCGCTCGGAGGAGGTAAAGGTGAGTAGTGGAGTGCCTCAGGGATCGGTGCTGGGGCCAATTCTGTTCAATATATTTGTGAGTGACATTGCCGAAGGGTTAGAAGGTAAAGTTTGCCTATTTGCGGATGATACTAAGATCTGTAACAGAGTGGACACCCGGGAGGGAGTGGAAAACATGAAAAAGGATCTGAGGAAGCTAGAAGAATGGTCTAAGGTTTGGCAATTAAAATTCAATGCGAAGAAATGCAAAGTGATGCACTTAGGGAATAGAAATCCACGGGAGACGTATGTGTTAGGCGGGGAGAGTCTGATAGGTACGGGTGGAGAGAGGGATCTTGGGGTGATAGTATCTGAGGATTTGAAGGCGACGAAACAGTGTGACAAGGCGGTGGCCGTAGCTAGAAGGTTGTTAGGCTGCATAGAGAGAGGTGTGACCAGCAGAAAAAAGGGGGTGTTGATGCCCCTGTATAAGTCGTTGGTGAGGCCCCACCTGGAGTATTGTGTTCAGTTTTGGAGGCCGTATCTTGTTAAGGATGTAAAAAGAATTGAAGCGGTGCAAAGAAAAGCTACGAGAATGGTATGGGATTTGTGTTACAAGACGTATGAGGAGAGACTTGCTGAACTAAACATGTATACTCTGTAGGTAAGGAGAAACAGGGGTGATATGATACAGACGTTCAAATATTTTAAAAGTATTAATCCGCAAACAAACCTTCTCTGGAGATGGGAAGATGGTAGAACGAGAGGACATGAAATGAGATTGAAGGGGGGCAGACTCAAGAAAAATGTCAGGAAGTATTTTTTCACGGAGAGAGTAGTGAATGCTTGGAATACCCTCCCACGGGAGGTGGTGGAAATGAAAACGGTAACAGAATTCAAACATGCGTGGGATAAGCATAAAGGAATCCTGTGCCGAAGGAATGGATCCTCTGGAGCTTAGTCAAGATCGGGAGGCGGGGATAGTGCTGGGCAGACTTATACGGTCTGTGCCAGAGCTGGTGGTGGGAAGCGGGACTGGTGGTTGGGAGGCGGGGATAGTGCTGGGCAGACTTGTACGGTCTGTGCCAGAGCCGGTGGTTGGGAGGCGAGGATAGTGCTGGGCAGACTTATTTGGTCTGTGCCCTGAAGAGCACAGGTACAAATCAAAGTAGGGTATACACAAAAAGTAGCAAATATGAGTTATCTTGTTGGGCAGACTGGATGGACCGTGCAGGTCTTTTTCTGCCGACATCTACTATGTTACTGTGTTACTATATGTATTTGATTTGAACTGGCCACCTCTGGATTGCAAGACCGGTGCTCTAGCCACTAGGCTGCTCCTCCACTCCATTGAAGGACTACCTTTAGGGGCATCTGTTCGACTCGAATGAAGAGGTGAAAAAGACTGTGAGTAGCTGGTTGAAGAGATAAGATGTGCAGTTCTTTCGTGACGGTGGCTTTCAAAAACTTTGTCCATCGTTGGCAGAAATATGTGGCAAATGGTGGCATCTTCGTAGAAAAAGAATAAATTTCAAGCATTGTTTTAATTCTGTATTTATACAATATCTTCATTTATACCAAAGTTATGGCGGTGGAGGCATTACTTTTCATTCAACTCTTGTACTCTAGGCAGCAGGATGGGGTGGGCCATAGATGTCATGGCCCCACCAATGTTTTGACCAATAAACCATCAGCAACTAGAGAGCTTGGGGGCAAGACTGGAGATTGGTTTGTTTGGCCTCTCCAAATAGATGTTCCACTATGACCCTGCATACTGTACATATCCATTAAGATGCGCATTTAAATTTTCCAGAAGTTAAAAACAGGGTTCATTTGCATACACATAGGCATGGACTCATTTATTTACTGAGGGCCCCTACGTGCGCCCAACGTGCGCCAAATTGGAGTTACCGCCCAGTTACCGCGTGGCCCTTGTGGTAATTTCAATTTTGGTGCACGTCCGCTACGCGCATCTGGAAAATAATTGTTAATGTCAGACGTGTATATTGGGCACACGCCAACTGGCATCTGACACGCGTAGGTCATTACCGCTCAAATTCTTTACCGCTTAGTCTGTGGCTGGCGGTAAGGTCTCAGACCCAAAATGGACACGTGGCAATTTTGATTTTGCCGCACATTCATTTTCGGCAACAACAAGAAAAGAAAAAGGCCATTTTTACAGGTGCCCTGAAAAATGATTCTGCGCGCGCCCAAAACCTGCACCTACACTACTGCAGGCGATTTTTCAGCGCGCCTTTGTAAAAGGACCCTCAAATGTCCTTTGAATGTATACTACTGGTGCGTGATTTACAAAATATATTTATTAAACTTGATAATGTACTTACAGTAGAGCGAAAGCACAAAGGCAGATTACAGTCTTATGCGCAAACGATATACAGTCATTAAATAAAATATATCAATATGCATCAACAGCATACGTATCTTCCAAGAACACTTGTGTGAACAGCTTTTACTAATTTTCAAAATTTCAAGTACTGCTATAAAAACGTGTTCTATCAAAACTGTCAGTGTAACGTCTCTGTACAAATATAAACATGAGCTGTTGGGATTACACAGCTGTGTGAGCGCTCAAAAATTATTCTTTCCATGTGTTTCCATTGATTCTACTGAATCAACCAAAATTAAGCAAAGTGATACAGCCACCACTTCAATTTCCACACAAGCTGGTACAGATCTATTAGTTTTTCTTCCGGTTATTTAAATGAAGGTAGAGAACCTACCTACGATTCCATCTGTCTGTTACATGCAATGTGCACACACCACTTCTTTCAGACCAAAGAATTTCCTCTTCCTTTATCACGCCAAGATAAATGTCAATCATCTGGAAAGGATGCTGTTAGGATCCATCCAGAAGCGGCAGAGATTATTTTCACCTCTTTAAAATTGTTGCCTGATGCTGTCAGATCCTGAAAGACTCGCCTCGCCATTCCATTCCATTGCAGCTGCTTTTTTTTTTTTTATTTTAACTCCAGGGTCTCCTGTGTATATAAATATGAAACATTTGAATGTTGCTTTAGGGACCTTCCTATTGAAAGACACAGGAACCTACATTTGTTAGAGTGCATTCAGTTCATAGTATGCCTTAAAACATTTAGGGGGTAATATTCAGTATGCTGCTGCAGTCAGTGTTTTTATAAATGCTGGCTGTCCCCAGCTGAACTGTACCAGGACATTCAGTGTGATGGGTTATGCTAGCTCTTGTATAAGTCTCTATGGGGCCCTTGAACAAAGGTGCACTGAAAAATGACCTACGGTAGTGTAGACACGTGTTTTGGGCGCGCGCAGAAACATTTTTCAGCGCTCCTGTAGAAAATGCCTTTTTAACATTTTTTTCCGAAAATGGACAGGCGGCAAAATGCCATTGACCTAGCGGTAAAGTCTCACATGGTAACCGGGCAGTAATGAGCTACACACGCCAAATGCCACTTGGCGCGCACCCAATACGCACGTTCGAAAATAATTTTTCGGACGAGCATATCGAATGAGCGCCGAAAATAAAATTACTGCAAGAGCCACACGGTAGCCGGGCGGTAACTCCATTTTGCACATGTTGGGCGCACGTGATGCTTACATTGCTTAATAAAAGGGCCCCTATGATCTCTCATGGAATTGGAGGGTGTACCTGAGTAAAATACCTCAGTTCCAGAGATGCCAAGCCATCCAGTTCCAGGCTGAAGGCTTTTTGGCCAGGCCTTGGGATTTGTAGTACCTGATCCTGCCCATTGAAATCAGTGCTGAATGTCCCATAATGCACCATGATCAGAAATCCAGGATTGTCCCAAAATCTCCAGCCTTGCACTTGGTAACTTGGCATCTCTGCATTTCCTGTTGTTGCTGACTGTGCTGGAAAATAAAGCACGTTTTTGAGACTGTTTAACTACCCTGAGAGTGTTCAACATGTAATGCTATCCCGGCACTGGCACTGAATATCCGGGCAGTTGGTGGTCTACCAGGAGTTGCAGAGCTTCCAAGTTACCCAGATCCAGGAAGAAGACATTTTGGCCAGCCCTAGTTTTAAACTCTCACCCCAAAACAATCCCTGATTCTTCTTAATGATAATACGATAAGAGGGATTTTGCAGATGTGATAGCTGAAGGTAGACACCTATGAGGTATTTCACTTGGGCTGGGGAGACAATGGGAGCTGATAGGATTGCTAGTTGGAATATGAACATGGGAGGGGGCGGCTCTCTTATAATGCAGAAGAACTTAAGAAGGTTCTCATTGCACTATGCAGCAAGCAGGTAGGTGTTTCTCTGCTGTATCAGACCGAAACCAGTGCAATAGAACATGAGAAAATAAAGGAGAAAGGGTGGGCTGGTACCAGGCGTGTAGCCAGATGTTGGGTCTTGGGGGGCCTGAGCACAAAGTAGGGAGGCACAAAATTTTGCCCTCCCCCCCCCCCCCCCGCCGCTGCCGCCGCTGCTGATCTTCACTCCCCTTTCCCCATGACTCCCACATACTTGACCTGGCGGGGATCCCCAAACCCTGTCTGTGAAGGTGCTCTGCTACCCATGGCCTGCATGTTTCCCGGGCAATGGCTACTACCACAACACCAGGCCGCCTCCCCCCTCCCCCAAAGCATGCTTGGTTTCTGTGAAACTGAGAATGCACAGGGGGTTGGGCCTCTCCCACGCACGCTCAGTTTTGCAGAAAATGATCATGTATAGGGGGGAAGCCTGCCCAAGAGTGGAGGAGTGCTTCCACTGCAGGACTTATGGACCCCCACCAATCAAGGGCCTGAACCTAAACTGTGGACCCCCCCATGGCTATACTCCTGGCTATTATTCATCTGCTTTTGTGAGCATAAGGGCAGGAGTGGCCATATTGATTCATAAGACAAACCCATTCACTGAATAGAAAGTGCAGAGAAACACAGAGAGGAGATGGTTGATAGTTCAGGGAATAATGTATGTACAGGGAGCAGATGGTGTTACTGTTGGTAAATGTGCCAGATGTATATGATAAAGAGTTTTTCCTTAAGCTGCTGCGGGGTGTTAAGGGGGTTGCTAGTGGGTTCAAAACTCTGCTGCCCGTCTCATCTTCCGCCAGGGTCGCTTTACTCATACTACCCCTCTCCTCAAGACCCTTCACTGGCTCCCTATCCGTTTTCGCATCCTGTTCAAACTTCTTCTACTAACCTATAAATGTACTCACTCTGCTGCTCCCCAGTATCTCTCCACACTCGTCCTTCCCTACACCCCTTCCCGTGCACTCCGCTCCATGGATAAATCCTTCTTATCTGTTCCCTTCTCCACCACTGCCAACTCCAGACTTCGCGCCTTCTGTCTCGCTGCACCCTACGCCTGGAATAAACTTCCTGAGCCCCTTTGTCTTGCCCCATCCTTGGCCACCTTTAAATCTAGACTGAAAGCCCAACTCTTTAACATTGCTTTTGACTCGTAACCACTTGTAACCACTCGCCTCCACCTACCCCCCTCTCTTCCTTCCCGTTCACATTAATTGATTTGATTTGCTTACTTTATTTATTTTTTGTCTATTAGATTGTAAGCTCTTTGAGCAGGGACTGTCTTTCTTCTATGTTTGTGCAGCGCTGCGTATGCCTTGTAGCGCTATAGAAATGCTAAATAGTAGTAGTAGTAATAGTAGCTGGAACAGACCCCTTGCTGGATTGGGAGAGTGTGGCTTTGAGACTGGGGGGGGGGGGGCAATGGACGAGACAATTTCTTTGCTCAGGGTTGAGTGTGTTGGATGTGTGCAGAATTCTCATATGAGAAAAATGGAATATACTGTATTTATGTTTTGAGGGCACATGTTACACAGAGTAGATTGAATTATATTCTTCTTGCAGTACATTTATTTTCTAAGATGATTTTAGCGGATATAGAGCCATTGGCCGTCTCAGATCATGCATCTGTGAACATTCATTATATGTTTGCTAGATTAAACTGTGCCCCCTATGCCCTGGGATTTGGGAGGGGGGGGGGAGGATGAGAAGGGGGTTTTCAGGAGTTTTGTACACAGAAGTGAGAGAAATTTGTGATGCCCAACCAGCAGCATACAGACTCTCCCATTCTGATTTGTGAAACTGCAGAAGCAGTAAATGAGAAGTGAATTAATTTCATATAAAAATATAAGAGTAGGAATTTGTACAAGAAGATAATTCTGTTCAAAGATTTAAACCAAGCAAGGAGAGAGATGGCTTAGGGGTATGATATCAATTTTTTCAGCTGCAGAGGAATTTGAATGAGCTATTACATCAGACAGCATTCAGCTCTCTGCTATACAGTAAATATAGGTTTTTCAGGTCTGTGTGGCTAGCCTGGAAATGGTGGTGGAGGGACTGAGGTTTATCCCAGCAATACAGGGTGAGCGGAACAAAGGGTGAACTCTAATAAGAGAATGAATTAGATATTTCAGTTCTTTTATTGAAAGCTTTATTCCTCATTTCAGGGGGATGAAAGAAAATGACAAGCTTTTTTTTAGGCTTATGCCTACCAAGATTGGCCCCATATGTTCTGGATACGTTGAATTTACCAATATCAGAAGAGGAAATAACATTGGTTATTAGACAATTGGCGACTCATAAAACTACAGGATCAAGGATCGGTGCTGGGACCAATTCTGTTCAATATATTTGTGAGTGACCTTGCCGAAGGGTTAGAAGGTAAAGTTTGCCTATTTGCGGGTGATACTAAGATCTGTAACAGAGTGGACACCCGGGAGGGAGTGGAAAACATGAAAAAGGATCTGAGGAAGCTAGAAGAATGGTCTAAGGTTTGGCAATTAAAATTCAATGCGAAGAAATGCAAAGTGATGCACTTAGGGAATAGAAATCCTCCAGAGACGTATGTGTTAGGCGGGGAGAGTCTGATAGGAACAGACGGGGAGAGGGATCTTGGGGTGATAGTATCTGAGGATCTGAAGGCGACGAAACAGTGTGACAAGGCGGTGGCCGTAGCTAGAAGGTTGTTAGGCTGTATAGAGAGAGGTATGACCAGCAGAAGAAAGGGGGTGTTGATGCCCCTGTATAAGTCGTTGGTGAGGCCCCACCTAGAGTATTGTGTTCAATTTTGGAGGCCGTACCTTGCGAAGGATGTATAAAGAATTGAAGCGGTGCAAAGAAAAGCTACGAGAATGGTAAGGGATTTGCGTTACAAGACATATGAGGAGAGACTTGATGACCTGAACATGTATACTCTGGAAGAAAGGAGAAACAGGGGTGATATGATACAGACATTCAAATATTTGAAAAGTATTAATCTGCAAACGAACCTTTTCCGGAGATGCGAAGGAGGTAGAATGAGAGGACATGAAATGAGATTGAAGGGGAGCAGACTCAAGAAAAATGTCAGGAAGTATTTTTTCACGGAGAGAGTAGTGGATGCTTGGAATGCCCTCCCACGGGAGGTGGTGGAAATGAAAACGGTAATGGAATTCAAGCACGCGTGGGATAAACATAAAGGAATCCTGTACAGAAGGAATGGATCCTAAGGAGCTTAGCCGAGATTGGGTGGCAGGCAGAGCCGGTGGCGGGAGGTGGGGATAGTGCTGGGCAGACTTATACGGTCTGTCCCAGAGCCGGTGGTTGGGAAGCGGTGCTAGTGCTGGGCAGACTTACACGGTCTGTGCCCTGAAAAGGACAGGTACAAATCAAGGTAAGGTATACACAAAAAGTAGCACATATGAGTTTATCTTGTTGGGCAGACTGGATGGACCATGGAGGTCTTTTTCTGCCGTCATCTACTATGTTACTATGTTACAGGACCTGATGGGTTCCCAGAAAACTTTTGCACCAACTCTGGATCATTTTTGGAGGAGGCAATAAAAAGAGAGTTTGCCACAGTCTTAACTTAGCCTTAAATATGGTTTTACCAAAGAAAGAGATGGACTTGACGTTGGCTGGGTCACCCATATCCATTCTGAACGTGGATGTGAAAATTATGCCAAGGTATTAACAAATTGAATAAAGCAATTCTCTCCCTATTGATAAACATTGGGTAGCATCCAAGATAGTCTAGTACTATTCATATTAAAAACAATTTTGTACCTGAGTTGCTGCATTTACATGCCCCTTGCATGCATAAATGTATTAAGCTTAATATCTGCTGCGAGTCTCTGTTTAGAATTGCTAGACCAAGTTTATGGCATGCCCTTCTGGACACAGTTCATACTACATCATCTTATTTGGCTTTTTGAAAAGTACTCAAAGCACATTATTTTGTACAGGTTTTCCCCATATGTGACTATTGACAGTATGTTTAGAAAGAGCATCAAATAAAAAAAAAATTAAAAAAGAAAGCACATTCAGAGGTTAAACATCAGATTTTTTAAATTTTGGATTATTTTTTTTAATGTGTGTTTGTTATATCGATTTATTGCATATGTGTGTTGTAACATTATTGTTTTATTGTGTATATGCAGTTGTGACCCAGTCAGATTTGGAGATGGTATTGCACATTGGAAAGAATAATACAAATCATAGTTAACTGACGCTAGGGTCCACCTTAGGAATAAGCACCAAAGGAAAAGGTCTAAGTGTCATTGTAGACAATATACTGAAATCTTCTGCCCAGTGTGCAGCGATGGCCAAAAAAGCAAACAGGATGCTAGAAATTATTAGGAAAGGGATGCAAAATAAGACCAAGTATATTATAATGCCTCTGTATCACTCCATGGTGCGACCTCACCTTGAGTATTGTGTTCAATTCTGGTCACTGTACCTCACAAAAAAAATAGCAGAATTAGAAAAGTTCAAAGAAGAGCGTCCAAAATTATATAGGGGACAGAATGCCTCTCATATTAGGAAAGGCTAAAGAGGTTAGGGCTCTTCAGCTTGGAAAACAGACGGTTGAGGGGAGATATGATTGAGGTCTACAAAATCTTTGAGTTCTGTAGAACGGGTAAGAATGTATCAATTTTTCACTCTTTCAAAAAGTACAAAGACTAGGGGGCACACAATGAAATTACATGGAAATACTTTTAAAACAAATAGGAGGAAATATTTTTCACTCAATGAATAGTTAAGCTCTGGAACTCATTGCCGGAGGATGCGGTAACAGCGGTAAGGTTTAAACAAGGTTTAAACACGTTCCTGGAGGAAAAGTCCATAGTCTGTTATTGAGACAGACATGGGGAAGTCACTGCTTGCCCCGGGATTGGCAGCATGGAATGTTGCTATTATCTGGGTTTCTGCCAGGTACTTGTGACCTGGAGTAGCCACTGTGGAAGCCAGGATACTGGACTAGATGGACCATTGGTCTGACCCAGTATGACTATTCTTATGTTCTTAAATAAATAAATATGTTTAGAATACTGTCACTTACCTAAGTAAGTGTACACTTACCTGTGAAAGTAACAGTAGGGTGCGCTGTTCTGTAAGAAGACATATAAATTTCATAGCACATAAATGTGAGAGGCGGGAGGAGCATGGTCGGGTCATGGCCAGTTATGCATGTAACTTACAGAATACCATAAGTTACACATATTCTTGCCACATTTACATGTTCGCAGTTAAGTACATAAGTACATAAGTAATGCCACACTGGGAAAAGACCAAGGGTCCATCGAGCTCAACATCCCGTCCACGACAGCGGCCAATCCAGGCCAAGGGCACCTGGCAAGCTTCCCAAACGTGCAAACATTCTGTACATGTTATTCCCGGCATTATGGAATTTTCCCAAGTCCATTTAGTAGCTGTTTATGGACTTGTCCTTTAGGAAACCGTCTAACCCCTTTTTAAACTCTGCCAAGCTAACCGCCTCCACCACGTTCTCCGGCAACGAATTCCAGAGTTTAATTACGCGTTGGGTGAAGAAAAGTTTTCTCTGATTTGTTTTAAATTTACTATACTGTAGTTTCATCGCATGCCCCCTAGTCCTAGTATTTTTGGAAAGCGTGAACAGGTATACAGTTATGCCAGGTATACAGCTAGTGAAACTGAGACTGCGTAAATGTTAGGTATGTCGCTGGTATGTTACACTAATGTTCTATAAGGAAATCTGGGTGTCCAGGGGCTATTGTAGAGTAACTTCCCCTTCTGTGTTGAGGCACCTAAATGGACCATCCTGTTGTAGAATTGCTCCCAAAGCATGCTGAATACCAGCAGCCAGCGTTGATATCTGTACAGCATCTGCCTCTATATAGATTTTTGGCTTTGAATATCAGAGTCATTGCAGATAAGACTTCAAGAAAATACCCAGTGTACCTGAATGTAATTCACTTTGAGCTACTACTGAAAAAAGGTGTGAGCAAAATCAAATAAATAAATATCCAGTTCTGAAGTATCATAACAGAAGTGATTACTCCGCTTCTTTTGTCCTTTGGAACCCCTGTTATGTTAAGCTATGAAACAACGTTAAACGTGGTCAACTTGCCACCATGAAGCTTTCTTTGGGTTCTATACAAGTTGGCAGTCTTGATTCAGACCTCATTCTTAACTATTTATGCATTTAGCCGGAAAAATGAACAATAAAGCTGCATTTATTTGTCTTCTCTTTTTTTTTTCTTCTTTTTCCGTGTGGTATTATTGAGCCATCTGGTAATTGTTGAAGAATGATACCATGATATACTCAGGCCTTCAACTGTAAAACAAAGAGGAATCCGCCGGGAGGAGAAAGCACATTTGATGAAGGACAAAGGCCACCGACAGGGAATATTTTATGACTCCCGTTGCCTAGTAGTGCGAGCAGTTTCCAGCTTTTATTATGACCTTAATTATCGACATGTGAATGGGTAAGAAGCCCTTAGCTATACCTGTGCATGTGAAATGGGGAAAAAAGGAACCCTCAATCTTTCTAGGTAAGTTCAAAGTAAAAGCTGGCATGGCTGTGCCTGCTGGGCAACAGGGGTCTTTAAATATTCCCTGGCTACGGAAGTGGCTGTGTTTTAGACGCTATTTCTGAGTAATTGAGGGCACTTCGGAATAACTAGGATAATCACTTTCGAACCATGAATTTCTTTACAGTCCAGCGGGATTGTGAGCTGGCTTCGTTTTTCTCAGAGCAGGTAGATCCAGGACAGGTTTTACCTTCAACTGCCTGCAGGATTTTATCATCCTGTTTTTTTCATAGGGAAATCAAAGTAACTGCAGGTGTGTAACGGGGTAAAATCCGGAATGGATCAACCAGTTAGCAACCCTAACACAGGTAAAAGGAGCAGGAGGTGAGCTGCACAAGCCATTTTCACTGTCAGAAGAGGATAAGCAGTGGCCTACCCCATAAATAAGGCAAATGTGGGAGGGGTCCTTTTACAAAGGCGTGCTGAAAAATGGCTTACAGTAGTGTAGGCGCAGGTTTTGGGCGCGCGCCGATCCATTTTTCAGCGTGCCTGGAAAAAAGACCTTTTTTAAAAAGCCAAAAATGGACGTGCGGCAAAATAAAAATTGCCGCGCATCCATTTTGGGTCTGAGACCTTACCGCCAGCCATAGACCTAGCGGTAAAGAATCTGGACGGTAATGACCTACACGTGTCAGATGCCACTTGGTGCACGTCCGTTATTCGTGCCCGAAAATAAAAAATATTTTCCAGACGTGCATAGCGGACGCATGCCAAAATTGAAATTACCACAAGGGCCAAGCGGTAACCAGGCGGTAACTCCAATTTGGTGTGTATTTGGCGCGCGTAGGCGCCTACGTGGCTTAGTAAAAAGGGGCCCTTAGTTATGAAGCCACTTGAAGAAAAATGATCCCTCCCCCTCTCCTCAATATTAAACACCATGGTCAGGGTTAACTTGAGACGCTGGTTGCGGTGTTTAAATTTATATATGGATTTTCAAAAATCAGGCCATACCTGGATATAAGGCTGCCGCTGGAAGTTATCTGAATACTGCCAATATTCAGTTATTTTCCAGTCCTACTTATCTGGAAAGTTGATTTATGTGTCTATCTGAATTTAGCTCACACCTTTTCAGTAATAGCTCAAAAAGAGTACATTAGAACACTAGATTTTTCCCGATCCCCAATGGGCTTACAATCTAAGGGGCCCTTTTACTAAAAGGCGTTAAAGCTAACACACATATAGAGCTAGATTCTATTTATGACACCGAAAAAGTCCGCGCCATAAAATATACGCCTAAATGTATTCTATAAAGTACGCCTAAGCTTAGGCGCAGTTTATAGAATACACTTAAATTTAGATGTAGTTTATAGAATATGCCAAGCGCCTGTTTCCACATCTTAGTAAAAGGAACCCCAAAGTTTCTGCCTTGCCAGAATCATAATGACAGGACTGCACACGGTACCTTAAGAGAGGTTTGCAATGTTATCTCTTGCCAGAGTTAACGACTGTGCCTTGTTCATAACCGTATTCTCATTTGTTGGGTTGGCAGGAAACCAGGCCCTCTTTTTTTGAACTGGAAAATCCTGTGAGTTGTCTTCCTCACAGGATTTTCCAGTTTCCAGTCTTTTTATGTTTGACCTGTGACTACATAAATGGGGCAGGCTCTCCACTGAGTGGATGAACACTAAATCCCACGGGGTTATAGATGTACAAAAAGAAGTGGGAAGTGCACCAATGACTTCAGGACGTCGAGACTATGACGGTGTGTATACTTTATTGTAGACTTGACACAGTACTGTGTTTTGGCCACAGGCCTGCCTCAGGAGTCCAGGATGGCGGGCGCCGCTCTCCTCCAATTTGTGTCTCGTCCCGTCCCCCCTCTTCTCCCTGCTCAGCTGGAATGCCACAGGCAGCCCGGACTGGGGTGAATGGAGAAGAGAAAGAAGTCCGTCTGCCCCCTCGCACCCACTCGAGTGATCAGCCTTCACTCTACTGTATTGAGAGCAAGCGACTAGAATTCACGTGGGGGAGGAACGTTCGCCAATGGTCACTCTCCTGTATTGAGAAAAGCGAGTAGAATTCACGCGAGGGAGGAACGTTCACCATTGGCGAATGTTCCTCCCCTGCATGAATTCTACTCGCTTATTCTCAATACAGGAGAGTGAAGGCTGACCGCTTGCTGAGTGGGCGCAAGGGGGCAGACAGACTTCTTTCTCTTCTCCACCCACCCCAGTCCGGGCTGCCTGTGGCATTCCAGCTGAGCAGGGAGAAGAGGGGGGACGGGACGAGACACGAATCGGAGGAGAGCGGCGCCCACCATCCTGGACTCCTGAGGCAGGCCTGTGGCCGAAACCCAGTACTGTGTCGAGTCTACAATGAAGTATACTCTTTTACACACCGTCATAGTCTCGACGTCCTGAAGTCATTGGTCCACTTCCCACTTCTTTTTGTGCATCTGTGACTACATAAATACATTTTTGTGTTTGCCTCTGAATTGTTGTCTGGCTGTATGTTAAAGATCCAGACCCCAAACACTTACACACGTTACCACATGCACTTATTGATAACTTGTGTTCACTATTGAATCAGATGCACTGTTGAGCAGTAGTGCACACTATTAATCACACAAGATGTTGTTTCTGATTAAAAATGGCATGAAACTTACAGATATGGTAGATCTAGACCTACTCTATCTGCGTGTTTAACTCAGCCTTTATTTTTCATGTTTCACTGTGCCTTCTGGACTCCATTAAAAAAAATGGAAAGTAGGTAGGTATTGCTAATTCCAGCAAATGTTGGTACCATCAATGTCTAGAAGACACTTTGACGCATTTGCTGTAGGCAGCCAAACTCTGGAATGCCCTCCCCAGACCTATCCGATCAATCTGTGATCATCTACCCTTCTGGAAAGCACTAAAAACCCATTTATTCAAGCAAGCCTATCCAAATTGACACAGACTATCATATGAACCCATCTACCCAACACATACCCAGAGTACAATGACACTGACCCAGACTAGCCAGCTTATAATTGAAAAAGAAAAACGCCTATATTGCGACCCAAATCGGGAGATAGACGTTTATCTCACAAAAACGAATAAAGCGGTACAATCGAAAGCCGAATTTGGACGTTTTCAACTGCACTCCGTCGCGGATGCGGACAAAGTTGATGGGGGCGTGGTGAAGGCGGAACTGGGGCGTGGTTATCGGCCGATCAGAGATAGGCGCCTTTCGCCGATAATGGAAAATAAATATGCGTATTTAGCGAGAATTTAGGGCACTTTTCCTGGACCCTGTTTTTCCACGAATAGGGCCCTAAAAAGTGCCCTAAATGACCAAATGACCACTGGAGGGAGTCGGGGATGACCTCCCCTGACTCCCCCAGTGGTCACAAACCCCCTCCCACCACAAACATATGCCGTTTCACAACTTTTTATGTTCACCCTCAAATGTCATACCCACCTCCCTGGCAGCAGTATGCAGGTCACTGGAGCAGTTATTAGGGGGTGCAGTGGACGTCAGGCAGGTAGGCCCAGGCCCATCCCCCCCCCACCTGTTACACCTGTGCTGGTAAATAGGAGCCCTCCACACCGCCCCCCAAGCCCACTGTACCCACATGTAGGTGCCCCCCTTCACCCCTTAGGGCTATAGTAATGTTGTAGACTTGTGGGCGGTGGGTTTTGAGGGGGATTTGGGGGGCTCAACACCCAAGGGAAGGGTGCTATGCACCTGGGAGCTCTTTTACCTTTTTATTTGTTTTTGTAAAAATGCCCCCTAGGGTGCCCGGTTGGTGTCCTGGCATGTGAGGGGGACCAGTGCACTATGAATCCTGGCCCCTCCCACAAACAAATGCCTTGGATTTATTCGTTTTTGAGCTGGGCGCTTTCATTTTCCATTATCGCTGAAAAACAAAAATGCCCAGCTCACAAATTGTCGAATAAAACATGGACGTCTATTTTTTCCCAAAATACGGTTCGGTCCGCCCCTTCACGGACCCGTTCTCGGAGATAAACGCCCATGGAGATAGACGTTTTCGTTCGATTATGCCCCTCCACATCTCCCACCTTACTCCCTTCTCCGCTGCTTATCACTACCTACTTATCTCTTCTATTATTCTGTTATACTTAAATTTTTTTACTCTCTCTAACAATATTCTGTATTCCCTATTACTATGTAAGCCACATTGAACCTGCTTTGAGTGGGAAAGCGCGGGATACAAATGTAATAAATAAATAAATAAAATGTCATGTAATTTACAAATTCTGGGAAGAAATTTGGCAAATCATACAAAACATTCTCAGCATTACAGTCATACCTACTCCTGCTAATATATATTTTAAGCTCTTCTTTCTAAAATTTAGGATTACCCCCCTCACATACCAAATTCTATATGATATTCTAATTGCCCTTACCATTCAAATGATTTTAGGTCATTGGAAAAAATGCTTCTGATCTAAATTCTACATGCTGGAGCCACTCTATCTGCCAAACATTTAAATTTGAACTGAAATCAGCTAAAAAGTCAAACATATAAAATATTATAAATCTATGGCAACCAGTAAAGCTACATTTGGCTCAATCCAATTGCCATTGACCTTACATTTTATCATTTCATTATATGTTGATTTTCTAGCCATATAATTGTTTTTCACTTTATCTTTTTCCACTATCCATCATATTGCACCTTGTTTTATTTTTTTTAATTGCTTCCATCACTCTAAACATAATTTAATTATTTTTAATGTATGCCTCTGTTCTGTAACATCTGTCCTTGTTGTACTGTTAATTATGTTTTGTTATATTTTGTAAAAGTTAATTAAAAAATTTGAACTGAAAAAAAAAATGCCATGAAACGACATAGGAAATATTGTTGATCTTTTCCCACGTCATTCAAACAAATTCTGGGAATGCCACTGGCAGCCTAGGTAGACCTTAGAGTCGTTATCTGCTCTCATGCTTCTTTGTTAAAACAAACAACTCTTCAGCGCCATTCCAAGAGTTTATAGTCAAGTGAATTGCTATTTTATGAAAAAAAACTTGTCCTTGTAAAATGTCAAGGGAAGATGTGGTTGAGTATTAAGAGTGATTATTTCAATTCAGTTTCTCTGAGCTATTCTTGTTGAGGGGGACATACCTAAATAATGGTACTCTGGATTATAATTGGGGCTTGTAGTGTAATTTTCGAGCATCTGTCTGATGTGAAAATAAATGACTCGACCGCTGTATAAAGAAATAGTGAAAAAAAAGCTTAATAACTAGAGTGCCGTGGTTAATGGATAATTTTTAAGAGAATGTGTAGAAGTCCCAAAACAATTAGTCTGAAATTCAGTTTCCATTCACTGGCAATATTTTTTTTTCTTTTGTATTATTTTAAGTGAGATAACTTCCATTAGAAGTCAGTAAAAAAAATATTTCAGATGAAGAACTTAATTGTCCTGATGATGTGTGTGTGGGATGAAAAAGGGGCAAACAATGGGTACTCGTGCAATTTAAAGAAGCACTTTATCCAGTCAAGATTCTGAAGGGATCAAAAGGTGACTGGGTCAGGGGAGATCTTGCTTTGGAGATTCAGGATGAGGTTCTGAAGAACCAATGTGAAGCCATAAATGCCTACCTTCCCTGTTTCCCACTGACATCTACAGACTTGATTAATATCCAATGGTTAAACCGAAAATCAACCCATAACGCCAAGGGACTGACTGACATAACTACCACACTCCCTCCAGCAGAGTGCAAATTTACCCCCTACAGGCTGAGCAGAATTTTTGGAGTATTCTTCGACACCTTTCTCACCATCAAGCCTGAAATAGATGCGCTTCTCCACTCTTCCTTTTTCGCATTTCACCATGTCCGCTGTGTCCGTCCCTTTCTTTCCGCTGCCCTACTGCATCCTCTTATCCTTGCTTTCATCATCTCACACCTCAATTACTGTAATGCTCTCTATGCCAGTCTCCCCCTACTCTCTCAAACATCTGCAACTGGTCCACTCCACTGCCGTTAAATCTTTACACAATGCTCACCAATTTGGTCATGTCACTCCCCTTCTATGCACTTTGCCATTACCATCTGCATCAAGTTTAAAATTCTCTTGCTAGTGTACAAATCTAGGTTCCCCTCTGCCCCTTCCTACCTCAATAACCTCCTTATTTTCTATGCCCCCCTCCATTGTCTCCGCTCCGCTGATAACAATCTCCTTACACTCCCTCCACCCTCACTCACCACCACCCTTGAATTTGTGAACCATAGAACAGATTTTGAAAACAATGCGTTCTTTGATTGGGAGCCAGTGTAGGTTTTCATGAAGGGGTTTTGTATAGCGAGCTTTCTGTATAGCAAGCAGTAAACCCGCGTTGGGCTTACCGCTGCTTAGTAAAAGGAGCCCTAGGTTAGGTGCGGATTCCCGGAATTCTATAATACTGCATGCATCTTTAGTGAACACCTCTGACCCCTTTTCAGTTGCATGCTAAAAAATTTGCATGCAGGTCTTTACAGAATAGCACATAGGCAGATACAGGCGCAAATCCTAATTGGAGCCAATTACTTGCAATAATTGGTTGTTAGTGCCCAATTATTGCTAGCAATCGGCTTGTTACTCAATGCATATGCAACTTGGACAAATGCCCAAATTGGGCACATAATTTTGGACACCATGTATAGAATCTGGAGGTATATGCCTGTGCAAAAAATTAGGGGTTTCAGTCGATTTTAAAAATGATGCTGTCTATATCTTACCGCAAATCCATTGGAAATTTATGCTGTTCAAGAGGTCCTATCACAGAAAATGTGGAGTCCCTCATTTCCACCAGGTGTATTTTTAGCAATGACGGTTCAAAAAGCTGAGAGGAATCCTCTGATCTCAACACCCGAGTAGGACAATACAAGCTTAAGCACTAGATGTATATGCAGTGGTGCCTTGTGCCATAATGCATGCTGTACCAACACGTGCAATTTAAATGAAACAGGCAGCCAGTGCAATCTCTGCAAATACGAAGTAACATGAGATCATGTGAACAACATGGGAATGTATCCAGATAATGGCAATATTCAGTCCAAATCTGGATAACTTGTAACAGCCTTTTCCTGTTCTTAGTTATCCTAATAAATTTTCCAGCTAGCGAACTTAACATTAACACTATCTGGATTAAATTGCATGAGTGTTCTGGCTCCTGCCCATGCTCCGCTCCAGTACTGTCTGGATAATGCTGAGATGTCTGTAAGGATATTCAGAGACACTGTCCAGATATTGCTTCTGAATATCCTGATAAGCAGTTCATGCAGAGAACAGGTGCTGGCATATTGACCCACTAGTAAAAAGGCAGCAGAGAAGCACCAGAATGGCTCATATAATCTGCCCAGCATGGTGTTTAGGGTTGTAAGTACTGCTCTGTGTAGGAGCTCTCCCCCATGCCATTCTGTTCATGGTTGTAAGCTGTAATTGCCTCTCCATGGGTTTTTTTTTGGAAGAACAGTAATGGATAATTTTCAGATGACTCTTTTACCTATGTAAATAGCCCTTTACATAAGTAAAATGATTTTTAAAATTACCCTTGGGTATATGCTGCCCTATTAATGAAAAGGATGGAGGGGGGGGGGAGGTATCTAGATGTCCTACCACCCTATGCCTCATCTGTCCATCCCATTCCTTGTATAACTTGATTGTAGGGCAAGGATTCTGTTCTCATAGCTTTCCCCTATTACATAAAATGGTCAATTAACCTATGTTTGAGACTTTCATCCTCTTCCCTGATTTCTTGCAATGCTTATTTCTTCTATCTTGACTGGATTTTAAGATCCAGAAAGCAGGGGCTGTGCACAGGGTTGCGTGTAGCTTGTAATGCTCTGTAACTGTTTAGTAGCAGTGTTAATAATTACTAATCACTGAAGGGCTTTGGACAGATATCTCTTCTCCCTCTCCCCTCTCTATTTACCAGAAACATGTTCTCTTTCTGTAACTTAGGAGCTGAATGGTTACACTTTGAAAGCCCTTGGTTCAAATGGAATAAACATTCTGGGGCTAATTCTATAACTGTGTGCCTAAAGGCACCTAGAGTGCCTGGTTGGCACATATTCTATAGGCATCTGCTGTCCTTTATAGAATACTAGACTAGATATAATTGGCTGTATACACAGTGTCTGGGGAAAAAAACAGGACCCCCAACATTCTGCCAAATAGCCCATACATGTCCTACTGCAGCAGAAACTTCTGCCTGAAATGAGACATTTCCGGGTACTTTATTTTTCAGCAGGATGAAGCATCAGCACATGAAGCTCGCAAAAAAGTTGAGCTCTTAATTAATGAAACCCCAGAATTCATTGAGCCAAAAGCTCTGTGGCATCGAAGACTTTGTGAATGTGTCAAGGTTGAAGGAGGATATTTTGAACACAAATTATGAATTAACTAAGGAAAAAAAACCCATTATACTAATGTATTTTCAAAGGTCATGCTAAATGTTTAAACAATTGCAAAGTATTTTGAAACTATGTAAGAGGTCCCGTGTACATGCATGAGCTCTTATGTGCAATTTACACCAGCCATAGAGCTAGCGTAAATGTGTGCGCCTATGTTTCGGAGATATGCATGTAACTTTTAGAGATCCTTTTACTAAGGTGCACTGAAAAATGGCTTGCGGTAGTGTAGACCCATGTTTTGGGCGCGTGCAGAATTATTTTTCAACACACTTAAAAAAAAAATGCCTCTTTTATTTTGCCAAAAACGGACGTGTGGCAAAATCAAAATTGCCGCGCGTCCATTTTGGGTCTGAGACCTTACCACCAGCCATTGACCTAGCGGCAATGAATCCGGGCAGTAATGACCTACGCATGCCAAATGCCACTTGGCGCACGTCCGTTATGCGCGCCCAAAAAATAAAACATATTTTTCAGACATGCGTATTGGACACACACCAAAATGAAATTACCGCAAGAGCCACGCGGTAGTTGTGCGGTAACTCCATTTTAGCTCATATTGGGCATGCGTAGACACTTACGTGGCTTAGTAAAAGGGCCCCTTAGTATCTTATAAGTTACACACAAGAGCTGTCCAGACTACACTCATGTGTATATCTGCCATGTATGATATGCATGTACAGTGGAACCTTGGTTTTCGTCGATAATTCGTCCGAAAAATATCGACGAAAACCGAAACCGACGAAAACTGAGGCAACAAGCAATTTTTCTTTTAAATGAATAAAAAAGACTAGAGTATAGAATAAATGAACATTTTAACATGGCATTTACCGTGACTTCCCGTACATGCGGGCGATTTCAGCAATCTTAATGCCACTCTCGTATTTTTCAATGATTTCCTTCTTCAACTCAATCGTGTTCCTGTCCTTCTTCTTTGAAGGACTGCTGCCCATAGAAACTTTTTTGGGTCCCATGACGAAATTTGGGTCCTAATACCTGCAGGGACTTTGATACAGGCACTTAACCAGCTGTAGTAGTAGTGTGGCAAAACGATGAAATTTGGGTCCAAAAACAGCAGCAGTGTGATCCCACAACCGGAAACAACGCCCCAGAAGAACGACATGTGAGAACGCAAGATTAGCTGCATGGGCACGCCAACAAAATCCGAGGCGATCAACGAAAACCGAGACGAAATTTTCGCGAAAAAATCGACGAGAACCGAAACCGACGAAATCCGAAGTCAACGAAAATCGAGGTTTCACTGTATGCTATTAGTCTAATCATTGACATGAGAAATCAACATGTAAATGTTTGGCCTAGAGTGCCTTATAGAATTACCCCTGACTAATGAAGAATTTTACTCTAGTGTGCCCTAGATACAGCAAACAATATCTATATTTCATATGTGCTCATCAGGACACGCATTATGGAGTCTCTTGGTTTGTTTTGCACATTTTAATTTCACATTTATGTCACTTACAGCACATTAGTGGTCATGCAGCTGAATCATTTTGCAATATACCTGTATTTCTTAGCCAACCCACTGGAGGCTCATTAGCGCTGATTGCACTTAAATAGAAAAAGCATAGAAGTAAATAGTTTCATTGTGAGCAGCATTGATAGACTGAAAGTCTGTCAATGACATATAATCGTTACAACTTAGGTTTCTAGTTTATAGATAACAGGGAAACAAATTAAGATATTCTTGTCCTTTGATAACATCAAAAAGCGTAGTTGTGAGGACTGACCCAGAGGATCTGAATTCAGTTCCAAGAGCAGGTCTTGCACTTCCCATGCCTAATATGAATAAAAGTTCATGGTACATAGTCCAATAGGGACTAGTGCTGGAAGAGTGGCCTAGTGGTTAGGGTGTTGGACTTTGATCCTGAGGAACTGAGTTCAATTCCCACTTCAGGCACAGGCAGCTCCTTGTGACTCTGGGCAAGTCAGTTAACCCTCTATTGCCCCATGTAAGCCACATTGAGCCTGCCATGAGTGGGAAAGCGCAGCGTACAAATGTAACAAAAAAAAAAAGCCCAAAAGAAACAGAAGTTGAAAAATAGTAGCTATAAGTACCCATGCCTGGTATGGAAATTAGGGGATTGTGAATATTTCAGTTTGTCACTTTTACTCCAGGGAAGGTTCTGTGCAAAAAATTAATAATAATAATAATTCAATTCTCACAAATATTCTGAAAATTCTCTGCACAATATTTTAAACTTCTGTAAAATTCTGAATATTTTATTTGTAATTTTTTTGTACAGAATCCCTCAATCATAAGGCCTAATTCCTCCCCCAGGCCTGAACCTGGAGAGTGATATTTTACAGAACTCTCCAGGTTCTACCCTCCCCAACTCTGTTCCTCTCACTGCAACCTAGCTTGAATCCCTTCCTAGTACTAACTTGCCTCTTCTCCAGGGTGGACATCTGCCATTTTCTCCCCCTGCCCCTACCCTTCTTTCTATTCTTCTCTCCCTCCCTATCCTCTTTTCTACACAGTACCTCAACCATCCCATCAGCCTTTGACCCACTCTTCTTAACTCCCAGCAAGACCCCCAATTCTAACTGTTCCCAAGACCTCTCCTTCCAAGCACACATGCCCACCTTTCCTTCTCCACTCTCCCCCACACATACCCTTACTACTCTACACTTTAAAGACTGTTTCCATGGCCAGGGAAGCCCCAAAACGCACTTCCAGCAATAGGCTGAGTATAAGGGAATGCTGGGAACAGAACCTGCAGCCTGACAGTCTGGAAACTAGAGATTTGTGATACAGGCAATCTGAGCTCTGGGAAATGTGACCACAAGAGGCAGAAGGAGAAACCCACCCTTGGAGGATCCCATGGGACAAACACGAATTGTGTCTTATCAATGACAGTATATGAGGAAGCCCAGCCAGACTCAATCTTGCTGGTTCAACACTTTTTGATGGACCTGACCTGTCTCTACTGCTACCCCAGCTTCTTGCGCAGTTTCAGTGCAAGTTCTTTTTCTACTTACTCTACCTTTGGTCCCTGCTCTATATCTTTGGTTCCTCTCTCATGCTTGATTCCTGCTCCATGGTTGGTTCACACTCTATCTGCAGTTCCTGTTCCACACCTGATTCCTATTTCACATTTCATTCCTGATTCTGTCTGATCTCTGCCTTACTTGGCCCTGCCCTCAGCCTAGCTTCTCTATCCTTGCTCTTGCCCAGCGTAGGCCTTTCACTGATCTCATCTGCATGGCCAAACCATAGTTGCAACAACCCAAACCTCAATAATTATGGGGAGTCCAGACCATCTAAGTCATTTGATAACAGCCTCACTAACCTGGGACTGTGGAGATTATTACACTACTTAGTAATAAAATATAGAAGGAGGCCTGATGTTGGTTTATTATCTTCTAAAAAGCAAAGTTGAAGATGGCAAGATCTGAAATGCCTTATTAAGAGGGTCTTTTACTAAGGTGCACTCATGTTTTTGGGGTGCGTTAAACATTAGAGACGCCAATGCATTTCTATGGGCATCTCTAACATTTAGCATGCCCACAATTTTAGCGCACGCTAAAAACGTGAGCGCGCCGTAGTAAAAGACACCCTTGGGCAAACTCATTCCAACTGAAATAGAACACTTAAAAACACACTACCTCATCCTCTCATCTCAACATAACAAGTACAAACCCACAACCATAAACACTCCAGGACACACCCTCCCCATCTCAGACAGCCTAAAAATACTCGGCGTCACAATCGACCGCAACCTTACTCTTGAGAGCTAAGTAAACTCCGTAATAAAGAAAATGTTCTACTCAATGTAGAAACTTAAACGCGTAAAACCTTTCTTCCCGAGGGAAATTTTTTGAAACCAAATACAATCAATGATCCTAAGCCATGCAGATTATTGCAACGGAAACTATGCAGGATGTAAAGAACAACTCACAAAAAAACTCCAAACTGCCCAAAACACAGCAGCCAGGCTGATATTCGGCAAAACACGATTCGAAAGTGCAAAACCCCTCCAAGAAAAGCTGCATTGGCTCCCAATCAAAGAACAGATCATCTTCAAAATCTGCGCCCTGATCCACAAAATTATCTATGGCGTAGTCCCAGGATACATGATAGACCTCATAGACCTACCAACCAGAAACAAAACTGGATCATCAAGAACATATTTAAATCTACATTACCCAAATTGCAAAGGACTCAAATACAAAACAACCTACGCATCTAACTTCTCCTACATAAGCGCACAACTATGGAACGCACTCCCAAAAACTGTGAAAACAATCTATGACCACCTAAACTTCAGGAAATCACTAAAAACCAACCTCTTCAAAAAGGCTTACCCCACCGATCCAACGTAAACCCCTACACCAGGCAACACAGCAATACCAATGATCGTACTGGACAATATATAATCTCCACTCCCCTCGACTTTCATGATATCCGATACACATCTTCCTCATTCGACCACAACATAACCTTGTATTTGTTTCTCAACCGGACTTGGCGAACGCCTTTACGGTACTATGTAAGCCACATTGAGCCTGCAAATAGGTGGGAAAATGTGGGGTACAAATGTAACAAATAAATAGAAGCAATCACTGCAGTAGATTGTGAGCATGGTTGGACAGATAGAGGTTAGATGTAAGACATGGAAAGTAAGTTTGTGGTGGGTAGTTGACAAATCTAATAAATTCAGTCAATATAGGAATCTATATGTGCATCAACCCAAACAGGTCAAATCTCAACCTGGTTGGCTGAATGAGCCATTCTGGCCTATACCTGCTATCATTGTATACTAAAATAGTAAATGATAGCAGGTATAGGCCAGAAGGAGTCCTCTGGTTAGCAATAGTGATAAGTTCCTACAGAACAGTCTTTCAATGCCCATGATCCAGGTTGTGTTGTCTTGGAGGGGGACCCGTCATCAGAAGCGGACCCCAGCTGGCCATTTCATTGGAAGGAGACCTTTTCTCCCTAACTGCCTAAGGTACCATTTTTGTGATGGACCTGTTACCATATAATTATCCATAACTAGTAAAACATGCCCGTTTCTGGAGCAAATGAAACGGGCGCTAGCAAGGTTTTCCTCCCGAACCCCCCCCTCCCTACCCACCCCATCGGCATTGTGAAGCCACTGACCGCCATTGTTCCGGACCTCGTCAACGCACGTCACCTTCATCTCCCGAGGTCTTGTTGGTTGTAAAGCCACTGACGCCATTGCTCCGCCCTCGACGTCATCACGTTTGACGCGAGGGCGGGGCCCAGACACAGCGATTTCGGTGGCTTCACCACCACGAAACCTTCGAACCGGAAGGAAGTGCCCGCAGGCACTGACAGTGACATCAGTGTCTTCAGAACGTTGAGGGTGAGTTTTATTATATAGGATAGTGTGAGCAAGTAAAAATAATTCTTACCAGGCTTCACAGCAGTAGCAGTTCACAGCCCACTTTGAGAGTGGAAGTAGAATCACTGCTGCAGGGGTGGTCCATAGCCTAAGTAAGAGCTAAGCATCAGGAGATGAGGGAGTTCAGGGTGATGGTGCAGGCACAGTCAATAGTGTGCTGCAAAGAAATCCAAATGCAGAAACACACCGACAGTGACCTTGCTGTGGCCAGCATTGGGACCACACTGCAGCTCTGACCAACCGCAGGCTGGAGTGAGGCCATGGTTTGGGGCATATTGGTATTATGACGTATTGAAATGTGTCGGAGTTTCACTGTTGGGGGTGAGGGGCAGAGGAGCATGATAGCAGCTGTATAAATAAATTAAATAAATAAAAATAAATCTGGGCTCAGTTTTAGTATGATGTTGAGGGCCACAAACATTTTAAAGGGACCACAGATTGCAATCTTTAGGGCAGCATCAATGCTTGAACTCTTGCTAGGAGGGAAAGGCGTGAAAGCGGTATGCCAAAACAATTTTGATATGGGCTGAGCTCAAAGCGAACAACAGAAGCCCTCCTCTACGAATTCAAAAGCAACAAAAAAAAGTACAGAAGACAACAGAAGTATCAGCTCTGGGAGTATATATGAGAAGGGTGATTGTCCAGGAAGAAAACCTTTATTGGCATCAAAATGGACCCAACACGGGACCGTGTTTCGGCAGAATAACCCGCCTGCCTCAGAGGTCATAGAAACACTTGTAGGTATAGGATATGATACAAACATATAATCCTGGAGCTAAAGGCACATATGAATGTGGACACGTGTAGCTCACGAAATAGTGCAGAAAATGGCAAGGCTTAGAAAAGTCGTAGTAAACAACGGAGGCACTGCAGGTTTTCCCTGACACACCCCCCTTGAGATTTGGATGCACTGCAGAAGAACAGCATAGAAAAACGTCCGAAAAATAGGTTTTGAGAATGCTGTTTTGGACATTTTTGTGAGAAAAATGTCCAAATGCTGCTTTATGCCACTTTGTAGATATTTTTCTCTTTCAAAAATGAGCCCCTAAGTGGAATTAGAAAAGGTACAGAGAAGGGCAATGAAAATGATAATGGGGATGGGATGACTTCCCTATGAGGAAAGGCTAAAGCGGCTAGGGCTCTTTAGCTTGGAGAAAAGATGGCTGAGGGGAGATATGATAGAGGTATATAAAATAATGAGTGGAATGGAATGGGTGGATGTGAATCGCTTGTTTACTCTTTCCAAAAATACTAGGACTAGGGGGGCATGCAATGAAGCTACAAAGTAGTAAATTTAAAACAAATCAGAGAAAATATTTATTTACTCAATGTGTAAACTGTGGAATTTGTTGCCAGAGAATGTGGTAAAAGCAGTTTGCTTAGAGGAATTTTAAAAGGGTTTGTATAGCTTTCAAAAAGAAAAAAAGCCATTATTAAGATGGACTTGGGGAAAATCCACTGCTTATTTCTAGGATAAGCAGCATAAAAATGTATTGTACTGTTGTGAGATCTTGCCAGCTACTTGTAACCTGTATTGGCCACTGTTGGAAACAGGATGCTGGGCTTGATGGACCTTCAGACTGTCCCAGTATGGCAAAAGAGCATGGGGACAGACTATATATATATATATATATATATAGTAACATAGTAACATAGTAACATAGTAGATGACGGCAGAAAAAGACCTGCACGGTCCATCTAGTCTGCCCACGATAAACTCATATGTGTATATCTTACCTTGACTAGTATCTGCCATTTTCACGGCACAGACCGTAGAAGTCTGCCCAACACTAGCCCCACCTCCCAACCACCAGCCCCCCCCCCCCCCCCCCCCCCACCGGCTCTGCCACCCAATCTCTGCTAAGCTTCTGAGGATCCATTCCTTCTGAATAGGATTCCTTTATGTTTATCCCACACATTTTTGAATTCCGTTACTGTTTTCATCTCCACCACTTCCCGTGGGAGGACATTCCAAGCATCCACCACTCTCTCCGTGAAAAAATACTTCCTGACATTTTTCTTCAGTCTGCCCCCCTTCAATCTCATTTCATGTCCTCTAGTTCTACCGCCTTCCCATCTCCGGAAAAGGTTCGTTTGCGGATTAATACCTTTCAAATATTTGTATCATATCACCCCTGTTTCTCCTTTCCTCCAGGGTATACATGTTCAGGTCAGCAAGTCTCTCCTCATATGTCTTGTAATGCAAATCCCATACCATTCTTGTAGCTTTTCTTTGCACCGCTTCAATTCTTTTTCCTCCCTTAGCAAGATACGGCCTCCAAACTGAACACAATACTCCAGGTGGGGCCTCACCAATGGCTTATACAGGGGCATCAACACTTCCTTTCTTCTGCTAGTCACACCTCTCTCTATACAGCCTAGCAACCTTCTAGCTACGGCCACCGCCTTGTCACACTGTTTTGTCGCCTTCAGATCCTCAGATACTATCATCCCAAGATCCCTCTCCCCGTCCGTACATATCAGACTCTCACCGCCTAACACATACGTCTCCCATGGATTTCTACTCCCTAAGTGCATGCTTTGCATTTCTTTGCATTGAATTTTAATCAAGTTTTGACAAAAATCTGGGAGAACATAATATTAAAATTGAGACTTATACTAAAGAACAGAGGGCTATTAAAGTGGCCAAATTTCGTAGGGATGAACATGATTATACAAAAGGATATGTCTATAGTTGGATGGATAAAAAGCGACGAGGGCGGCGAGGTAGAACAGGGGGGAGGCGTGTACAGTTTCATTTATCATCGAGTGAGTCATCGGGTGATGACGATAGACGGAACAACCAAGTTAGGTCAACTAATGCTTTAAAGTCAGTTGAATCAGCCCATGGAATATCTGATTCTTTTTTAAGACTTCCAGATCAGACAACATCTACAGTAACAGAGAAGGAAGGAAACAAGACTGCCAAAACAAAGAGGGTCCAAAGGAAATAAATAATATTATTAATATTTCTAGTGTGTCCTTGACAGGGGAACAGGAGGGAATAGTGGCCAGGGGGTTATCATTTGTACCGTCAAATAGGTATGATGCCTTTGAAACTAGACGTGGTCTCCATAGATTTTTTAGAGACCTTAGATTGCGGTTACATTTCGGTGCCACCAATAATCAAGATCAAATTAATACCATACTGATTCCCAAGGGACCTAGATCCCGTTGGGTACCGCCTGGCATAATAGATCCGTCCATTGTAGCTTACCAGAGGCTAGTATTGGCTGAGATTAGCAAAATTGAGGGTGTTAGTACTGACGGTGGTAGTAATATATCCAAGATGCAGCGTCAGGGTATACAGAGGCTTGCCAATGACCAGCGGATTATTGTTCAAAGAGCAGATAAGGGCGGTTCCACTGTAATTATGGATCGAGAGAAGTATATGCAGGAGGCTTATAGTCATTTAGGACAAACGCAATATTATAAGTTGATTGAGCATGATCCCACCAAGTGGTTACAACAGGTGATCATGGATTGCGTAAACACTGCTACTATGAATGGAATTTTTACTAGGACAGAACAGAGATTTCTCTGTCATCCTTGTCCAAAAACTCCCTGCATCTATTTTGTTCCAAAAATTCATAAATCTCTGGAGAACCCGTCGGGGCGGCCCATAGTATCTACCCGGGACTCCGTGTTGGAGCCGATTGCAAATACATTGATATGCTTCTTAATCCTCTGGTAAAACAGGCAGAGTCATATGTTAGGGACTCTATGCATTTTATTAAGCTACTGGAGGAAATGAAGCCCCAATTGGGCGATGATTTTTATATGGTGGGCCTAGATGTCACCGCTCTCTATACGAATATACCTCAGAGTGAGGCTATACAATTGGCAAAAGACCACCTTGCTAAGATTCACATACCTGAGTCTAAGATTATGGTGTTAGTACAGCTAATCTCATTGGTTATAAATCAGAATTATTTTGAATTTGATAATAAATTTTACAGGCAGATTAAAGGGGTAGCGATGGGGGCATCTGTAGCGCCCTCGTTAGCTTGCCTCTACATGACTCGGTATGAGGAGAGGTATGTTTATACGTCTCCATGGATCAGCAAGGTGGTAATGTGGAAGAGATTCATTGACGATGTTATACTATTCTGGCGGGGCCCTTTGCGCGAATTGCGGACCTTTATAGAGTACTTGAATTCGGTGGATAGTAACATTCAGTTCACCTTTAGAATTAATGATGTTGAGCTAGAATTTCTGGATATTAAAATTATGAGATCCCAAGAGGAAGGGGGGTTCTCCACTACCATTTATCGAAAGCCCACCGACCGTAACACTTTGTTACATTATCAAAGCTTTCATCATAGAGCTCTTAAAAATGGGGTTCCGGTCGGGCAATTGTTACGATTGCGCCGATTGTGTTCATCAACAGTAGAATTTAAGAGACAGGCTAACATCATGATTGAGAGATTTCTCAATCGAGGGTATCCTATGGGGATCCTCAAAAAAGCGTATAAAAGGGCCCTGTATTCTCATCGTCCATGGTTGTTATCCACAAAGCCCAAGTCCCCTGATGGTCCCCTGGCCTGTGTCATTCCTTACTCTTCAAAGGCATCTAGGATCAACACTATAATCCACAAGTACTGGCCAGTGCTTGCGGTACATCCTGAATTTAGTGAACCCCCTACAGTAGCGTACAGACGTCAGGCTAATTTGGGTGAATTACTTAAGAGACCTACTAGCAACACTATGATAGGTAGGCTCTATCCCTGTGGTAGGTGCGTCTACTGCAGTTATCAGTTGGATACCTCGACTATTCCTATTCCCCACTCTAATAGGGATCACATTTTAAGATATAACACCACGTGCAATACAGACTGCGTGGTTTATTGCATTATTTGTCCATGCAATTTGTATTACATAGGACATACTAAAAGACAGTTGAAGAGTAGATTAGCAGAGCATATCAGTAACATCAAACACAATAAGCGAGAGAACCCGTTGGTAGCACACTGGTCTTTATTAGGACATTCAGTAAATCAACTTCGATGTGGGGTAATAGCGCATATCCCCAGCTTTAATAGAAGCGGGGATGTTAGTACAAGGTTGTTAAGTATGGAACAGCGATTTATTTTCTCATGGAGTGCGGTCACTCCCACTGGCCTTAATTTGGAAGTTGAGTGGATATGAGGGCTGTCTCTTTAAATTGATAGGAAGGTGCTTTATTTTTAGCCCTTTAAATTACGAGATGACGCTAGACGTAGTAACTCCTGATGCGGCGTCACAAGGCCCACGCCTAAGGGAGCCTTTATCCGGCATGGAGCTGAATACAAGGTATGAGAAAGAATATTGTGTTTAAAGTATTATATAGATTGTAACATTGAGTTTAAATTATTGATGATAGTGATGTTTAATGTTCAACTATTATAGACAAAACGGTGGTTCCTCCTGAGGAAGATCTTATGAAATGCGGATCAGCATTGGGGAACCGGCATATATGGCAAACATTAGAAGTTGAAAAGGAGTTTTTCCCTGACTTCGCTAAGTCCTATATAATGCTGCACAATGAGAAACACAAGCATGGATGGTCAATGAAGTAGCGACACATTTTTGGACTGATACAACTGACTAATTTCAACATAGTGACCACGTGGAAGGCGAGGCGTTCACTGAGTATCTAACAGAGACTAAATAATCTGATATTAATTAAGACAGTTGTATAATTGTAAAACATATAATGCTCAAATGAGTGCTGTTTTCAATGTTGCTACCAATGTTATCGTAAATATTGTTTAGAGCAGCATAGGGCAAGAAGTCAGTGATACCGATTAGAGAAATATGTTTTAATGTAATTATAATAATTAAAAGTATATTTTTTTGAATTATTACTAGAGCTGTTTTGATATTATATTAATTGAATTTTAATTGCCAAACCTTAGACCATTCTTTTAGCTACTTACAGTATTTTGTGACAGCACCACCCTGACCCTCTCATGCTCCAACCATGTGAACGACCCCCTTGCATTCACACACTATCCCCCACATTCTATATAGTGTGCCTAACAATGCACGGAACTTATCAAGCTAATGAGCGCTGACAACAGCACTTAACAAGCAATAATGAGCATTAATCAGCACTGATTAGAATTTAGGCGCACAACTTGCTATGTGTATTCTGTATCGAAGTGTGCTGAACTTCTAATGCGCGCAGGCAAAAAGGGGCATGTTATAGGTGGGGAAATGGGCGTTTTATGGGCATTCCGAAATTTACATGCATAGTTATAAACTATGACCCACTGCACCTAAATCTAGGCGTCTGGATGTACGCCACATGTTCATTGGTGTAAATAGATGCTTGTAGTGTTAGGCGCTGAGGTATCAACTAAGCTTATTCTATAATCGGCGCCTAGATTTAGGTGCCGATTATAGAATATGCTTAGTTGGCACTGATTTCCATGCCGATTTTTTAGGTGCCATATATAGAATGTCTCCCTATGCCACTTATGCACGCCCTTACAGAATAGCGCTTAAGGGGAAGTTATCAAGATGAAGTAAAAGGGAGCTTTTACTGAATCTTGATTTACCACGGGAGTCAGCAACCTGCAATTTCACAGTCCCACAGGTTGCTGAATGCCATGGTAAATGAATAACGCTGCTTGTGAGCCGCCTCACAACAGTGGCGTAGCTACGTGTTGCCTGAGGGGGCCGGGGCCCCCGCAGATTCACCCCAGGACCCCCCCTCCCGGCGAACCCGCCCCCGCCGCCGCCTACCTTTACTTTTGCTGGCGGGGGATCCCACTCCCCGCCAGCCGACGTCTTCTCAGTCCTTCCTGCTCTTCAATTTGTTTGCTGATGTCCTGCACGTAATTGTACGTGCAGGACGTCAGACTCAGAGAACAAATTGAAGAGCAGGAAGCGACTGAGAAGAAGATGTCGGCTGGCGGGGAGTGGGATCCCCCGCCAGCAAAAGTAAAGGTAGGCTGCAGCGGCGGCGGGTTCGCGGCGGGAGGGGGGGGGCGGCAATGTCAGCGGTGGGAGGGTGGCGCCGGGGGAGGGCTAAAATGTGCCCCCTCCCCCCGGGCTCTGGACCCCTCCCCCACGGAAGGCTGGCTACGCCCCTGCCTCACAATCAACATTATTCTAGCATTTTGGGAGCCCTGGGCCTCAAAGCCATGACATGATGCTCTCAGGCCACAGTCTAAGGGGCCAATGCTGTTCCCCTACCCCAGCTCACAGACCCACTCAGCCACATATCACATCCCCCACCTCCACCCCTCAAAGGACACCCCATTAGAGGTGTGTGCTGGGACATAAACTGGTCCCCATTCCCACCCACCAATTCTATTCCATCCCTACCCCATTCCCATCATGTTGTACCATCCCCCGTCAATTCTTTTCCTTCCCCATCATATTGGTACCGTCCCCTCACCACAGTTTTCTTTACCATTCCCATACCCAGTCCCCATTTAAACGATCTTGTAAATTCAAACAAAACTTAAAGGGGCCATTTTACTAGGTCCCAGTAAGCACTAGTGCATACTTACTGAGCACTAAAAAGCACTGATTTGGTATGGGAAACTTATCTCTAATTATTGGTTTAATTAAAGATAGATAGATAGATAGATAGATAGATAGATAGATAGATAGATAGATAGATAGATAGATAGATAGATAGATAGATAGATATTCAACCAACAGAGAGAACTAAAAATGAAAACACTAATATTTTTTCCACAATAAGACAGTTATATTCAGTGCAATTTTTCTAGCAAAAAAGGTGCCAGTACTCAAATGCCAGGCCACCCTTCCGGGGTTGGGTGATCACTGAGGGACTCACCCCACAATCGCCATGCCCCCTTTTTTCCACAATAAGACAGTTATATTACAGAATTCTCTTATAAGTGAGTTGGCAGATGGAATTATCAATAAGAACTTGAGTTTAACATGGTAGCAACCTTAGAAATAGTACATATTCATTTAAGCTTTCACTTTGGCAGGCATGTGATAAATTTGCATGCTGTATTTCTATTCTGTACAGATCTGTCTCATACATATTTATTGTTGGTATTCTGAAAACCTAACTGGCTAACTGTGAGATGAGGTCTGAGATGAGAACC